>NC_085141.1:215840861-216169757 GCF_024139115.2 Armigeres subalbatus | reverse complement strand
CTAGAAGTTACGTATTGCTCATAAGAAAGGACACAGACTAGAGTGCAATCACAGAGGATCACTCTTTCGAACTCGGCGTACAAAATCCCGTCGCGTATCCCGTTTAACACACCGTAGCCGCTTGAGGAATCCTTCGTCGGTGCTGTCAGGCAGTTTTCGTGAGGGCGATCAAGACGATCATCAGATGTTTAGCCGGTGGAGATCTGATAAAATCCGGAGTACAACTTGCAGACTCACCATCTGTTCATTAATTTGGAATTAATTGGCCGAGCAACTACATAGTTTGAAGGTTTTGCAAAACAAAGAAATAAAGATAATAAAAAGCTACCGCTATATCCAACTGCTCAGATATACTCGAAAATACTTTCATTGAATAACCTTTGTATTTATAATGTATATTGGTAATTTATAAAATAAAATATGGTCATGTAAGATGTAATACTCCCTTATTCAAGTTCACGCCAAATTCAATATATAGACATAAGCTAAGTAGATTTAACTGGAAGCAAATTTTAGAGAATGAAGGGTAATATTGAATTTCCGTTGATGTCTTTTATACATTATTTTGATATTATTATTGACGAGGTCCCAAAAGAAGAAAAACGACGGAACGGAAACAAAATATCCAATTTGGTACAATAGGCAAAAAAAATTTGAAGAATTGCAAACAAAATACATAAAACTTACAAGCCAGACAAAACGAAAATTTGAAAATTATTTGAACATCTGCGATCAATTAAAATTAGCACTGATGAGCAGAACACAACACGAAAACAGAAAACGAAATAAAGCCATGTCCAAAGAACTTCTTCAATTACGTAAAATCAAAATTAAAATCAGACAATTTTCCATCTAACCATGTATTTAGACGAACGCGTCGGTAATTGCTCGGAAGATATCTGTAATCTTTGGAGATTTCTTCCAAGAAATATACACCACCTTTCGGAACAAGATCGAACTAGATTTTTTTTGCGCCTATCCCAGAATTCGCTAGGGATATCGGTGTTAATCAGATCATGGTGAACGATATTCTAAACGCTTTAAAAACTTAGATGCATCTAAAGGCCCTGGTCCTGACGGTATTCCACCGATATTTATGAAGAGTCTGGCTAAAGAGCTGACTGCACCTTTGTTTTGGCTCTTCAGATTGTCATTGAACTGGAAATTTTCCTAGGTATGGAAAGTCCTATCTTGTGCCTATAGACTAACGCAAAAGTGATGAACTTTACCATCTTAAAATCACTTTAATAAAGATATAAAAAAAAAAAAAAACTAACGCAAAATGAACTCCCTAAGAAATTATGACGTTTGAGCGGGTCGCATAATGAACGGAAATGAAATTTGTCGAGAAGACGACCTGCCAAATGTCAAACCATCGAGGTGAGTGAATTTCATGAACCCTGCACAGGTCTATCTTCAAATCAGGCAAAAAATCTGACATTCGTAATTACCGTGGAATAGCCATTATCTCTTGCATTCCCAACTTTTGAATCCATTATCAGCCATGAAAATTATTTTTGCAACTTAAAAACAGAATTACGAATAAGCAGCATGGGTTTTTCAAAGGTCGCTCTACCGCTACAAATTTAATAGAATTCATTGACTATTCTCTTAATGCAATGGATAATGAAGTAACAACGTGGAAGCTCTATACACTGACTTTAGCAAGGCGTTTGATCTGCATTAGCATTTCCCAGGTAACCGCATAAGCATTAAAATAAGCCATACGTGCGACTATAATGCTACCAATGGACAGCTAACAAACTTCATACCCAAACTCTATAATAACCCTATATAGCCGAAAAGGCGAAATAAAGGTGCTAATATTATTAGTTTTACCTGGGTTCAATGTTGCTCTTCAAATTGCACCAAAAAATTGGTAATTGAGCCAGGACTCCTTAGATGGCTTGAATCCCTATCTCTGAGACCGGCAACAAATAATAAAATTTAACGGAAAGAAATCCAATCCCATTCAAAGTCACTTCAGGAGTTCCCTGAGGCTCTCATCTTGGCCCTCTTTTATTTATATTATATGCAAATGACATTACCTTCATTCTCAAAAATATATAAAGATTTTAATTTATGCCGATGACATAAAAGCTATTTATGGGAAAATAAAAATGAAGACGACATAATCATATTCCAGAATAGAATACACGCTATTCTATACGCTTGGTGCACAAAAAAAGCCTATTGCAACTGAATGTTAAGAAATGCAACATAATATCATTTAGCAGAAAAGAATAACGCAAATACACAAATTGTATTAGTGGAACAATACTGTAGAAAGACACTTTGAAAGAGTTAGGGATTTAGGAGTGATTTTAGATTCGAAACTAACTCTTGTTGATCACTATAACACAATCATCCACAAAGCTAATAATATGCTAGAGCTTTATCAAGCGTTTTTGCTTCAACTTTCAGGATCCCTACACAAACAAAACACTATATATTTCATATGTAACGATCTATACTGAATATTGTAGCATTGTATGTTCGCCTTATTCAACCACACATGAAGAAAGAATAGAGTCAGTACAAAAACAATTTCTTTTATACGCTCTTCGTAAATTAGGTTGGACGTCATTTCCTCTTCCATCTTATGAAGCACGTTGCATGCTTATAAATATACAAACTTTGAAAGAGCGTCGAGAATGTGCAACGGTTTCATTTGTGAACGATATAGTTTCTCAACGTGTTGATTCAACTGAAATTTTATCGAAATTTAACTTTTACATACCTTCTCGGCTACTTCGACATAGAACATTATTTTTAACCAACCACTGCCGAACAAATTACACCAAATTTGGGCCTCTCAACCGAATGATGGCCGTTTACAATCAAGACTGCGAAACTATTGACTTAACAATGTCTCGGCATAACATTAGACAGTATTTTCAAAGAACAAACATTACAAATTCAGCAATATAAATTCAAAATCAAAATTATACATCACTTTACTAAAAAAACCTATTATTTAATTATACTATAGCATTACAAAAACAAACATGTATATGTATATGTACTAGTCTACGTTGGTTGACGAAATAAAATAAATACAAGAAATAGAGAAAATTATTACCTAAGCAGACCAAGAACTGAATTAGCTATTAGAAAATGTATTTTATTCTGGAATTACGAAATTTAATGCACTACCAAATGAAATAAAATGTGAAACAAATTTAACCACTTTTAAAGAAAAGTTCGTGAATTAGTACATAGAAATATGATTTAAATGAATTCGATGTATTGGATAAGAATATGATTTTAAGGAAATTAATTTTAAGTTGCTCGCCTACTCATGAGTTTCTCCAGCTAATTGGCTGAAAACAGTTTGTATAAACTTCTCAGCTAAAACTTTGTAAATAAATAAATAAATAAAAAAGCAGCGTACCATTCAGTGAAAAGAAATAAGCTGTGGCAGATAATGTCTGAACATGGTTTTCCTGCGAAACTGATTAGACTGATACGTGCAACGCTGGATGGCTCGAAAACAAGTATTCGGATTGCAGATAAAGTGTCAAACTCGTTTGTGACCTTAGACGGATTGAAGCAGGGAGATGCATTTTCGAATTTATTATTCAACATTGTACTCGAGGGCGCTATTAGGAGATCTGGCGTGCAGAGGAACGGCACTATCATCACACGGTCGCATATGCTCCTGGGCGACATCGACCTCATTAAAATCGAATGCAGAGCAGTAGTGGAGGCTTTTGTCAATAGAGGTAATAAACTATAGAGGACGATTGTCGCTGCGGTTCCCTTTGTTATCGTCCCCAAACATGTTTGGTACCTATCTGTCAAAACGTACTGATTTTTCCTTCGTTGACATTTAGTGCTCTATCCTCGCCATGTTTCGGCAGTGAAGACACAACAATCTTCCTCTATAGTCTATTACCTCTATTCTTTTATCCCACAAAAGAGGGAAACGGCGAGGATAGGCTTAACCATTAATTCTACCAATACAAAGTACATGGTTGCAGGTAGAGATAGGAGAAGATCTAGTGATGTTGGTGCTAAGGTAGTGCTTGATGGGGATGTGTTTGAACTTGTTGAAGAATTTGTTTACCTTGGAACGCTTGTGGCATGTGACAATGACGTTTCCCGTGAAGTGAAAAGACGTATTGCTGCTGCGAATAGGGCCTTTTACGGATTACGTAACCCGCTTAGGTCCCGCAGCATATGCAGACGGAAACGAAATTTGCTCTATTCAAAACTCTGATTTTACCAGTGGCCCTTTATAGTCATGAAGCATGGACATTAAAAAAGGCGGACCGGATAGCTTTCGGGGCCTTCGAGCGAAAAGTGCTGCGTACAATACTCGGAGGGAAACTGGAAAATGGTGTGTGGCGCAGACGCATGAATCATGAGCTGTATCAAGTATACAAAGAAAAAAATACAGTCGACTCTCTACATAACTTGATGGGGCGTAGGCCGGTGGTGATAGCGGGGGACTTCAACGCTTGGGCCGTGGAATGGGGAAGCCGATCCACGAATCAACGGGGCAGATCCTGCTGGAATCACTGGCCATGTTGGATGTGGACTTGGCTAATGTCGGTACCAAAAGTACCTACAGCTGGAACGCAGCCCAGTCGATTATCGACGTTACGTTCTGGAGCCCTGGTCAAACGAGTAGTTCGAACTGGAGGGCAGATGATGGCTACACTCACAGCGACCACCTGGCGGTTCGCTACAGTATCGACTATACGACCAGCATTCAGCGGACGGAAGAAGGGCGAGGGGCCTAGTCTTCGTATGTGGAAGACATCATACTTCGACGACGAGGTGTTTAAGGAAGCGCTCTGCCGCGAGCACAATACTCTCGGTCTGAGCGGCGAGCAGCTGGTAACAGTACTCTCGCGTGCATGCGATGCCACCATGCCTAGGAAAGTCCACCCTAGAAATGGGAGACCACCGGCTTACTGGTGGACTCAAGCAATTGCGAACCTGCGCCGCGCCTGCCTACGGGCAAGGAGGCGGATGCAGCGAGCACGCACAGAAGAGGAGCGTGTTGAACGACGGGTGACGTTCGTGGCTGCTAGAGCCGCTCTAAAGACTGAGATTAGATCAAGCAAAAAAGCCTCGAGGGCCTGTGTCAAAGTGCCTACGGAAATCCATGTGGTGACGCCTATAGGGTCGTAATGGCCAAGACACGTGGGGCAATGGCCCCCACAGAGCGGCCTCTAGAGATGCTAGAGAGGATCATCGCGGGGCTCTTCCCGCGTCATGACCCAAGTCCCTGGCCTCACTTTGTGAAGCTGCCAGGGGCCAGGGTGGAAAGAGTAACCGTGGTGGAACTTGCGGGGATTGCACAGTCCCTTTAAGTTGGTGTAGGTAAGGCGTCAGGACCGGATGGTATTCCGAACCTGGCCATCAAAGCGGCCATTGCTGAGGCTCCCGAGATGTTCAGATCTGTCATGCAGAAATGCCTGGACGAGGGAGTCTTCCCTGAAGCATGGAAAATGCAGAGCTTGGTCCTTTTGCCAAAGGCGGGAAAACCACCGGGGGATCCGTCGGCATATAGACCAATATGCCTGCTTGATACGGCAGGGCAGGTGCGCGAGGAGATCATCCTCAACAGGCTGTTGATACGCACGGAGGTGCGGATGGTCCTATCGAGCAACCAGTTTGGCTTCCGAAAGGTAAGTCGACCGTAGACGCCATCTTGTCGGTTACCAAATCCGCGGAGATAGCTATCCAGCGTAAGAGGAGGGAGTTCGCTATTGTGCGTTAGTGACTCTCGACGTGAGGAATGCTTTCAATAGTGCCAGTTGGGCAGCTATTGCAGATGCGCTCCTGCGTCTTGAATTCCCAGAACTTGTACAAGATTCTCGGAAGCTACTTCCAGAATCGAGTACTGGTATACATTGACACGGAGGCGGGTCGGAAGTGCGTTGACATAACCTCAGGGGTTCCGCAAGGTTCCATACTGGGTCCGGTGTTATGGAACGTCATGTACGACGGTGTCTTGAGGTTGAAGTTCCCGGTGGGCGTGGCAATCGTCGGCTTCTGCTGACGATATTACGCTGGAGGTCTACGGCGAATCGATCGAAGAGGTGGAATTGACTGCAGCCCACTCGATCGCAATTGTGGAGGAGTGGATGAGTTCCAGGAAGTTAGAACTGGCTCACCACAAGACTGAGGTGGTTGTTGTTAACAACCGAAAGTCGGAGCAACAAGCGGTGATAAGGGCAGGCAACTGCACGGTCACCTCTGAACGCTCCATCAAACTCTTGGGGGTAATGATCGACGATAAGCTCACCTTTGGTAGCCACGTCAATTACGCCTGCAAGCGTGCCTCCACAGCTATAGCGGCATTGTCCCGGATGATGTCCAATAGCTCTGCGGTTTATGCCAGTAAGCGCAAGCTTCTGGCTAGCGTTGCTCTGTCCATACTGAGGTATGGGGGCCAGCTGGGGCACGGCCCTGCGTATTAACTGCTACAGAACGAAGTTAGAAAGTACGTATAGGCTCATGTGCCTAAGAGTTGCGAGCGCTTACCGTACCGCGTCGCACGATGCGCTTTGTGTCATCACCGGTATGATGCCTATTGACATAGTTATCGGTGAAGACATAGAGTGCTTCGAAATGCGCGGCACGAGAGGCATCCGTAGGACTGTCAGGTTGGCCTCAATGGTCAAATGGCAGCGTGCGTGGGACAGTTCCACTAAGGGTAGATGGACACATAGGTTGATACCGGAGATAGGCACGTGGGTCAAGATGCGCCATGGCGAAATCACTTTCCACCTGACTCAGGTCCTTACAGGCCATGGTTGCTTCAGACAGTACCTACACCGGTTCGGACACTCGGCCTCGCCCGAGTGTCCGGTGTGCTGGAAGGTTTAGAGGAAACGGCGGAACACGTGTTGTTCGTGTGCCCGCGTTTTTCACAATGCGTGTCTACATGCTTGCCACATGTGGTCTGGACACCACCACCGTCAACCTGACCCGGAGGATGTGTAAAGATGAAGATGGCTGGAACGCCGTTTTATCGGCTATCGTCCAAATCGTCTCGGAGCTACACAGAAGGTGGCGCGTGGACTCGAGGAGTGGCTGGTTCAGCTGCAAAATAAGAGGTGGTCAAGGGTTCGGAGTCGGCTTCATGGGCCATACCGGTGCCCTGTGGTCGAACTCGATCCTTTTATCGAACAAGTGGCTGCGTGAAGAACAACATGGTATCGTCGCTTTCGTGGCGTCGGTCAACCGGGCGGGTTCCGAGCCCGAGGACGGAAAGGGGTCCTCGTCAAGGCTGGGACAGGCGCAAGGCGTAGGCACCGCGTCGGCAAGTCCCTCTGTGTGCTGGCGAATAGGCCCTATCGCAGAAAGGTCAATTTGGGGTGCACGCGGCATCATCATTCTTGATACCAGTCGTGCAGAGGGAAGCGTTAGCGTTAGCGTTAGCGTTAGCGTTAGCGTTGTTACGGTATACTTCGTAGATTGGACACTAGTGATACTCATGTTTTTCTTTTGAAATCCCTATGTAGAATGCTATCAGAAATCAAGAAGGGGAGGGATTCTTGATTTCAGTCTAACACAAAAATAACAAAAAGCATGAGGATCACTACCCCGGCCACGCCCATCTTTACCGTAGCTAGGGATATGGAAGGAAATGTTGATGTAGAACTGCCCAGTGAGAGGCCCCTGACTTGGCGACGCCCTCATAAGTTCTACGGAGTTGGTGTTTGGGTAGGGTAAGATAGGGTCAAGGATGTTTGCCTCAAGCTGGCAATTCGACCCATATCATATGCTGTTTATATGTTTCTAATTTAAACTCTTGACCAGCTGGCTGTCGAAAGAGTATATACTTATATCTATTCTATTTATTGTTTTGTTCTTTAAACGTTCATGATTTATCAAGCCAATAGAGGCAGCAATATTTAGTTTTAGACTAGGTATTCACTCATGAAACTCTGACATTCCGACTTATTTTCTGGGATAATTATTAAAATATAGTTATTAAATTTTGGGAAAAACTTTTTAATCATTAGGCAAAACGATCCCCTTAGGGTAATCGAACATGAAGAAAAACATCGTGCAATAAGTTTATAATTATACTAAACCTTTTTACTCACTTTTGATGCCGTAATTTTCCTTGATTTACGATTTTGTTATGTGTTTTTAATTTAGATTCACGACCGCTGGCTTTCGGAGAAGTTGGATAGCCACTTTGTTTGTCATTGAAAAAAAAAGTTGGAAAAATATGAAACTAAATTACAATAATTATGTGAATATTATGATTATTTCACTTTATTCGATCAATATGTGTTTTTTCAACCTCTTTTGCTTTTTCGCTCTTGCAATAAAGCCTAGCCTATGGTTAGAAGAACAAATGAACGTATTTAGTGAATAACCAGAATGACAGAAATTGGACAACACAATTACTAAGAATTATACAAAATGTTAGACTCTTCTAAAATGGATTTATACGCAAGATTAGGAATTCAACGAACATTGAGACTAATCTGTGCTATAATATTATGAGGTGCTTTCGGTGTAAATAACATTATAATTTTCAACAACTTTAAAAATGATCTAAAAAATCTAAAATCTAACGCCGCACCTCGAACTAAACACAATCCCCTCGTTCAATCAGATACGTTTCATAGTTAAGAAAATAAACTATTTTCAGTTCTCATTGAACAGGACTCTTGTTGATGAAACTAAGCTTTGAAAGAGCTTTTGACGAAACTCAACGATCATATATACAGACAAAAAAGTACTACTAATATAATTTATTGATTCATGTGTCCACAATCAAAATAAGACAAGATTGAAAAACGCGGAACAAAAATAAAGGAAAGTATGTTAACTATGAAGTCGATTCTGTTTAGGTGACACATTAGGGGTATTCACTTAACGTCGTAGGTTGCTACACATCTGTTTACAGAAATGCTTCATAGGCGATTTGAAATATGTCCCTTGCATTTGCATATGAAACATTTCAATAATCAGAAACGCAAATGTTTACGCCGTTAAGTGAATCCCTCTATTATTCCTAGTTCTACTTTACACACGCTATTCCTACATCTGCAGATAAATTACATCACCGATAAGGGAATAATGAAAGAGCTGATACACGACAATAGCACAAGATATTCAACGATTGGAATAATATAGCAATAATGGAACATTCTCACCAATTTTCCTGGATGATAACGAGTTTCGAGAGACAACCGAGGCTGAATCATGCAGTGTGGCATCATATGCACCAACAACGTCCAACTGAGGCTCGCACTTATACATATAAACACTCTTATAAACTTGCATTTGCACTGCAAGCTTTTACTCTATATCTACAAGACACTTATTGCACAGTTATTTTGCATTTTTCAAAACGATATTCACCAGAAATTATACGATTTTATTTTTGCGTCGTGGAACAGGCATTCGGAAACTTCAAATGTTGCCTGTCTTTTTTTTTCACTTGACTCAAAATTGAGTTTTGGCCCATAGTACAGTTTTGAGTGAACCACCCACTTTTAGGTAGTTCTTGTTACTATCACTTGTCACATCCTTACACTAATAAATCCACGACGTGGAATCAGCATACAAGCACTGATTACTGAAATATTTCACACGAACGGCATTGCAGGATATTGTTGCCGTGTTTTTAGACTTTCATTGACAGCAGTGAGAACCGACACAATCCGAACATCCGAAACATCCGATCACGAATCACGCCATGTTAACAAATAACAAAATGGCAAATCGATAAATGTTTTCCTATTCCAACTTCGTTGGTCCCAATCCCCCGCTTGCAGCATTTTGGTTATTATTGGATGCATCAATTTAACTACTCATATCAATTTAAAAAGTTCAAATACACTCGAAAATACTTAAAGTTTTAGAACGCACACAAAACACATCTATTCCATCGACACTCGATACCAGTCGTGCAGAGGGAAGCAGGCGCGAAGTCGACCCTGCCCACCTTCCGAGGACATAGGGCGTGGTAAGGCCACCTGGAAAGCCGGCAATGCGCTGGCACGATACCATGGTGTTCTTCTAAAAGAGCGAGTCACGATGTTCGATGCTGCAAGGACACGCAGCTAACCTCGAGGGTGCGTTATGCACTGGCCCCCTTTGAAGCAGCATTACTTTCTGGTTGTACCGAAGGGACTATGGAAGCTTGGCGGCAATGGAAACGGTTTAGCTGGTCGGGTATGCAGTCCTGCCTCCCTCATTGGTGGTGGCCCCTAACCCAGCACTTCCTGGTCAACCCAGGATGTCTGTTGAGCAGATTCCCCCTCCATTCTTTAGGAAGAAAAAAAAAAGTCGACTCTCTACATCTCGATATTGAAGGGACCATCGAGATAGGGAGAGATCGAGGAATGGAAGGAAAATTTAAACGGGTACTAGATCCTAGTAGAAAGTAGAAAGAATAGCGAAAACAATATTCAACAGAGAACAAAATAGGGGCCGGCGACTTCGTGGAAGGCCACGAACACGCTGGCTGCGCACGGTGGAATCGGACCTGGGGACCCTGAATATTCGGATTATGGATCTCTATACAATACGCCAGACATAGGTTTATCGACGCTGTAGCCATTCAGGTATCCAGGTAGGTATCACAAAATAAAATTTCGAATCGAAATATTGTGTTAATTATACAGTAGAAGAAAAGTCCAACCCCGTACTGCTTACCGTTTTAAAATAAATTGCTTTTAGGTATTTTGAGTAGAGTACCTTAAAGAAAGAACCCCTCCAAATAAGTTCAAATCATTACATAATTTTAATTCATCATTACGATTTTTTATACTTTTAATTTTTACAGCATACTTCGGCGGGCTACCACACTGCTAAAAAAAATTACACATAGAGGACTTCAAAGTATGCTCTATTGAATATAAAGTATTCAAATATTGTCTATCCGGATTAAATTTTTAACGCTTTTTATACCGAAGTTGGATTTTTCTCCAGATACAGGCAACTTTCCCAACTTCGGAAGTAGTGCGCTAGATTCCCCTAGAGATGCGCTAAACAACGCATCAATTAGTTTGATTGATAAAACTTCGGAAGAAAGTTCGGTTCGGAAGTCCGGACTTCCGAATTCTAAGTTGGTGCTACGCCGACAATATGACTTCAAAGTACGCTCTTTTATGGGAGAATAAGACTACACACAAAAGGAATAAATATTATGCACAATTATTACTATGTGGTTTATTTGTGGTTTTATTCACAAATGATTAACTTTTATGCATAAAAATAGGAAAAATGTGTAAAACTATGCCTTTCATGCATCAAATTTTGCCCCTTTTGTGGGTAGTCCGCGGGAGTATGCAAAAGAGCATACTTCTCCACAAAAGAGCATACTTTCAGTTTTGCGTGCATTAAACAGGGCTAATGTTAGGTGGTACGCAGCCAGAATCGATCATCGATAGTCAGCTGTTTTTGACGGTTCGTATTTCACATTTTTGTTTTATTTACGTGTGTTCTCTGAATTTTGTCGCCCCATTAACTTATCCTGGGTAGTTCCTTGTTCCGCACAAGTGCAATAGTGATTGTTGAATAGTGCTGTGTGGTAATGCTAGTCCAGTATATGCGTAGATTGCTTCCCCGGATTATCCCTCTCAGATCATCCACCGCATGTTACTCCGCACAACATCAGAAGCCAGATGAATCTGGCACCACCCATTTCGGTTACGAAACCGTGGCGGAAAGTGAGAAATGGCAAAAAGTACACAAAGTATTCGAACAAGTGGCCTCCTCTTACGACCTGATGAACGATGCAATGTCCTTCGGGGTCCATCGCTTGTGGAAGGACATATTCATGGAACGCTTAGCGCCAATTGGCGGTGGTAATCGATTGTTGGATATGGCCGGCGGGACCGGCGATATTGCTTTCCGTTATCTTAAATACCTGAACAATCAACCGCCGGAGGATCATCAAGTTACCAATCACGTAACAGTTTCGGATATCAATCAAAACATGCTGGATGTTGGTAAAGAGCGATACAAAAGGTAAAAATGTGTTACAATATCAACTCAGTTTTTAGACAATTAAATGTAAGAATAACAATATTTTTGTTTCGCAGATTAGACATAAAACCTAGAAACTGTACAATCGATTGGGTCTGCGCCAATGCCGAAAAATTGCCTTTTGCCGATAACTCATACACTGCCTATACAATCGCGTTCGGAATTCGTAATGTTACGCACATTGATAAGGTAATAAACAAAAAATTAATCACTATCATAGATTAATAATGCATGATATGTTGGCTATTTTATGTAAGGTGCTTTCTGAAGCTTATCGGGTACTTAAACCAGGAGGACGATTTCTTTGCCTTGAATTCAGTCATGTTTCCAACGACTATTTGAGATGGTAAGTAGAGTAATGTTTTTTTTTTTGTAATTTTTTGCTACCCGATTTTCAAACAGATACTATTTTTTATTCAAAAGAATTACCTGAAGTGGTGTCAGTTTATCTTCTAAACTGATTATTGATTTTAAATATGAATCAAGATAGCAAGGGAAGATCGATTAATATTAAATAAAATATTGTTTTCGTTGCATTTATCCTGCAGGATTTACGACCAGTACTCGTTTCAAGTAATTCCTCCCATGGGTCAAATCCTGGCCAATCAATGGCAACCATACCAGTATTTGGTGGAAAGCATACGAAAATTCCCAAAGCAAGAGGAGTTCAAAGCAATGATTCAGGATGCAGGTTTCAAGTCCGTTCAATATGAAGATCTAACATTTGGAGTATGTGCAATGCATTCTGGGTTTAAATTATAAATCTAAAAATCCAAAAGAAAAAAAAAACTGAAATTTCATTGCTCATGATTAGTGTTTGATCTTCAATATAGAAATTTGAATGAACAAATTTAGGCGTGTGGCCAGCAAAATTACGAGGACGAAAAAAGAAATTGAGTGATAAGAGCGCCTCCGGTGGCAAACACGCCGTAACATCAATTGTCGATCAAGTTTTATAGAGATGAGTGACGTTTAACGCTCGCACACTGATGTGCAATTCAGCGTAATGTAAATACATGTTTGTTTTCCTTCTGCGCATAACCTCAAAATTGATCGAGTCATCACGATGGTTGCGAACGAGTCAAAAATATATGGAAATATACTCATTTTTACCCAAACTTTGCTGAGTAGCACCATCTAGGAGTGTTTGTTTTCCTTTTATCGCCACTCACACATTCGGACGTGAGAATCTCAATTCGATGAAGGTAGAGTGATGGGTCGCTGTCAAGGGCCTCATACGCCTGTCACTGGCGAACAAAGCTCGTGTACTCAGGGTTGCCACATATACAGATTTTTCTGTATTTTACAGATTTCTGAGGTAAGGCTGTGACCAAGAGTCTGTATATACAGATATACAGATTTTTGGAAAATTTACAGATTTTACAGATTTCTTGAAGATATTAGTACCAAAAAAAAATATTGTAAATTACTTTTATGCTAATCTAAAATTATCTTATTAAGAACCATTTTAAGATTGAATAAATTTCAATTTAAAAATACAGAACACGTGGTCTCTGGTAGGTTTTGTTCTTAATTGGAAATTCATGCAGATCAATAATTTTAAAATTCGATCAGATTGTGTTCCGGAAAATGTTCAGATTATATTTTAATACATGTGGTCTTGGAAAATGCTCTAAAATAATACTAAAAAATCAGGTCTAACAATCATAGATCATATCTGAAATGCTTTGAAACAGTTTATAAGTGCTTCTATTCTGTGTGGCTGTCCAATAAAGTTATCCAATAAAGTTGTTATTCGTAAATATACGTAAATGATCAAATATTAAACCTTGAAAAAGCAAACATTGTTTCGTGTATTCCTTTATTTGTAATCCTTGGAAAGAATTGCGGAAAAAAATACTAAATATTGACATGTCTGACTTCTAGTTCCGTATTTCCGGACTTTATCTTTTCAAAACTAACTTTATTAAAGATGAATTTGATTTGGTTCAGATGGATACAGATTTGCAATACAGATTTTTTGACTTAAGATACAGATATAAAGATTTTCTTGGGCAAAAATACAGATTTAAATGTGGCAACCCTGCGTGTACTCTGCATCGAAGCTTAAAACCGCTGTTAGGGCGCAATCGTTAATGCGAACACATTTATATTCGGTTAGTTACTGCAAATAAATTCCTTTTCGAGTCCCTATAATTAAGCAGGTATCTCAAGCATACCACATCGTTAGAGTAAAATCAGCAGTGATTCAAATCGTTCGGGGCTGTCAGTTTGAATATGAATCTGAAACATTGAATTTCCCAGCAGCTGTTCTAGATTCAGTTTTTATACCAGTCAACTGTCAAAAAAATAAAACTGGTATAACGCTCCGTTCTATTTTCTGCAGATTTGAACCACGATTGAATCACGAGATTCAAATATTTTTCAATTGTTTTGGTGTATGGATGCGTCATTTTAGCTACGGATCAATCCACTTTGCAATTCCGGTGCATTTCTTGGCAGTAACATAATGATTTCAATTAATTGAAAATTTGAAAAACATGAATAGAACACTGCTGGGGAAACCAGCGAGTTTGTTCTATTTTGCTCCAGATGCAAACTAGAATAGTGGTCGAAAATTTAGAATCAAACTGAATCACTCCTGATTTCACCCTTATATTGCTGCATGATTGAGCGTTTAATTTTGATAAAATATCGAAAACAAAAGTGTGCATAAAAATTGCCTCGCCATAACAAAAAGGTGGTAGAGAATTAACACTGTTGTTTACAGTTTAGAACCAAATCCAGATGTCGCACATGTTGGGGTAGGGATTCAGTGCTCCACCTTCTCCCCCTGGTCGCTGTCAAAAGGCGGGAGATCATCAATGTGTTGTGAAAAGATTCTGCTACAAAATCTAAAATTTGTGTTTAATTCATTCGGCATCTCATTGTTTATTAACGTCTGCGGTAAGTACATAGCAACTGATTTTGCCTGAGATATTCCGTATTTTTGTATACGCTTGAATATTGATGAAACATCGAGTGAGAAGAGCGAATCGCGATCGTTAAAAATGTTTCACCCATTTTGTTTACGTTCGAATGCTCTTTCGAACGAAGTGATGCTCATTTTTGTTTGCGACAGAAAAATCAGATGGGGAAATCATTCAGACGAATTGGATTTGTTCGAAAGTAACGGCCGTGCGTAAATAAAAATGGGTGTTTTTCTCACGAATATTTGATATTTCTCTTGAAACAGCCGCTTTGGTGCATCAAACTAGAAAAGTTGTAAATAAGTTTCAACATGGAAAATGATAGGATATACAAGTGAAAATATGCAGCATCGTCAAGACAGGTATGTGAATTGAGCAAAATGCTCGGTTGATTGTCTAAACATCTCTCCACCAAAAACTTTTGAATAAAAGGAAATGAATATCGGAGACCCCCGATAATTTGAACGGTACCTCATTCAAATTAATGGGGTTCATTATTTATTTGATCTTCTGGTTACTCTATGAGCTTCAGAAAAACTAATTTCTGGTTGATCTCTTTGCTGGATTGTTTTGATTCTGTATTCCGTTTCACGATGTTCCATTTTTCTTTTCTTGTTCCACGTGCTAAATGACGATTGAACTATTTTAATTTGAAGGATGTTCAAACGAACGGAATTCAAATTAAAAAGTGTTCAGATTAAAAACAATCATATTACCGGGGTCCACGGTATGTTCAACTCTTGATTGAGATGATCTGATGAATTTACGGGCCCAGACAAACTAGTACAAAACTACGTATTCATCACAGATTAATTCAGATTACGCCGTTTATGATAATTAGTATAATAAAGGGTAACTTGCTGCCAATTCCCATACATTCAGTTTTCTTAATAATATTTTACACGATAATTATGATAAATGGCGTAATCTGAACAGGCTTCAAAGTATCGAAAGCAATAGACGACCTACGTTGTTAACTTTGACAGATCCTACATCGCTGCATGAGAATATAATTCTAAAATGCTTATAATGAATTCTAGACAAAATGTAATTAAAATCTGATTGATGTACGATACGGAAAAATTTCTTGATTCTGCGTTCCGTTTCACGATGTTCCATTATTCTTTTCTCGAACCAGGGGACTGAAGAGAACGCTAATACGCCTAACCACCATTCATTCAATATGGCGTACAATGTTTTTGTTTCAATTTCGTTTAATTCATGATAACAAAGCTTCGGAAGTATCGACGGGCTATTCTTCGACTCCAAAAAAGCCATACAAACACAAATGGCGCGATATACTTCAACTAATTGCAAGTTTTCGCCAGGAAAAGTTCATTACTGACAATTATCACTAACCCCGTACAAACCAATCACCCAAAATGAGCAGCTGAATTCGGGTAATACATAGAAGTACCAAAAACGATGTTGGGTAGAGTGCTATTGTACCGTGGATGACAGGCGGTTCACCCTCCTGTCTCGATCCCACGTGCTCAATAACGTTTGAACACTTTAATTTAAACGATATCCATATCAAATTATAAAATGTTCAAATTAAAAACGGTCATTGCCGGTATTCCCAACCCATTGGGGCTCTCCTGAGCCGTGCGGTAAAATGCGCGGCTACAAAGCAAGACCATGCTGTGCCGAACCGACTTGGTTCGATCCCCGGTGCCGGTCTAGGCAATTTTCGGTTTGGAAATTGTCTCGACTTCCCAGGGGCTTAAAAGTATCATCGTGTTAGCCTCGTGATATACGAATGCAGAAATGGTAACTTGGCCTAGAAACCTGCGAGGCGGCAATGCAAATATAGTATATTAACAATATAGTCCACTTTGTAAATCCCCATATATTAGGCAAGAGATAGCACATTAACACCATCTTGCGTCACAAAAGGCAACTAACGCCTAAAAACGATAGCCAAGGGGTGCGTTAATTGCGAAAATTACACTAATTTTACAATTTTTGAAAATTTGAATTACATTTTTTTAAATTTTATTTTTAAACTCAGATATCAAAATGGGGTCATGGGATGATTTCTAGCATAACATTTTGAAATGTTATGTTGCATATTGAATTATACGTTTGAGCACCCCTCGGAATGTCTCTGCACTACATTGCTTGCCTTTTGTGACACCGCGGCGCTACTGCATTGTCTCTTCAAATCAGCCAGAGTGAACTATATTGGTAATAGAGTATATTTGCGGCAATGTCCCAGTGGGGGTGTAGGTGAAATACAACGCATATATACACGCTCAGCAGGGGCAGCAGGGACTATGTCCAAGGGCTTGACGATCCCTCCCCAGGCCATCTGCGAGTTGTGGGGCTTGCCTAGGATGTGGTGGGGTTTGACAGTGGGCCCTGTTAAACCTCTATAAAAAGCTGCATGTATCCGCAAGTAGGCCCCACCAAAGCGACAGTGTGCCGCTCAAAGCGCACAAGCCCAAGTCCTGGTGTTAAGTGGGACGCTAAACAGCCCCTGACACGACGGCCCTCCGACGAGACAGGAGGTTTGCGCAGGCCCAATAAGCCGCCTAGAAAACCAATCATTACGAACAATATAAGAGATAATGCGACTCGATATAATCGGCAAAAGACCTGGGCGACGAATACAGGATCACGATTGGAAGCTTGGAACATGGAATTGCAAGTCGCTAGGTTTCGCAGGTTGCGACAGGATGATCTACGATGAATTACATCCCCGCAACTTCGACGTCGTGGCGCTGCAGGAGATTTGCTGGACAGGACATAAAGTGTGGAAAAGCGGGCATCGAGCGGCTACCTTCTACCAAAGCTGTGGCACCACCAACGAGCTGGGAACCGGCTTCATAGTGCTGGGTAAGATGCGCCAACGCGTGATTGGGTGGCAGCCAATCAACGCAAGGATGTGCAAGCTGAGGATTAAAGGCCGTTTCTTCAACTATAGCATCATCAACGTGCACTGCCCACACGAAGGGAGACCCGACGACGAGAAAGAAGCGTTCTACGCACAGCTGGAGCAGACATACGATGGATGCCCATTGCGGGACGTTAAAATCGTCATCGGTGACATGAACGCACAGGTAGGAAGGGAGGAAATGTATAGACCGGTCATCGGACCGGATAGTCTGCACACCGTATCGAATGACAACGGCCAACGATGCATAAACTTCGCAGCCTCCCGCGGAATGGTAGTCCGAAGCACCTTCTTTCCCCGCAAAAATATCCACAAGGCCACATGGAGATCACCTAACCAAGAAACGGAAAACCAAATCGATCACGTTCTAATCGACGGTAAATTCTTCTCCGACATCACGAATGTCCGCACTTACCGCAGTGCGAATATTGAATCCGACCACTACCTCGTTGCAGTATGCCTGCGCTCAAAACTCTCGACGGTGTACAACACGCGTCGAAGTCGGACGCCGCGGCTTAACATTGGGCGGCTACAAGACGGTAGACTAGCCCAAGAATACGCGCAGCAGCTGGAAGTGGCACTCTCAACGGAAGAGCAGCTAGGCGCAGCGTCTCTTGAAGATGGCTGGAGAGATATTCGATCCGCCATTGGAAGCACCGCAACCGCTGCACTAGGCACGGTGGCTCCGGATCAGAGAAACGACTGGTCTGACAGCGAATGTGAGCGGTTAGTGGAAGAGAAGAATGCAGCATGGGAGAGATTTATGCAACATCGCACGAGGGCGAAGGAGGCACGATACAAACAGGCGTGGAATAGACAAAACTCGATTTTCGGAGGAAAAGCGCCAGCAGGAAGATCGAGACCGTGAAGAAACGGACAACTGTACCGCGCTAATAACACACGATAGTTCGATGAGAAGGTAAACCGTTCACGTAAGGGCCACGTGCCACAGCCTGATATGTGTAAGGACATAAGCGGGAACCTTCTTACGAACGAGCGTGAGGTGATCCAAAGGTGGCGGCAGCACTACGAAGAGCACCTGAATGGCGATGAGGCAGACGAAGATGGCGGTATGGTGATGGACCTGGGAGAACGCGCGCAGGACATAATTCTACCGGCTCCGGATCTCCAGGAAATCCAGGAGGAGATTGGCCGGCTGAAGAACAACAAAGCCCCTGGGGTTGACCAACTACCAGGAGAGCTATTTAAACACGGTGGTGAGGCACTGGCTAGAGCGCTGCACTGGGTCATTACCAAGATTTGGGAGGAGGAAGTTTTGCCGCAGGAGTGGATGGAAGGTGTCGTGTGTCCCATCTACAAAAGGGCGATAAGCTGGATTGTAGCAACTACCGAGCAATCACATTGCTGAACGCCGCCTACAAGGTACTCTCCCAAATTTTATGCCGTCGACTAGCACCCATTGCAAGGGAGTTCGTGGGGCAGTACCAGGCGGGTTTTATGGGCGAACGCTCCACCACGGACCAGGTGTTCGCCATTCGCCAAGTACTGCAGAAATGCCGCGAATACAACGTGCCCACACATCATCTATTCATCGACTTCAAAGCCGCATATGATACAATCGATCAGGAGCAGCTATGGGAGCTAAAACGGATTTCCGGATAAACTGACACGATTGATCAAAGCGACGATGGCTCGGGTGATGTGCGTAGTTCGAGTTTCAGGGGCATTCTCGAGTTCCTTCTGAAACCCGCAGAGGGTTACGGCAAGGTGATGGTCTTTCGTGTCTGCTATTCAACATCGCTTTGGAAGGGGTAATACGAAGAGCAGGGATTAACACAGAGTGGTACAATTTTCAATAAGTCCGTCCAGCTATTTGGTTTCGCCGACGACATAGATATTATGGCACGTAACTTTGAGAAGATGGAGGAACCTACATCAGACTGAAGAGGAAGCTAAGCGGATCGGACTAGTCATCAACACGTCGAAGACGAAGTCCATGATAGGCAGAGGTTCAAGAGAAGACAGTGTGAGCCACCCACCGCGAGTTTGCATCGGTGGTGACGAAATCGAGGTGGTAGAAGAAGTTATGTACTTGGGCTCACTGGTGACTGCCGAACATGACACCAGCAGAGAAATTCGGAGACGCATAGTGGCTGGAAATCGTACGTACTTTGGACTCCGCAAGACGCTCCGATCGAATAGAGTTCGCCGCCGTACCAAACTGACAATCTACAAAACGCTAATTAGACCGGTAGTCCTCTACGGACACGAGACCTGGACGATGCTCGTGGAGGACCAACGCGCACTTGGAGTTTTCGAAAGGAAAGTGCTGCGTACCATCTATGGTGGGGTGCAGATGGCGGACGGTACGTGGAGGAGGCGAATGAACCACGAATTGCATCAGCTGTTGGGAGAACCATCCATCGTTCACACCGCGAAAATCGGACGACTGCGATGGGCCGGGCACGTAGCCAGAATGTCGGACAGTAACCCGGTGAAAATGGTTCTCGACAACGATCCGACGGGCACAAGAAGGCGAGGTGCGCAGCGGGCAAGGTGGATCGATCAGGTGGAAGATGACTTGCGGACCCTCCGTAGACTGCGTGGTTGGCGACGTGTAGCCATGGACCGAGCCGAATGGAGAAGACTCTTATATACCGCACAGGCCACTTCGGCCTTAGTCTGAATAAATAAATAAAAATATACACGCTCGAATACTTATTGTTGTAACCGTAACGTAGGAAATGTAACGCTCTTTGTTATGACAAAACATATTTATTCCATTGAACTTGGTCAGGTGCAAGGAAAATTCGATAAGGAATGGAGCTTCCTGATCGAATCTCTTTTCGTCCTCCGCAAAATTATTTCTTTGGTAGGGGTCGTTCAACAATGATGTCACAGGTTTTAGGGGGGGAGGGGGTCTACGATTTTGTGACACTGCATATACTAGGTATACAAAAAAGCGTGACAGATGGGGGAGGGGGGGTCTAGAAATCTCAAAAAGTAGTGGACGTCATATTTGAATCGACCCGTAGTGTAACACTGAGCGACAGCACAAACACTGCCTCAAAATACTTCGTTCTGCGTATTGGTTGTCAATTCGCTACTACGAAGGTAAATTCTTCACGCACAGTCTGACAGTTCCTTATGGGATTTTACTATAAAGGAACAAGAAAGGGTGATCCGTGGCCATGTTTTACACACAGTCTGACAGATAGCAATGTGTTTTTGCCATAAGAGTGAGTAGAGGCATTACCTTCGTATTCGCGAATTATCCCCCCCTTAATGGTCGGTTTACTAATGACAAATCACATATCTTGAATTGAAGGCACAACCTACGGAGATAGCCATTTTGGATTTCTAGATTCACGTATGGAGCAACGTACAGAACTGCCAACTGGTTCGGCTGGCACGGGAACTGGTTCAAAACTGATTCCGTAACGATTACCGGAGAATGCATTTCTTCCAGCAAGATTTCCCAAGGCTGCATCGTCTGCTTTGAAATATCAGAAAAGTAGCGAGAACCTATTTGGTTGACATGCGCTTTTACCTGCTTCTGTCTTCCATACATTTTCCGGGATAGGATATAATGTACGGAACCTTTTCGTTCAAAGACTCGACCTGGCATCCAGTGTTTGGAAAGTTTTCCACCATCAGTGTATCCTGTTTGAGGTTGGTTTTTGTTCGTTCCCGCAACAAATAGATTTGGCTGATGTCTATAGTGCTGTCCAATGAGCAGCTCGAAGTAGCTCGAAGTTGTTCACGTCCTGCTCGTTCTTTTTTGTCAACAAATGGGCATGAGCAGGACAGGGAGAAACTTCGAGCTACTTCAAGCTCTCATTGGACAGCACTTATATTTTGCATAACCTTTAATGAAGTGTATTTCCTAATTGAGTGCGCGTACTCGTTTGGGACGGGAATTTCCTTGGTAAAATATGTGTGGCTGTGTGATAATATCAGAAATACATGGACCAATTTCCAGAATAGATCTGGAAGATTGAAGTGAATTGTTTGTGGACACTAGAAGTGATCATCGTTTCTTCAGTTCATTTAACTGGAATTGGATCAATTTGGTGAGATTGTTTCAATATGTATTTTATATGATTCCAAAACTAAATACGAGCTGGATTTAAAAATCCGGAAGTTTGTTTATGGATCCATTATCCAATTTATAATGGTAGCATTAACAGGCGGGGCTTATTGTAAGTGAAAGTGACCTCGGACTGGACGTGAGTTACCAGGCAGTTTGAAATGGGTCGCTGGAGCTGCAATAGAACTAACACCTTCTATCCACTAATGAACCCACGTAGATTGCCAGCGAACATGTACTTAGTTTTGCTGGTATTGATCGTGAGTCCAATCCTCGCTGTCTCCTTAAAAGGTATAAAAGCCTCTTCCAATCCCGATAATATCGATATCGTCCGCAAATCCCAGGAGCATATGTGATCTTGTTGTAATGGTACCGCTTCTTTGCGCACCAGCTCTCCTAATCGCTCCCTCGAACGCTATATTGAACAGTAGATTTGAGAGTACTTTAATCCATCTAAGGTAACAAATGATGTCCGCAACCGCAACTTACACATGATGTCCGCAACTTACACATGATTTCGATCCGTCCAACATTATACGAATCAGCCGTATCAGTTTCGCCGGAAAACCATGTTCAAGCTTAATTAGCCATAATTCATTCCGTTTCACTGAACCGTATGCCGCCTTAAAATCAATAAACATGATGCGTCTGCAAGTTATACTCCCGGAATTTATCAAGGATTTGTCTCAGGCTAAATATTTGATCCGTTCTTGATCGGCTCTCACGAAAACCTGCTTGGTATTCGCCGACGAAGGACTCTTCAAGTGGTCTCAATCTGTTGAACAGAATAGGGACATAATTTTATACGCCGAATTAAGGAGGGTTATTCCTCGGTCGTGGTCGCGCTGCAGCAAGGTACCCGGCAGAACGTGGAACGTTATAGACAGAAGCGGAGACAGCAGACCCGCCTTTTTCAGGAGAAGAAACGCCGCCTGGAAGAAGCGGAGTGCGAGGAGATGGAACAGCTGTGCCGTTCTCAAGATACACGCAAGTTCTATCAGAAGCTCAACGCATCCCGCAAAGGCTTCGTGCCGCGAGCCGAAATGTGCCGGGATAAGGATGGGAGCATCTTGACGGACGAACGTGTGGTGATCGAAAGGTGGAAGCAGCACTACGAGGAACATCTGAATGGCGCTGAGAGTACAGGCAGTGAAAGTCAAGGCAGCGGAGGAGATGACTACGTCAGTTCAGCGGACGATGGAAGCCAACCAGCCCCCAAGTTAAGGAAGTTAAGGATGCCATTCAACAGCTAAAGACCAATAAAGCAGCTGGTAAGGATGGTATCGGAGCTGAGCTCATCAAGATGGGCCCGGAAAAGCTGGCCACTTGCCTGCACAAACTGATAGTCAGAATCTGGGAAACCGAACAGCTACCGGAGGAGTGGAAGGAAGGGGTTATATGCCCCATCTACAAGAAAGGCGACAACCTGGAGTGTGAGAACTTTCGAGCGATCACCTTCCTTAATGCCGCCTACAAAGTGATATCCCAGATCATCTTCCGTCGTCTGTCACCATTAGTGAACGAGTTCGTGGGAAGTTATCAAGCCGGCTTCGTTGACGGCCGCTCGACAACGGACCAGATCTTTACTGTACGGCAAATCCTTCAAAAATTCCGTGAATACCAGGTCCCAACGCAAAATCTGTTCGTTGATTTCATGGTGGCATACGACAGTATAGACCGCGTAGAGCTATGGAAAATTATGGACGAGAACAGCTTCCCTGGGAAGCTTACAGACTGATCAAAGCAACGGTGGATGGTGTGCAAAACTGTGTGAAGATTTCGGGCGAACACTCCAGTTCGTTCGAATCGCGCCGGGGACTAAGACAAGGTGATGGACTTTCGTGCCTGCTGTTCAACATTGTGCTAGAAGGTGTCATGCGGAGAGCCGGGAGTAACAGCCGGGGTACGATTTTCAACAGATCCAGCCAATTTATTTGCTTCGCGGATGACATGGACATTGTCGGCCGAACATTTGCAAAGGTGGCAGAACTGTACACCCGCCTGAAACGTGAAGCAACAAAAGTTGGACTGGTGGTGAATGCGTCAAAGACAAAGTACATGCTTGTGGGCGGAACCGAGCGCGACAGGGCCCGCCTGGGAAGCAGTGTTACGATAGACGGGGATACCTTCGAGGTGGTCGAGGTATTCGTCTACCTCGGATCCTTGCTAACGGCTGACAACAACGTTAGTCGTGAAATACGAAGGCGCATCATCTGTGGAAGTCGGGCCTACTACGGGCTCCAGAAGAAACTGCGGTCGAAAAAGATTCGCCACCGCACCAAATGTGTCATGTACAAGACGCTTATAAGACCGGTTGTCCTCTACGGACATGAAACATGGACAATGCTCGAGGAGGACCATGCAAGCACACGGAGTATTCGAGAGACGGGTGCTTAGGACCATCTTTGGCGGTGTGCAAGAAGACGGTGTGTGGCGGCGAAGAATGAACCATGAGCTCGCTCTGAAGAATGAACCATGAACTCTACGGCGAACCCAGTAGCCAGAAGGTAGCTAAAGCCGGAAGGGTACGATGGGCAGGACATGTTGCAAGAATGCCGGACAGCAACCCTGCAAAGATGGTGTTCGCTTCCGATCCGGCAGGTACGAGACGGCGTGGAGCGCAGCGAGCGAGATGGGCAGACCAGGTGCAGAACGACTTGGCGAGCGTGGGGCGTATCCGAGGATGGAGAGATGCGGCCTCGAACCGTGCATTGTGGCGTCAAATTGTTGATTCAGTGTTATCTGTTTAGATGTTAACTAAATAAATGAATGAAATGAATGAATTCCTCGGTAATTGGCGCACTCCAGTATGAGCCCTTTGTTAAAGAGAAGGCAAATGAGGCCGTCCAACCAGCTAGCAAGCAATTCCTCGTCTTCCCATATTTTTGACATAATATAATGCAGAACTTTATAAATCTCATGATTGAGAAGTTCAGCCGGGAGCTGGTCCTTCCCCGCTGCCTTATTGTTTTTCAGCTCTTTAATAGCTTTTCTAACCTCATCTAGTGTAGGCGACTCCACAGCTTGTCCATCGTCGCTAATATTTATTCTGTTCACCGATGCATCGTCACTTCCACTATGCAACAAAGACTCGAAGTGTTGCTTCCACCTAGCAGCCACTTCGGTTTTATCTGTCAGCAAATTTCCTTCTTGGTCGTTGCACATGACGGAAAATGGCGCAGTCTCGCGGTTTTCAGCATAACATTCTGCATTTAATTCTACAAGAACTGAATGAGTATCGTTGTTCTTGATCGTAAATTGTGCTGTACAACTGCAAATCACAGTTTTTGGATGTTTCTGTATACATTTTTCCATATAAACTTCCAAAGAGTCTAGCACTGCCCAAACGTTGACCAAATTGGCTGAAATTTTGTCCAGAGCATCAGGGCATCAAATAGAACCGAATAAGAGGGCGGCCCATCAAAATTTTTGAAAAAGTGTTTTTTGAGCCACCCTAATATGTATACAGTGTCGTCGTTTGTTTGATGCGGTGAGTGTAAAATTAGTTACCTTGATTGATCCATTCGATTTGTGACTGCTAGGCCTAGATTCGATTGCAGCCCTTTTTAGATTTCAATTTTTTTAGAGTAGTCAAAAAGTATGGGTCTTAGGTTAAATTTATATTAAGCGCATTCAAGCTGCAGCACACTTGACGTTGGCCCTATTTATCTAATTTAACACCGTGGACCGCCGTTAATTTGAACAGTACACCCGATTCTTTTTTTACACGGGGGATGCGTGCCGTGTGAAAAAAATCCGTGTAAAAATAATCCGTGTTATTTCGAGAAACCGTGTAAAAATAATCCGTGTTATTTGAAGAATCCGTGCAAAAAATCCGTGTTATTTCGAGAAACCGTGTGAAAAAAGCCGTGCAAAAAATATCCGTGTAAAAAAGTCATTGGCTCTTTGTTAATATGGGATGCGTTCCGTGTAAAAATAAATCCGTGTAAAAATAATCCGTGTTATTTCGAGAAACCGTGTAAAAAATCCGTGCTATTTCGAGAAACCGTGCAAAAAAAATCCGTGTTATTTCGAGAATCCGTGTAAAAAAAGCCGTGTAAAAAAAATCCGTGTGAAAATAATCCGTGTAAAAAAAGAATCGGGTGTAATTCAAAAAATAAAATAATAAGGTTTGCTTTTAATTTGAATTTCTAGTAACTCTTTGGCCATCAGAATAACTAGTTTCTATAGATAGTGGAATATATAGATGAGCGAAGATAAATCCCCTGTCTCCAAACGAACTGTCAAACGTGTCTCCAAACGAGCATGACGTCACGATTTCAATGGAAACGTTAAGGGCTGTGACGTCATATGCGCGTGTGCACGGGCAAAAAAATCGCCTTAGCCATGCTTTCGCTCATCTATAGATTCTACTATCTATACTAGTTTCCTGTTTTGTTTCGATTATGCTTTCCGTTTCACGATGTTAATTTTTTCTTTTCTCCATCCTGCGTGCTAGTGATAAGTACCTATAGTATTGGGCCCATTTCACTTTCGTATTTTCGACAGCATGAGTTTTTTAACAAATTGTCGCTCTGCAATATCAGGAGGCTAGTTACATATATCAGGAACGTGTTTCGTACATAAAACACGCAAATCACTTGATTCTTCTTCTTCTTATTGGCATTACATTATAGATAGTGGAATATATAGATGAGCGAAGATAAATCCTCTGTCTCCAAACGAACTGTCAAACGTGTCTCCAAACGAGCATGACGTCACGATTTCAATTAAAATGTTAAGGGCTGTGACGTCATATGCGCGCGTGCACGGTCAAAAAAATCGACTCAGCCATGCTTTCGCTCATCTATAGATTATACTATCTATACATTACATCCCAACACCGCCGCCTCGCAGCTTAGGGGCCGTACACTTATTACGTAAGCAATTTTTCTGGGTTTTTCGACCCTCCCTCCCCCATGTAAGATTTTTTTCATACAAATGATTTTTTATTTATATGGAGCGTAAGATATTGAACGACCCCCCTCCCCCCATAAGTGCTTACGTAATATGTGTACGGCCCCTTAGTGTTCATTATGCACTTCCATAGTTATTAACTGCGAGGTTTCCAAGCCAAGTTACCATTTTTGCATTTGTATATCATGAGGCTAATACGGTGATACATTTATGCCCAGGGTAGTCGAGACAATTTTCAATCCGAAAATTGCTTAGACCGGCACCGGGAATCGAACCCACCCACCCTCAGCATGGTCTTGCTTTGTAGCCGCGCGTCTTGCCGAATTGATTACACTAGTCAACAGTGTTTTACTCCCTTCAACCATTCTCAGTGTATTTGGAAGATTTTTCTTCGCTGAATTCAGTCATGTATTCAGATTTTTTGTAACACGTCCAGTTTTTGAGAAAAACGGGTTTAAATTCACAGAACTACGTATTTTTATGGGAATTTGGTTTCTCTGTTCTGTAAAGCTGGTTTTCGGTTTATAACTTTGAGAAAAAGGTTTGAATTATATTGACGAAATCGTACAAGCTCTAAATAATTTGTTGAATCCTATTTGACACGTTCATTTGTTGTGAAAAACGGAATTTATTTCACAAAAGTACGTATTTTCAAAGAAATTTGGTTTCTCTCCTCTGCAAAACTGAATTTCGGCGCCTTACTTTCAGAATAAAGTTTGAATTTGGTGAAATGGGTCTTGTAGAATGCATGTGGGTTGTTGGATTTCATTTGGCACGTTCAATTGTTGTGAAAAACGGAATTAAATTCACAAAAGTACGTATTTTCATAGAAATTAAGTTCTCTCCTCTGCAAAGCTAAATTTCGGCTCCTCACTTTCAGAATAAAGTTTGAATTTTGTAGAATGGGCCTTGTAGAATGCATGTGGGTTGCTGGATTTCATTTGGCACGTTCATTTGTTGTGAAAAACGGAATTTAATTCACAAAAGTACGTCTTTTCATAGAAATTTGGTTTCTCTCCTCTGCAAAACGGAATTTCGGCTACTCATTTTAAGAATAAAGTTTTAATTTTGTAGAAAGGGCCTTGTAGAATGCATGTGGGTTGCTGGATTTCATTTGGCACGTTCATTTGTTGTGAAAAACGGAATTTCATTCACAAAAGTATGTATTTTCATAGAAATTTGGTTTCTCTCCTCTGCAAAGCTGAATTTCGGCTCCTCACTTTCAGAATAAAGTATGAATTTTGTAGAATGGGCCTTGTAGAATGCATGTGGGTTGTTGGATTTCATTTGGCACGTTCATTTGTTGTGAAAAACGGAATTTAATTCACAAAAGTACGTCTTTTCATAGAAATTTGGTTTCTCTCCTCTGCAAAGCTGAATTTCGGCTCCTCACTTTCAGAATAAAGTATGAATTTTGTAGAATGGGCCTTGTAGAATGCATGTGGGTTGCTGGATTTCATTTGGCACGTTCATTTGTTGTGAAAAACGGAATTTCATTCACAAAAGTATGTATTTTCATAGAAATTTGGTTTCTCTCCTCTGCAAAGCTGAACTTCGGCTCCTCACTTTCAGAATAAAGTATGAATTTTGTAGAATGGGCCTTGTAGAATGCATGTGGGTTGCTGGATTTCATATGGCACGTTCATTTATTGTGAAAAACGGAATTTCATTCACAAAAAAACGTCTTTTCATAGAAATTTGGTTTCTCTCCTCTGCAAAGCTGAATTTCGGCTCCTCACTTTTAGAATAAAGTATGAATTTTGTAGAATGGGCCTTGTAGAATGCATGTGGGTTGTTGGATTTCATTTGGCACGTTCATTTGTTGTGAAAAACGGAATTTCATTCACAAAAGTACGTCTTTTCATAGAAATTTGGTTTCTCTCCTCTGCAAAGCTGAATTTCGGCTCCTCACTTTCAGAATAAAGTATGAATTTTGTAGAATGGGCCTTGTAGAATGCATGTGGGTTGGTGGATTTCATATGGCACGTTCATTTATTGTGAAAAACGGAATTTCATTCACAAAAGTACGTCTTTTCATAGAAATTTGGTTTCTCTCCTCTGCAAAGCTGAACTTCGGCTCCTCACTTTCAGAATAAAGTATGAATTTTGTAGAATGGGCCTTGTAGAATGCATGTGGGTTGCTGGATTTCATATGGCACGTTCATTTATTGTGAAAAACGGAATTTCATTCACAAAAAAACGTCTTTTCATAGAAATTTGGTTTCTCTCCTCTGCAAAGCTGAATTTCGGCTCCTCACTTTCAGAATAAAGTATGAATTTTGTAGAATGGGCCTTGTAGAATGCATGTGGGTTGCTGGATTTCATTTGGCACGTTCATTTGTTGTGAAAAACGGAATTTCATTCACAAAAGTACGTCTTTTCATAGAAATTTGGTTTCTCTCCTCTGCAAAGCTGAATTTCGGCTCCTCACTTTCAGAATAAAGTATGAATTTTGTAGAATGGGCCTTGTAGAATGCATGTGGGTTGGTGGATTTCATATGGCACGTTCATTTATTGTGAAAAACGGAATTTCATTCACAAAAGTACGTCTTTTCATAGAAATTTGGTTTCTCTCCTCTGCAAAGCTGAACTTCGGCTCCTCACTTTCAGAATAAAGTATGAATTTTGTAGAATGGGCCTTGTAGAATGCATGTGGGTTGCTGGATTTCATATGGCACGTTCATTTATTGTGAAAACGGAATTTCATTCACAAAAAACGTCTTTTCATAGAAATTTGGTTTCTCTCCTCTGCAAAGCTGAATTTCGGCTCCTCACTTTCAGAATAAAGTATGAATTTTGTAGAATGGGCCTTGTAGAATGCATGTGGGTTGTTGGATTTCATTTGGCACGTTCATTTGTTGTGAAAAACGGAATTTCATTCACAAAAGTACGTCTTTTCATAGAAATTTGGTTTCTCTCCTCTGCAAAGCTGAATTTCGGCTCCTCACTTTCAGAATAAAGTATGAATTTTGTAGAATGGGCCTTGTAGAATGCATGTGGGTTGCTGGATTTCATATGGCACGTTCATTTATTGTGAAAAACGGAATTTCATTCACAAAAAAACGTCTTTTCATAGAAATTTGGTTTCTCTCCTCTGCAAAGCTGAACTTCGGCTCCTCACTTTCAGAATAAAGTATGAATTTTGTAGAATGGGCCTTGTAGAATGCATGTGGGATGCTGGATTTCATATGGCACGTTCATTTATTGTGAAAAAGGGATTTTCATTCACAAAAGTACGTCTTTTCATAGAAATTTGGTTTCTCTCCTCTGCAAAGCTGAATTTCGGCTCCTCACTTTCAGAATAAAGTATGAATTTTGTAGAATGGGCCTTGTAGAATGCATGTGGGTTGCTGGATTTCATTTGGCACGTTCATTTGTTGTGAAAAACGGAATTTCATTCACAAAAGTATGTATTTTCATAGAAATTTGGTTTCTCTCCTCTGCAAAGCTGAACTTCGGCTCCTCACTTTCAGAATAAAGTATGAATTTTGTAGAATGGGCCTTGTAGAATGCATGTGGGTTGCTGGATTTCATATGGCACGTTCATTTATTGTGAAAAACGGAATTTCATTCACAAAAGTACGTCTTTTCATAGAAATTTGGTTTCTCTCCTCTGCAAAGCTGAACTTCGGCTCCTCACTTTCAGAATAAAGTATGAATTTTGTAGAATGGGCCTTGTAGAATGCATGTGGGTTGCTGGATTTCATATGGCACGTTCATTTATTGTGAAAAACGGAATTTCATTCACAAAAGTACGTCTTTTCATAGAAATTTGGTTTCTCTCCTCTGCAAAGCTGAATTTCGGCTCCTCACTTTCAGAATAAAGTATGAATTTTGTAGAATGGGCCTTGTAGAATGCATGTGGGTTGCTGGATTTCATTTGGCACGTTCATTTGTTGTGAAAAACGGAATTTCATTCACAAAAGTATGTATTTTCATAGAAATTTGGTTTCTCTCCTCTGCAAAGCTGAACTTCGGCTCCTCACTTTCAGAATAAAGTATGAATTTTGTAGAATGGGCCTTGTAGAATGCATGTGGGTTGCTGGATTTCATATGGCACGTTCATTTATTGTGAAAAACGGAATTTCATTCACAAAAGTATGTATTTTCATAGACATTTGGTTTCTCTCCTCTGCAAAGCTGAATTTCGGCTCCTCACTTTCAGAAAAAAAGTTTGAATTTTGTAGAATGGCCCTTGTAGAATGCATGTGGGTTGCTGGATTTCATTTGGCACGTTCATTTGTTGTGAAAAACGGAATTTCATTCACAAAAGTATGTATTTTCATAGAAATTTGGTTTCTCTCCTCTGCAAAGCTGAACTTCGGCTCCTCACTTTCAGAATAAAGTATGAATTTTGTAGAATGGGCCTTGTAGAATGCATGTGGGTTGCTGGATTTCATATGGCACGTTCATTTATTGTGAAAAACGGAATTTCATTCACAAAAGTATGTATTTTCATAGAAATTTGGTTTCTCTCCTCTGCAAAGCTGAACTTCGGCTCCTCACTTTCAGAATAAAGTATTAATTTTGTAGAATGGGCCTTGTAGAATGCATGTGGGTTGCTGGATTTCATTTGGCACGTTCATTTGTTGTGAAAAACGGAATTTCATTCACAAAAGTATGTATTTTCATAGAAATTTGGTTTCTCTCCTCTGCAAAGCTGAACTTCGGCTCCTCACTTTCAGAATAAAGTATGAATTTTGTAGAATGGGCCTTGTAGAATGCATGTGGGTTGCTGGATTTCATTTGCCACGTTCATTTGTTGTGAAAAACGGAATTTCATTCACAAAAGTACGTCTTTTCATAGAAATTTGGTTTCTCTCCTCTGCAAAGCTGAACTTCGGCTAATCACTTTCAGAATAAAGTATGAATTTTGTAGAATGGGCCTTGTAGACTGCATGTGGGTTGTTGGATTTCATATGGCACGTTCATTTATTGTGAAAAACGGAATTTCATTCACAAAAGTATGTATTTTCATAGAAATTTGGTTTCTCTCCTCTGCAAAGCTGAACTTCGGCTCCTCACTTTCAGAATAAAGTTTGAATTTTGTTGAATGGGCCTTGTAGAATGCATGTGGGTTGCTGGATTTCATATGGCACGTTCATTTATTGTGAAAAACGGAATTTCATTCACAAAAGTACGTCTTTTCATAGAAATTTGGTTTCTCTCCTCTGCAAAGCTGAATTTCGGCTCCTCACTTTCAGAATAAAGTATGAATTTTGTAGAATGGGCCTTGTAGAATGCATGTGGGTTGCTGGATTTCATTTGGCACGTTCATTTGTTGTGAAAAACGGAATTTAATTCACAAAAGTACGTCTTTTCATAGAAATTTGGTTTCTTTCTTCTACAAAGCTGAATTTCGGCTCCTGACTTTCAGAATAAAGTTTGAATTTTGTAGAATGGGCCTTGTAGAATGCATGTGGGTTGTTGAATTTTATTTGCCACGTACATTTGTTGTGAAAAACTTAATTCTTAAAATGAGGAGCCGAAATTCCGTTTTGCAGAGGAGAGAAACCAAATTTCTATGAAAAGATGTACTTTTGTGAATGAAATTCCGTTTTTCACAACAAATGTACGTGCCAAATGAAATCCAACAACCCACATGCATTCTACAAGGCCCATTCTACAAAATTAAAACTTTATTCTTAAAATGAGGAGCCGAAATTCCGTTTTGCAGAGGAGAGAAACCAAATTTCTAATAAAAAAACGTACTTTTGTGAAATCAATTCCGTTTTCACAACAAATGTACGTGCCAAATGAAATCCAACAACCCACATGCATTCTACAAGGCCCATTCTACAAAATTCAAACTTTATTCTAAAAGTGAGGAGCCGAAATTCCGTTTTGCAGAGGAGAAAAACCAAATTTCTATGAAAATACGTACTTTTGTGAATGAAATTCCGTTTTTCACAACAAATGTACGTGCCAAATGAAATCCAACAACCCACATGCATTCTACAAGGCCCATTCTACAAAATTCAAACTTTAGTCTAAAAGTGAGGAGCCGAAATTCCGTTTTGCAGAGGAGAGAAACCAAATTTCTATGAAAATACGTACTTTTGTGAATGAAATTCCGTTTTTCACAACAAATGTACGTACCAAATAAAATCCAGCAACCCACATGCATTCTACAAGGCCCATTCTACAAAATTCATACTTTATTCTGAAAGTGAGGAGCCGAAATTCCGTTTTGCAGAGGAGAGAAACCAAATTTCTATGAAAATACGTACTTTCGTGAATTAAAATGCGTTTTTTCTCAAAACTGGACGTGTTACAGAAAATCTGAATACGTACCTGAAATCAGCGTAAAAAAATCTATTGAGTACACTAAAAATTGTTGAAGGGAGCGAAAAAAAGTTTAATTTTGTTGGATAGTGTTATTAGTATTATCACAGACAACAGATATTTAGGCTAGAACAAATTTTATTGAAAATCCTGTGTAAACTTTTGAATTGATATACATACGTTGGCTCACTACTGCCATCTACTCAACTGATTGCGGCAGTACATACGGGCGCAGCTGATTAACAACCGTCGAACGCAGCCAATGCATTTGACAGCCGCATTCGGGCTGCGTTTTCAATAACAATGATCCTTGCGCCATCTCCAATCGATATGGTTTCACAGTGTGACGTCACACGTATGTAGCCACGGCTGCGTCCTGGTGAATTTCTTCCATATTTGACAGGTATCGGTGGTTTGTATATAAACAAAGGTTCATCCGCTTGCTGCGGGAGATAGGATGAACCTTATGACCCTACCACCGATAAATGTCAAATTGAGTTCATTCGATTGAGTTTTTGAGGTTATGTTTATTTGATGTAAAACCACAGATAACAGATATTGAGGCTGGCATCCCATACGTGTGTAAACATTCGCAACCGTTAATTCAAATGTATTTTTAATTGGAGCCGCGTTTGGCAATCGATTGGAGATGGCGCAAGAATCATTGTTATTGAAAACGCAGCCCAAATTCAGATGTCAAATATATTGCCTGCGTTCGACGGTTGTAATTCAGCTGCATCCTTAGGTACTGCCGCAATCAGTTGAGTAGATGGCAGTAGTGGGCCAACGTATATCAATTCAAAAGTTTACACAGGATTTTCAATAAAATTTGTTCTAGCTTCAATATCTGTTATCTGTGGTAAAACCTTATTGCCAAACGCGGTCCCAATTAAAAATACATTTGAATTAACGGTTGCGGATGTTTACACACGTATAGGATGTCAGCCTCAATATCTGTTATCTGTGGTATTATAAAAATATAAATAGCCACATGTGGCAGCCCTTCAATTCTCTGTATGGACTACAAGGCGTAAAATGCGTGAAGTTATTCGAATGTAATAGAACATCCAACGTGTCCGTACCGTTCGTACCATTGAATTTTTTGGAATTATTGGAAGTAAACATTTTACTGCATCGCTGAGGCTACCTTACACCTCGGGAAAATTTTCCGCCGGAATTTGTTCCCCGTGTAGTTTAAAGGGGGCAACATTTTGATTTTCAGTGTTCAAATCCCGAAAATATCGCATATGCAAAAATGCATGGGGGATAAATCCGCGGACCAAATTCCCGAGGTGTGAGGCTTCCTTTATTAATGAAACTGTGTGTTTATGGCCAACGAACCACTGCTTGTTCGCAGATAAAAAATTTCTTTATTTACTCACCGTATGAGATTAGCGATCAAGCACAAACCTAATTAACAATGCCTATATACAATGCACACGACACTTCAATATGACTTCATTCTACATTTTTATTCCTCCACTATGAGAAAGTCACGTCTGCCCTGTACTCAGGGGGGAGTAAGCCTGTCATCCACGAACAAATCAAGCCTACTTAAGATGTATTATCTGGGCCTCGCCGCTTGGGAAAGGCGGGCCTCCCTGGGCCACCCCGCTTGGCAAGTGTTACATTTTTCGAACTGGAATCTTGTAGGATATTGGTTAACCTACACTACTGCTGACTAACGAAAAAAATGTGGGATTGTTTGTTTACATTTGCTTCATACTACATGCAGAGGAGGCGCGATGCACCGCATATTACCCCCCTGCCTGTACTTGACATTTCCTTTTTGCGTACGCAGCCAGTACCCTCTTGGACGACCGGTGCGCCCCTACCGACGAACACCAGCAACATGCTTTGCTTTGCCTGACAGGCTCTTTTGCCGCCGTTTGCTCGCGTGTTTTTTTATCTCCGATGATCGATTTTTCACCCGCCGGCAATCACGACTTGTCAAACAGTTTGATGAGAGAGCGCATCCTGTGCGGTAGCGATAAAAGTTTACCGCTGTGAAGTGAAAATTTGAAGCAGTGAAATTATTTTCTTCCCCATTGTGTTTTCTATTATGGGTAGTGCAAAGCTGGAACGAATAGTCTGCGGAAACTAGTGGTTCAACAGCGTTGAAGCTAATGATGGTGGTAAGTAGGTGGAGCTCATGTTCTAAGCAATAGAAGCAAAGAGGTTGCATACAATGCAAACTTGGACCTTCCGTCGGTTCACAAGCTTCAAAGAGGCGCAAATCGAATACGCTCAGTGAACATCGATTTTCATGTGTGAAAACCTGAGAGTGGGAACGAGAGAGCGAGCTCAAAATAAAAATAGTGGAAGAAGAATCGATTAAGAGCGGACAATGAAAATCGACCAATTTACATCCGTAGGTGGAAAAATGATCGTCGTCACCATTTTGGAAGTGACGGCTGCATAGTACAGTTCAGCAAATAATACGCTCGCTTAGAATAGTGATAAATAATATAGATAGCATTTCTAAGGTGCAGTTTTAGTTTCAATAAAGTTTTTCTGTGACTACTCAGCACTGTATTTATCCAGTTAATAAAATTACAATCATCTGAATTTTATTACATCCATTGAAAAAGGCAATTGTTGTACTTTAAGCTCTTTTAAATCTATTGATCGAATGAAAAGAAATTGTAAAGATTGTAGTGCAAAATGGCGTAGTGCTACACAGTAAAAAATGTTATACGGGCGATCTTTTGTGTAGTATAGTTATCAAGAGTACGCCGGAAAGATGCTATAGCCTTTTTCGTTTAGTGATACGCTGCATAGTTGAAGACGATTTAGTGAAGCGAATTTAGTTTATTAGGTAATAAATAGCGGCGTATGTAATCTCGTGCGGTATATTAGTTTTTTTTTGTAATATAAATTTGAACATGTTTATTATTGTCTAGTGATTTTCTCCTGATAAATTTTATTTATGTTCACAAGTATTAAACAAAGCGACGAATTTCACATTTTTAAGTATAGTTTTGAAAATTATTTTGAAATAAAAATGCCTTGGTATTATTCGATGTGGTGATATGGAAAGCGGCTCTCAAACATGTTATGACAAGATGTGTGAATCATCACATGTTACGGAATGTAGCATGTACAGAGCAGCGTTGCGACATTAAAACGTTATTTCAAGAGATTTGTAAGCCGTCTTTCCCGTCAATTAAATTAACCCTTAAATGCGCAATGTTGTTTTAAAACAACAAACCGAAAATACGTTTAATGTTAATAATTTCAATGGTTATTTAAGTTAAAAATATTTCCGACGATTTCTAAAAAAATCGCCTTGCGCCTTTAAGGGTTAAAGTGTTTGCGGTACTAATATCTCGGGATTGTCAATCAAGTTCCAGCTGAAAACTGAAGTAAGCGCTATCGATAATCGAATTTTCCTCCATTCCGGATGTGTTGCGAGAAGATAAAAAAAATCGAACCGGGGTTCGACTGTCGGAAAGCTGTTTCGCAGACGTCAAATCACTTGATGCACAGTAAAAAAATGGTTTATTTTTTCGGCGTGTATGTTGATTATAAAAATCAGCGAGCATATGTAGCTTTAAGCGAGTGTGATATGCCGCTATATTTTTAAAACAAGTTTTATGGTACTGTCATATATTTATGTGATTTTGAAACATTTTAGATTTCTTGAATATTATTGATACGACACAACTATGAAAATATGTGCAATTCTCGCGGTGCAGTTGTCACGTTAGGAAATGGGGAAAATGCCGCGCGTTCATTTTGGGTTTTACCTGGAAGAGCAATACTTGTTATTCGGGTATGATGATATCAACACATTTGGCCATCATTACACGTGGCGCCCCTAGTAAATGACGCGTTACACTTTTGTCAGTGTGTTTCATTCCTTTGGGAAAATAACGTCGCGGCCCTCCACGGAACGCGGCTATTCCTTTCGAATATGAAACGCTAGTGGAACTTCACTTTTATATACACACGAAATGAAATCATCTCTGGGCAAAAACTAACTCGTAAAAAATTTAAGAATGTACTCGCACTTCAATATTAATGCACATTCGAAATCAGTCCCTTTTGTTTGCTCAATCTCTTCAAAATAGCAATGCAATATGAGTACATTGTACATGAGTAAATTACAAATGTTTAATGTTATGGACGGAGTGCTTCAGTGCAAACAAAATATAGAGTCTTTCGTTTGTAGTAATAAAGGTCCATAGACCATTGAAGCGACAATCGACTTATTGGAATGTGACACAAGAAAACTTTTCAAAATTAAAAGTTATCGAAATAGATGTTACTTTGCTAATTTTCTTTCTCGATGGCTCTATTACAACTGGAGCTTGGCATGCTTTTCATCTTGGTGTTATTAACATTTCCACAGCTATTATTAGAACGCTTTTCTGAGCCTACTGTTGCTTGAAAATGTATCTTGTGTCGAGAATGTTTCCCACCTAAACATCATAGGCCGGAACGAAAATTAAATTTGTCATCTCCGGATTGGCAATCCGACGACTTAAATCGCAAGGCTTGTGGAAGACCCTTTAACACCTTTATTAACTTGAAAAAAAAAACATGAAATGATGCAAAAACTCTGATACAAGTTATGACACAATAGGATCAAAGCTTGCTCAAGTGGTAATGATGAGGATGAAAAATAGGTAAAAAATTCTCATAACCATTAAACGCCATGGAATCAAGCGTATATGTGATATACGTCAGCAAGCACGTTTTCTCATCATACTCTTTCAAGCGCATGTGGAGGATAGGATAGGACAAAACCCGTGCAAGAGAAAGATGACTAAATGTCAGCAAGCTCTATAAGTGCGATCGAAAAAGAATTTGAGAAATACCATGGAATTACTAGTTTTTGTTCCGCACAACTGTGTCAAACAATTAAATATCCAATTTACCTCAAGCGATAATAGCCGCAAGCTTGCCTGCGGGTTAGTCTCCGATTTGACGTTTGTGGAGGTCAACTGCACCCACCGTTCGAGCATTCTGACCAATGTGGCATATAAGAAGATGCTGATGAAGTGAATTCAAGCCATCTTATTTACCGCATTAATTGAAGTGACGACTGTATTTTAGTGTTTGTACGGGTAATTTTGCAATGATGATAAATTAATGTGTTCACCTTCTGCTTTGTTGGCATCAAGGATGTTATTGATCATTTAGTAATCTGCGTTCGATCATTTAGTAGTTTGTCAATAACTCACTCCAGAGGCTAAATTTCAAAATGTGTTGTATGGTGGACTTTTACTGCGAAGGTTTTTCTACAACCTTCTTTAATAGGTCGATGTTCGAATTCCACTGCTTAAGAAGTTACGGTGCTAATTTCTATACTTATACTAAATGATAACAAAATATGCCATCATTTATGCTAAGTTACTGCTACTAGCGCTATAGCTCCATTGTTAGTGAAATTCAAACAACGAACTGTTTGCCAGAGTTGTATATAAACCTTTGCACTAGAAGCCCTCCATACAACACATTTTTAAATTTAGCCTCTGGAATGAGTTATTGAAAAACTACTAAATGATCTATAACATCCTTGGTTGGCATTACATTCCCACTGGGACATTGCCACCTCCCAGTTTAAACCTAGTTGACATTTTTTGCATTCATGTATGATAAAGTTGTTCAACCCAACAGCTTCTTAGACCGGGTCGATTCTTCGTCCGGCCTAGGGTGTTTTAGGGTGGGAAACATTCTAGGTTCCCTGGATATAGTGTATCCATTGTGCTTGCCACACAAGATACATACTCTGCATTGGCGGGCATAGAAAAGCTGACCAAATTTTAGTTGAAATGTAGAATCATAGAAGAAGAAGAAGGAAGCTATTCATCTCTTTTCTAATATGCTTTTTTACCTTTTACAATGCACAAGGAGTCTCTAGTTCACCATAAGCCTTCAAATAACTGTGGAAATGCAGTCAGTTGAAAAGCATCTAATTGAAATGTAGTGTCATTGAAGAAGCATACACAATCAAGGCATCAACACCGCTAGGTAAAATAATTCAGATTTTTTTTGTAAATGTTATATTTTTTTAGTACAGTTAAACTTATTTCACGACAAAGTCCGAAAAAAAAATGAGGTAAATAGAATTGTTGAGAACGAACACTGTAACCTATGTACATGTTGGCTGTTGCGTCCAGAAAATCAAACGGTGGTTCAACTTGTTCTTCATTACTGACATCGCATCCACAATTCTGATATTGCCGCATCTTAGATAAGTTTTCTTTGTTGTATGGATGCCATTATGAGTTCATCAAATCTTCATTGGTAATGCGCATCATGCACACAATAATTAATTGTGCGATTATGATTTGTTTATTCGAGGTTTTTAAGCTTAGTTACCATGTGATGCATCCGTTTATTTTTTATTAAAAGGCACCGTACAGTACCGCTTAGAAATCATTACGTCAGGCTCAATTACGAGTACAAGCGAGCTAATGAAAGATGTTTTTTTTTCAATACGAGCAATATATTCAGCATAGACTACGCTCTCACCCAAAATGTTTTTGAAAATATGTCAATGAACAGCGAAAGGAGATTGAGTTTCCGTCGTCGTCGCAGCTGAATGATGAAACCCAAGAAACGTGTCGTCTATTCGCCGAAACATTCTCCAGCGTATTTACCAACGAAACTGTAAGTGATAACCAGGGCCCTCCTTAGCCGTGCGGTAAGACGCGCGGCTACAAAGCAAGACCATGCTGAGGGTGGCTGGGTTCGATTCCCGGTGCCGGTCTAGGCAATTTTCGGATTGGAAATTGTCTCGACTTACCTGGGCATAAAAGTATCATCGTGTTAGCCTCATGATATACGAATGCAAAAATAACTGTGGAAGTGCTTAATGAACACTAAGCTGCGAGGCGGCTCTGTCCCAGTGTGGGGATGTAATGTCAAGAAGAAGAAGAATAAGTGATAAGCAAGCTACCCTCGCTGTTATCAACGTGCTTTTGTTGGACACACGCTTGGTACATGCGGATGCAATTTCTAAGGCTGCATTTTTTTTTTTTTTTTTTTTAAGAATTTCTAAGGCTGCGTATCACCCGAAATCATCGAACGATCCCGGTCCAGATGGAATTCCAGCATCGTCTTTGAAGAAACATATCTCCTGCTTACTAGTACCGCTTCAGCGCTTATTTCGTTCGTATTTATCCAATTATTATCATGGAACCATTGCTCTCGCATTGCAAAAAACACCTCTGCTCAGATTAGCACGGTTTTACTGCTGGACGTTCAACGACCACCAACCTTTTATGGCTGACATCGTTTATCACTCAGCATGATTGAACGAGCTCAGGCAGATGTCATCGTGATCCCAAAACTCGACAGACCGACCTTCTTCGCTGGTCTCGATCGATTAATAGATCTCGAGCTGCTCCGCACCAGAGCAATGACGATTGCTGACACGCTTTTCAGTCGAATCGATTGTGAAGCCATCTTAGAGCGAATCAATATTAATGTTCAATAACGCACGCTTCGCAAATACATAATGCTTCGGTACTAATTACGACCTGCGAGGAAAAGTTAGTGGCTTACAACGGATCTTCAATAGAGTGGCATCGTTGTTCGACTTCAACAGCACACTCGACATGCTTCGTCGAAAGTGTTCGTCATTCTTTTCCGACAGGTGTCCGTGATACCGTGAAGATTAATGTTTATGTGCGGACCTGATTTGTATCTGTTTTAAATAAATAAATTGTTTGCAGTCCGTCAGAGTTCGACCAACGTCCGCAAACAACAATAGCATGGTGGCTTGCTACAGAGTGGTTACATAATTCACTTAGAGCGATAAAACCAATGAACCCTACGTGCTTCCTTGGGGGCTAAGGAGCAGTTGGAGAACTGTGAGAAGAGTTATCTACTACGATGACGGTTACTTGATGTTGTACTAAATATGACCGAAGCCATCGACTTGGAGCTTTTTCCATTTACAGATCGATCAGCAAACAACCGTATAGACTCGGTTACGGTTAGCCCAACTGGTGGTCCAACTTGTATCTCGTTAATCCGACAAATGTTATAAAAATTCGACTATTGCGATTTTACTCTGTGAAATTCTTTAGCTATCAGTACACTGTTTGTAATAATGGCAAATATTTGTCAAGTCAGCCTGATATCCATTTCGATTTCAAATCAGTCTAGCAGATGTTGGGATAAACTTGACAAATAATTGTCATGACAAACAGTGGATTACGGGCTTTACTAATTAACCTAAACAAACCCACAGTAAATATTTGAAAACTGATAGGGTAAAACGACCTATTACGGAGGATAAAGCATCGCGTCAAAACAAAATTAATTTCAAAAAATCTTTGGAAATAAGTCGAGTTAAGTACGAGACACTGACGAGGACCTTACTGTTGAGGTCGAAATACGTATACAATCAAGTGGTGGAATTAAATGGGATGGTACAAACATTATTTGTTTACAACATCAACAGGCTCTGTGTGGCCCCAATGATGGTCTTAAAATATAAAGTACATTTAGAAATCACAATCAATTTAAAAAAAGTCACAGTAGTAAAATTGCTATCTAGGTGTGTTGAAAAAAGTCAAAAACCTCCGACGTAACATATTACGCGATAAATGGAAGTCAAACAATGTTGCAACTCTGTTGAATACGCGTTGCAAGCCACCAATTAACCCCATGTAGTCCGTAATTCGTCCTTTGCATGTAGTCCGTAATTTTTTTTTTCTTGTTGGGTATTTTAATCACTGCGACCATTTGTTAGATCTATTGTGATATATTGTGATATGTAGTCCGTAATTCGTCCTCCGCTTTTGCGGAGTGTCCTTGGTCGAACATTCAAATCTATCTGCTCCAGAATACCTTCGCAGTCGATTCGTCCCTGTAGTATATCGGCGATCGTCATCGCCCGGGTGGTATCTCTCCTAGCACGAAGAAGTTCCAGATCGACCAACTGGCATCGGCTCTCATAGCTCGGTAGGCAAAACGGATCCCTCCATGGCAACTCGCAAAGTGCAAATAGCAGGAACCGACGTTGGACCGATTCGATACGTTCGGCGCCATTGTTGTACGCTGGGCTCCAAACTGCAGAGCTCTAGGGTAGAACGCACAAGAGAACAGTAGCTGGCTTTCAAGCATTAAATGTCGGAAAAATTCTTTGCAATCCTAAATATTAGTTCCAATGTCCTAGAAGCTTTATCGACAGCGTACGAGATGTGGTGCTTAAATGTTAGCTCTGAGTCCAGGACTACAACAAGGTCCTTGATGTGATTCGTGCGTTCGAGTGTCGTGTCAAGTAGGTTGTAGTCGAAAATTATCGGTTGTTTCTTTCGAGTGAACGTTATGACGGTGCACTTGGCTGGGCTTACGACCATACGATTTAGAGAACACCAGCTGGCAAAATGAGTGACCTGCCGTTGTAAATTAAGACAGTCAGTAGTTGAACTAATTTGGAGAAACATTTTCAAATCGTCAGCGTACGACATTCGAGGGCTTTCGATGATTAGATGGACGTCATTGAAAAAGAGCAAGAATAATAGTGGCCTTAGCCGTGCGGTAAGACGCGCGGCTACGAAGCAATACCATGCTGAGGGTGGCTGGGTTCGATTCCCGGTGCCGGTCTAAGCAATTTTTGGATTGGAAATTGTCTCGACTTCCCTGGGCATAAAAGTATCATCGTGCTAGCCTCATGATATACGAATGCAAAAATGGTAACCTAGCTTAGAAACCTTGCAGGTAATAACTGTGGAAGTGCTTAATGAACACTAAGTTGCGAGGCGGCTCTGTCCCAGTGGGGGATGTTATGCCAAGAAGAAGAAGAAGAATAATAGTGGCCCTAGATGGCTTCCTTGCGGTATCCCAGATGTAACTTGGAAACTATTCGATTCGCAGTCATCTAAAGTCACCATCAGTTGTCGACCAGTCAAGTATGAGCGGAACCAGCACAATAAATCACTACCGATGCCGTACCTGTCGAGTTTGGCAACAGCGATAGCATGGTTCAACTTGGCAAATGCTGCAGACAGATCGTTGTTGATAACATCGGTTTGCATCCTTCTGAGCATGCTGTTGGTGATGTACGAAGCAAGGCATAGCAAATTGCTAGTGGTAGAACGACCGGCGGTAAAGCCGTGTTGGTCGGGGCTGAGATGTTGCTTGCAGTGCGAATGTAATGGTTCCATGACAACGAGTTTGAACAGCTTAGAAACTGCGCTTAATGACGTGATTCCTCGGTAATTGTCTACGTTTCGTTTGCTACCTTTCTTGTGCACCGGGAACATTTGAGCGATTTTCCAGCAAGATGGAAATATTCCACTAGACAGTGACAAATGAAAAATACGATGAAGAGGGTCAAGCAAACAAGAAATTTGTTTTTTGAGGAAAGCAGACGGAATACCGTCTGGTCCTGGATAATAGGACGATTTGAGTTTTATTGCGGCCCTAGATATAGCGTCAACGTCGACATCTAACACGCCTAATGTTTGGTTGCTTAGTAGAACGTTGCTAGCTGCGAGTCTAACTTGGTCAACACTAATACGCTCATCGCTGAAGACACTGTCAAATTTTTCAGCGAATAGCCCACAGCGCTTCGATGGGGTTGACGCTGTTTCATCGTTGTACTGCATTGAAGATGGCAGACCAGATTCTTTGCGCTGTTTGTTGATGTAACTCCAAAAAGATTTCGGCCGCTTTTTGAACTTACGCTTAATACTGTGCTGGTAACGCAAAAAGTTCTGACGATTGACACGCTGGTATTCATGGTTGAGCCTCACGTACTGATCTCGCAGTGGTAGTGTCCGATACAGGCCTGGGAATTGTCGCGTTTGTCAGTGACACCTGACAAGATACATAAAAACATGGTCAGTCAAAAAACTTGTCAACTTCCAGTTTTCCGTCGCACGTTTGGATCCCCACGACCAGATGAAAACTTTTTTCAATCGCGACAATTTACTTTTGTTGTATGTCTTGTAAGAGCACACATCTGCGACAAAAGTGTGACAACGCATACACTTTCGGCTCTGTGCACGACACAACTTTGGTCCAGAAAAGTAAGCGTCGCATCTTCTGGTTGTCCATCTGCGTGGAGGAGCAATAGCAGCGGCCAAATTGGAAATATCATACTGAAAAGAGCACTTTATAATTAATTATTTCTTTGGTCTCTTGACAGATTTTCTATTTAGAAATAAGACATTTTATTCAATTTTTGCGTTGCTACGTACATAATAATACATAAACAAAAAAACAAGTGTCTCTTGCACAGAGAAAGATCCTCCAGTGTAGAATAACTGAAGCATTTAACGCAACGCAAGTTTGCTCGCTTTTCACGCGGTCTGTGGAGTTTTCGTACTTTTCAAGCGGGTTTTGTATTGATGCTGTTTTTTTAACCGATTTTGTTAACGTGGATTTGAAAAAAAAATCGGGGCATACGAAACAGCGATTTTTGATAAAGTCATTTTTACGCGGTTTTTGTAATTTACCCGGTTTTGACTTACGCAGTACAATCAATCGTCCGCGTAAATATCGACTTCAGTGGATTTTAACCGGTACACCGTTTGTAGCAATTGCCTGATAGACAGTAATTTCTCGCTTAACTTTTCAAAAGGACCTAAGTAACATTTTTTTCATGAATTAATTTGAATAGCGCAATCAACAGAAAAACATGAAAGCAATTGATTGCAGTACTCAAATTAATTCATGAAAACAATGTTACTTAGGTCCTTTTGAAAAGTTAAGCGAGATTTGACTGCAATATTTTATGTCTAAGAGAAATACGGAATTTTATTTAAGCGTATATCCTACATTAGGGGCAATTAAGGAACATTCGATACATTTTTGATTGATTGGAATTACTGCACGTTAACTTGAGCGGAGTATTAAATTTTAATCGCTAGCGACGCGCTGTTGTGGGCCGTACACTTATTACGGTGCATTTTCTGTGTTTTCAAACCCCCAATGTAAATTTTTTTTCTTACACATTATTTTTTATTTATATGGAGAGTAATAAAATGATAGTACTCCTTCCATAAGTGCTTACGTAATAAGTGTACGGTCATGAAACGCTCATGCGGGCTTGTTCATGCTATGTACAGCGTGATATGTTTTTTGGTTTGTGATGTTCAAAATACAACAGCTTGTGTGCTCGAGTGTTAATGGCCCGCTTAAAAGATTTCCGGATATAGATAATTTCAAACCATTCGCGATTTTAAACATACATTTTAGATATGTAATTAAATGACGCATTTTGGTTAAACAGGAGGAGCTGGACTTAAATCATCAAAATTCGACATATTATTATTATGCCGTACATATTAGCCGTTTTTATTATGAGCTCGACTTCAACTGCTGTAAAACCCAGAAACCACACCATTTCAGTGGTTTCCCCACATTTTGTCATCAATTCATAATGACAACATTTTGCTGACAACGACAACAATGAATCGACTGCTTTGAGCGTGCTTACAGCGGCACACTAGGAGTTAACTTTCTGAAATCAGTATGGCGAAAGGCATCTAAGGTTCGATTTCTCAAAATTAAGCACTTTAATCGAAAAAATATTTGGTAGGCGTAGTAGCGGACACCATCCCCCATAACCGATACCAAATAGTTTTTCATGAAAAGTTCCTAATTTTGAGAAAACCAGCGTTAGATGTCTTTCGCCATACAAATTTCTGGCGGTTAACTCTTGCTGGCTATTTTGTACATATACTATAGCGCCTGGATGTGGCTGCGGCGAGTAGAAAATCAGCCACTGCCAATAATTCATTGTCGCGACAAAATTCAAAGGTGACATGACGACCTTTTTTGTCAATAACCATGACAACTATTCTAATCCGTCTGGTTGTGCAAAACCTTAGTCGCGATGGAAAGCGTCACACGACAAATATATCGTAACAAAATAAGTATGTGACAAGATTCAAAATGTCTTGTCGGAGCGAGAGACCAGTAGTACGCTGTATCGAGCTACGTTTGTTAGGTTGTGTTGTCCAGTTTGAGGTGACTGTTTTCTCTTTGGTTTTGTCGCATGGTTTTTCTGTATGAAGGTGACAAATCCCAGGCCTGGTCCGATACTTAGTAAATTGCCTCAGAGCAGCTCTCTTAACTGTCTTAAGTTTTCGTAATCCGCTTGTCTGCCAGGGAGGTCGCGAATTGTTATTCAGAACTCTCTTTGGAACGTGCCTATCGATGACGTACATCATGACATGTGAGAAGGCTAGAGCAGCTTCATCCACATCATGCGTATTAAGAACGTTTCCCCAATCGATACTCGATAATACATCTGTAATACTTAAGTGGTCGGCTTTCTTAAAATCGTATGACACGGGCGCAGTACGTTCGATGCTGATAAGTAGTGGAGGGTGATGAGCAGCATTTTTGACCAGTGCGCAAGGTGCTGGCAAGATGAGCGGTGCATTGTCCTGTCTGCTTACAAAGCATAGGTCCAAAGTGCGACCGTTTTCATTCACAAAGCCGTTAATTTGGCTAAGAGTGGCTGAGCTGTAGTTATCTTAGTTTGGAAATAAATTATTTATCTTTTTTCACATTACAATAATCGAATAGGGTGCTTTTATACTCTAGTTTCGAAAATATTGCGTCAATTGTTTTAAATTTATGTTGTTATGTTTTTATCACAATACAAACAAACTACCGCAATTATAGGATGCAATTACCTATCGCTGCGATATTTTTTTTAGAGGTAAGCCCTATTGTTATGGAGAGCGATACAGCAACAATAGGCTCAAAGAACGCAAATTTTTAAAGGAAAATGTTGATTTTACATCATTTTGAATGGAATTTTGCTAAACAAAATGTGCTTAAGTGGTTGATTCGAACAGTTTTAGCGAATCCACATTTGTTTTGATGCTATTATATCCAGAATGGACTATTTTAACACTACCGCAACATTAGGACATACCACAACGATAGAACGTTTTACCCTAGCACAATATGTGTTAATACCGTGGACCCCCGGTAATATGACCGCTTTTAATCTGAACACTTTTTAATTTGAACCCCGTTGGTTTGAACATCGTACAAATTAAAAATGGTTCAAACGTCTTTTAGCACGTGGAGTCGAGAGAAAAAAATGAAACATCGTGAAACGGAACGCAGAATCAAAACAAACCAGAAGTAACCAGAAGTTCAAATTAAAAATGAACCCCGTTAATTTGAATGAGGTACCGTTCAAATTATCGGGGGTCCACGGTACTGTACGAGTCATCGGTTGATACTCCATGATTAATTAGAACTGGTGTAAATTGTTACATGATCCATGTGAATAGACGTTGTGATTTACCTGTTATAATGTTTATACCTGCGTTTAATACGCTGGGGCTAGACACTCCTTCTCCTATTTGTGCTTTGGTATGTATGTTTTGAAGAAACGAAGAAAAGCTACCCATGCGATGAAATGCTAAGATTCTCGTAGGTACCCAAGCATCAAATGTATGGAGGGTAGATATTTTGAACTCATAAAAGTGTTGATCTCTTATACATATCATAATTGTTGAGAAAAACTTTCAAACATCAACAACGTGCTGCTACTCTATTGTACTTAAGGTTTATTTTCTTTTTTCATACTTCAATTCAAAATTTTCGACAACTGTATTGTCGCGCTCTTCTAAAACGCTCAGCTCTTCACGGTGCTAACGCGCAAGCAAAGATTGCGCAGCAGCGCGCTTATAAGCTTTTACACAGGGTGCGTGTCTGTGCTTTTAAATTTAATAAGCCGCCAAATGGGGTTGCCATAGCTGAATAGCCGCTGTGTGTAAAGTAAATGGGCGCGCTCCATAGGGCACTGCACGGATTGCTTTGTCTCTTTCTCGCTGCAAAGAAATTAGAAAACAACAAGGCCAGTAAACGTCAAAATTTATGAGGAACGAAAGAGAAAGAGATGTTTTCGTGCAGTGCCCTATTGCGACTCGAAGGAGGCTGTCCAATGAACTGCTCGAAGTTGTTCCCGTCCTGCTTGTTCTTTTTTGTCAACAAATGGGCATGAGCAGGACAGGGAGAAACTTCGAGCTACTTCAAGCTCTCATTGGACAGCACTATGATCATGATCTGAGTCTTTATCTTGGGATGCATAATATCTAAATCTGATACTAATTCGCGCATTTCTCTTCCATTGCAGACAGACCATTTTGAATAACCATGGCTGACGCGGACCGTTATGATGATGTGTGGAATCGGGTGAAGCAATACATCCCATTCCTACAAGAGTTGATCAGCTATTACAAGAATGATAGCCACCAGAACCGAGAGCAGCAGCTGCAGAAGATCATAACCATTTATGATCTGCTCACAAACCAAAGGTATGTTGTTTTTATTATTTTCGCTGTGTGTTATGAGTGCATGTTAGAATCGTTAATCGAGTGGACATTTTGCTGATCATTTAGTGCTATATTAGTGATGTGTTGTTCGAAGGAAGATACAACGCAAAATGAGTTACCTTCAATAATCCGAAGTTATGGTACCTCCGGAATGAGCGTTACACAGATTAAGTGGTGATGTTGTGGCCCTTGATGAACAGGATTATGCTGCTTGGAGATAAATAGTTTTTTAGGCGGCGCGCGTGATGCAACATCATTTGTGATCATTTTTCTATAATTTATGTGAACTCACAACGTCTCCCTCTCATCATGATGGTGTTAAGAAGACTTGATTATCTACTCTATCGCCTGGCTGTTTCGGCGCTATGCTATGACGTGATTGAGACTCAGCACGGCTTTCGCATCCTCTCTCTGACCCTGAGCCTAATCATTTTACTCTTAACAGCAGAAAGCCCACAGACGTCGTGCGATTTGAAACAATATGTGAACAATAGTGTTTTAGAAAATCCCCCTAGAGAATGTCAAAATCAAATTCAATCTGAAGGATTAACGAATTGTGCTACAAGCCTTTGTCGCTCCTTATTGACGGCGTTATCGTGCTAAAAGGCTTCAATCTCGCTGTCGTATCGAGGAAGAGATCACCATAGTCCATATGCAGCACAAAATAAACTAATGTAGTTGTTAAATATTAGTTTAAAATAATCCCATTTGATTTTGCCGTGGCAGCTGTTCTTGGTGAAACAAATTCAAATGAGAGTGACAGATCTCATAATGACTAATCACGAATTCCAACGATACGATGCGGCTGCAGATGCGCTCGCTTACAGAAACCTCGATAGCTCTACAAGATGTTTGCAACGAATATAAATCGAAAGAAGCAATGATTGGATCGCTGCGGAAGAATGTTCAGCTACGCTAATGGAAAAACAGTAGAAGTATGCATGATGGCAGCGGGTGATCAGCTATTGGTTGTCAACCAATTAGGGAAGGTGAAACATATGATTCGTGATTTCCTACATACTTTGGGCGTTAACATGCTGACGCTATTTCACCAGCGGACCTATTGAATTCAAAATTACTCACAGTTTGTTAATGATTTGAAATGCGTGAAACGGAGACATGGTGTAACGTTTGAATTAGTTACATTATTAAAGTCCATAAATGAAAGAACAAGTTGATCCGTAATCAAAGTTTTCTGCTCCGTACGCTACACGTTGACCACCTCTGCCGAGTAATTTCGCACATCAACAAAAAGTCAACTCATACGACCCAGACCTACTGGACAAACACATATTCGCGTTTCATCATAACCGCAATTTCCCACAAGCCATCTGAACTGAATTGGAGAATTTACGTAGATAAACGTAGATAACTGATCTTAAGGTAGAAATGGAATGACGAACGACGGCAGAAAGATGAATTGGGGAAGTGAGAGTCAAAATTTGATCATGAGAGAATCTACGGTCGAGAAAGCTATATAAGGACACGACGATTAAATTTTATTCCAACAGCGTTGGTCGAAGCTATCGCAAATAAAGAAGCGTAGTTCTGTCTAGCTTGTCAAACAGATCACAACTCGGAGTGCGGATCGCAGTCGGATTTGGAACGCATAGATTAGGATCGTCGCGGAAACCAAGAAGTTGGAAGATGTGTTAAACTCTCGGAGTTTTAATGCAGGTCGGTGGATGCGGATTGCAATCGCAGATTGTGTAAGGAAAGTCGCACGGCAGCTGGCGGATTTGGTTCCCTATGGCGCCGTGGACGCACGGAATGGCCAATTGGGTGAAGCGGAGCATCGAGACAAGATATGGGATCAGTAGATCATCGTAGAGTTTCATCGAAAAGCGGCTTCATGTGTAGCGTCGAGGCAGAAACATCTTTTAAAATATTAGGATGGAGAAGTTATTTGTACTGGGAGAAATAGGTGAGATTTTTGCAAATAAAATGTGACAAGTGATGTACATGCTCCTTTGTTTTCAAAAGAAGAGACCGATGACAAATTAGTTGTAACAACGGAAGTTAGAGACGATTCAGCATCGTGACAATTAGCTTCATAGGTCATGCAAACATTCTAATAACTATGAAGTGACTTGCAGCAAGTTAGGTTCCATTGTCTGGACAAGGAATGATGATGAAGGAGACGCATTCAACTTTCTTAATCATTACAAGCCATGAAAACAAGTTTATCGCAATCTGATACGTGTGCGAAAAAAAAGCAGAATCTGAGGAGCATTTTCAGTGACCAGCAATGATCAAACGCTCCGTTTTCGCGGTTATCCGTTAGAAATCGTGATGTTTTCGAACAGCTGTGTAAACAAGTTTAAATACATCATCAGTATCGGTGCCCCCGGAAGCAGGAACTTGAAGGAATTTATAATGCAAAAAAACGTCCCAGCACATCGTTTTGACGGCAGTTTTCGATAAGTTGAACCATTCAGTAGCTATTGCGAAAGTGTACAAACCTGGGGTATGCGTTCATATCTTACCGAAAGTTTATGGAGTTTCTCGCCACGAGTTTATTAGAACAAAGATCCAACGTATCACACTTATGAACACACCTGAGCGTAATCATGGATTAAAACTAGCATTTAAGTCACATGTTACGACATATCTTCGACATGTATTGCTTGAAAACGATGCAAGCGTAAGGTTTATTAAAGCGCACAAAATCATAGCCGGTAAAAAAAACACAATATGATTGTTGATTCCACGGAGTATAAATAAAAATAGGTTGCCTTGCAGTGCAGTACTGGTCCAGTTCACTTAGGTGGACTGCTGAACAAAAGAAAAGCAGCACCCGAACGAATAGACAAAGAAGAACTGCTTTCCTACGTGTATTACTTTGCAGTGGAATTGTGCTTGTGTATAACACATTTGATAGAAGTGATCGCCCGAATAAAGAAATGGCTGTTAAAAAGTGGTGACCGTTAGTGAGTGTCAATGACACGTCGATTCGTCGGTAACGCGACTTAGCAGGAAAGATTTGAATTCGGAAAATACTCCACATTGTCTAACATGAACACAACATACGTTAGTCGTTGATAGTGAAATTTGTGTTATTTCGTTTGTTCTAATATGTTTTAACTTTGTTAATTTTTTTTCTTTTAGATTGAATTATCAGTCCTTGTGCAAATGCGAGAATGTGCTGATCAAGCTACACAAAACGGTAAATACTTATGCTCAAGTTATTCATTACTGCAATAATTAAAATTTGTTTTTTTTTTTTCACAGAACCCATTGCAAAAGAAGGCGTCTTCGACAACCGCCAAACCTACGAATGAACCAGATACTCCGGCCTCCCCCGGTGAACCGGAAGCTCAAAACGAATCCGATCAGCAGGATCGAGATTCTTCGGATATCTCAGATGGTCCTCCTGGTTTGGAATCGGGAACACCGACAAAGGATAAAGATCAATCCGAATCAGGTGAAGCTCCTCCTCTTCCGGATACACCCGCCGAGCCGGACACCCCAGCAGGACCAGACAGTCCAGCCGAGCCGGATATCCCAGGCGTACCGGACACTCCGGCTGAACCAGACTCTCCGGATGAGCCAGACACTCCAGCTGAACCGGATGAAATGGTTGATTCGCAAAATAGCCTGGAACCGTTGAGTCCAGAAACAGACAGTGAATACTGGGATGATCCTCCACCAAGGAGTAGCAAACCTGATAAAGCGAGCCAACCTCCACTGTCATTGGATGAGATTCAGAGACTGATTACAAGCAAACCAGAGCCAAGCGGTGCACGGACCGGGAATAATCTTTCAAAGGTTATCAATGATACTTTGAAGGTTCTGTCCAAGGACTTCCAAAGGCCAACCTTCACCGATCATGACCGTAATCCGTCACCACCAACCGAAGATTCACATAATATTCGCAATCGCAACGTTCCTTACTCGCCCACATATCCACCGCAAATTTCCCCTAACCAACCGTTCTCTGGTGGCCCATGGGAAACAAATAGCGATGGATTCGGTGCCTTCCCTCATCCAGTGAATAATTCGTTCCGTAACATTCCTACTCGAACAAATTCTCCCCCGCTGTACCGCCGTCGAGATGATATGCTTTCGCAAATGGATCTACGTTTCCAAAACGACATGATGGACATCTCACCACCCTACGTTTCACCGTCGGACGGTCGATCCGTAGTTGGCCCTCCTGCATCGGTTTCCAGCATCAAAGATCCTCGACTGAGGAAAGCAGTCGAAAGCAACATGCTCCTACATTCCCCGGATTCGCCAGGGTCCGCCTCATCACCCTTCTTCCCGACGGTGAAGCCAAATGATCCAAGATTCAATCGGACCAATCCCAACCTTCCACCTCCGAATGAGTTACCTAAATGCATTGCTCCAAACCCCAATCTACCGCTGGAGTCTGCCAAGAAGGAACCTCCCAAACGGCGTTTAAGCATCTGTGTGAACCAGGTCATTATCGAGGAAATACCACCTGAACCAATTATTCCTCTGAGGCAATTCCCACAACGTCGCCAAAGCATTTGCCATGAATTCAACAGTAACCGAAACAATGAACCATTCCACGGCACATCGTTTCTCCCTCCAGGCTCAGCACCACCGCTGCCGCCAATGATGCCACCGCCTCCTCAACCAATGGCACCGTTGATGGGTCAGCCTATTCCATCGCTAATAAATTCGCATGCTATGCACATTCACCCTCCACAATCGATTCCTGCGATGCATCCCCCGGAACCGCTCTCGTTAGCCGATCGGGATCCTCGGAGGAAGCATATGCAGCATGGCAATGAGTTCCTGAAACCTCTCCCATCACAACCACCACAGCCGCCACATCACCATATCGCACATCCGGCAAATCGGTTTGATCGTCCCATTCCGGGACCCAGCAAGGCGCCGTCTACATATCTGGAGCATCGCCGCCAGAGAGAAATGAACGAGAAGCAACAGAGGGAACATAAGAAGTCGATGCATTCGGAGGGGGATAAGGGAAGTGGTGGTAAGGAGAAGCCGCCAAATCAACAAAAAGATCAGAAACACCATCATGGCAAGGACAAGCGGCAAAACGAAGAAATTGACATAACAATTGGTATGATTCCAAACAAAAACCGTGTTTCCGCAAAAGCATACGCAAAACCAGCGAAATCTTTTATACCGAAAGAACGTCACTTCGCTCCTTCAGCGAAGGATAAACACCAAAAATTTCCATCACACAAATCACACAAATCGGAATCCTCCTCAACATCACATAGGTCGGATAAGAAGCACGATGAATCGGAGAAAGAAAAAATTAAAGCTGTGCCCAAGTCCAAAGACCTTTTCGGCGAGCAACTGTCCCAATTCGATAAAATGTACCGCAGTGGTGATTTTGCCAAGAAGGCTGCCCCTGCGTCCGGAATTGGTGGCTTCAAGATTCCAAAAATCAAGCGCATTGAAAAGCCTGAACCTCCGACTAAGCCAAACGTGCCACCTCCACATAGCAACCCTCAGCAAGATAAGTTCAAGAAAGATAAGCAGAAGCAAAAGGCGAAAAGTAAGTCGCCAGAACCGACGAACACAATGGACGACGACGATGATATGTGGGATACCGATAGTAGCGTCAAGCCGCCTGTTGAAAGCAAACCACATACGGAGGAAGCGAAAGGCAATAATAAGAAAAAAGAGACTCCGGCTACAATTCAGTCGCTCGAAGATGACGATTTTTGGGATGCAGAATCAAGCTTCAATGCTAGCGACTCGAACTTTAATTCCTCGGCTGCCATGGACACGTCAACCAACAGTACAGAGCCAGCTGATGTTGAAGATAAACCAAAGGATGAAGATAAGCCGAAAGAAGCAATCGAGGAACCACCGAAAGTTGAGTTCCAGGTTCCGACCTTACCGGCTCCTCGTAGAATACTACGTCGGCGGAACTCGGTAGCGATCCATAACAACGAACCGGAGACGTGGAACAAACCCCCCGTGCCGTCATTGGTTCTACCGCCACGAATTACCAGGCGTCGCAACTCAATCGCTGTATCGAACGCTGAAGACCATAACAGAAATACGGAAAAGGTTGAGAAGGAACCCGCACTGCCGGCGAAACCGAGTAACGAACAGCCAGAGATGGAGGTAGAACCAGAGGAAGTTGTACGACCGCGCCGAACTCGTAAGCGAAAGGTTATAGTCGACGATGACGCAGTAGAAAGTCCAAATACGGATATTGCACCGAAAATGGATGGGTCGGCGGATACGAACACAAGCCATGGCGATAGTGAGGAACGAAACACATCAGTAACTGTAGCAGCAACAGAGGACCATAGCGATAACGTCGTTTCAAGCACTACCAACGATACGACGGTTAAGAAGCGTAGAGGACGCAAGAAGAAAGATCCGCTCGAAGCAGCAAGTGAACAAAATGCTTCGAGCGATACAAGTCAGATTGATTCGAACGACCAGAAAGAATCGCCTCAGGAAGAATTACCCGCAAAGGTGGGTAATGATAGCGTGTCGGAGAAGAGTGTTGACCAAACCGAAGAGCAGCTTAGCGAAACTGCCAAGGAAATTAAGGAAGAACAGGAGAACAAGGAAATGGTAGAAGGTTTGATGAAGATATCGAACAACAAGGCGCAACTACTAGCAATGTTAAGTCAAATGTTGGACGAGAAGAAACTGAAGAAAATTCAAGAAATTATCGACAGTCCCAATGATAAACTGTCGGATGATAAACCATCTGTCGCCGGGAAGATTGATGAAACGGATAGTGCACCCGGAAGCAGCCGAGAGTCTACGTCGGTAATAAGCTCCACGAACGATGTTGTAGAAAAGAAGAAACAAACACCGAAGGCAAAGAAGTCAGAATTGGACAAGCTCAACGAGGATATTGCTGAAATGTACATCAGAGACGGTGTGCTGAGCGCAACAGGTCGCAGAAGTTGCACCAGGCGACATGATTTTGTAGCACCGGCACCGAGAACAGTTTCCACTAGGAAGTCCGCAAACGCCACAGTAATAGTGGATGAAAAACCATCCATCGCATTAGAAGCTAAAGCGGCTCCGGCAATCGTAGAAAAACCTACCACCGCTAAAAAAGTAACCTCCACAATCGTTAAATCGACTCCAGTGCAGAAAGTTCTTCAGAAAGGCATGGAACTCGACCTTGCAGATAGAAGCCTCATGAAGCCATTGAAAGTGGTTATCCAGAAGATCGATTCGTCTCAAATGGGAATATTGTCGAATCGAAAACGCAAAATCGAGGACGATCTCACCTCGATTGCATCCAGTGCAACGTCGCTTTCGCCGAAATCCAAGCGGAAGAAGAAAAGTATTTGGGCGAGCGGCACAATACAGAGGCGTAAGAAAAAAGCAGACGTTAAGCCATCGGTTGTATCTCCTTTGAAGTCTTACGCTGCTAAGCCATTGACCAAGAATGTCACTCGCGATTTGAACTGTAGGAGCGATAAATCCAAGTCCTGTGCACTGTGCTCTTATACTGGTTCCATGTCCGGGATAGTCCAGCACTATGTCCGCTATCATCCATTACACGAGGTGTATGTTAGTCGGCTTTCCAGTATGGTGGCCAACAAGCTCAAGAAAGACCCAACAATTGTCAGCGGCATCATTGAAGATCAGAACATCACATTCAAATGCCTGTTCTGCCAGGAAGTGCTTTGTAAGAAAAAATACAACTGGAAAATGCATTTGGCCAGCCACACTGGGGAGTACAGGTACAAGTGTACGAACTGCACCATAAAATCTTTGGCGCCCAGCACCAATGCCCATGATAGTGAATGCAGTACTCCAGCGATGGAGGTCGTGAATGACGTCATGTTCGAGGGCAACCACATTTACGGTTACATGTGTCGGTTGTGTAATTATGTACAGCTGACGCGATCCAGATTAGAGGCACACCTGAAAGAGGAACACGGCCGAAATCTGACCGGAAAAGGTACTCTCAAGTTCAGCATTTTGAACTATGACGAAGTGATTGATCACTCAAAGTCGCAAGAGACGCTCGAATCTGATATTTCAATGCCGGAGCTGACTCCCCAGGCATCAGCGCCCAGCCAAACAGACATGTCCGCCTTTATCTCGAGTGCCAATGATGAAATCGAATCTCTCAAAGTTCTCAACGATCGTAATTTTGTATCGCCTTCAAAGCCTTCGATTATCGACAAGCTGAAGCAGAATTTCGACGAAATTGACCGCAAAGATGCTGTTGCAGAAAAGAAGAAGACTTCGAAGGGTGATGAGGATGAATGGGAGGACATTGATACACCCCCCAAAGAAACGCCGACAAAAAAGAAGGCTACACCCAAACGGACCGAAAAGGTCAAACGCTCGTTGGCTAGATCAACGTCACCGTCTCAGAACATTCCGATGCCGACTCCACTTGCGATGAAGAATGAAAAGGTGGACATATTTGAAAATAAGCAGCTGGTGGCAAACGTCGGCTTCAGTAATACAAACGGAACGATCTGGTACTTGTGCTTGATAGGAGACTGTAAATTCGCCACCGAAAAGCGACCAGAGATGTACTGCCACGTAGAGGAACAGCATGGTTCCATTGTTTGGGACGGGTACTGCTACCTTTGTACGGCGCAAGTTTCAACCGAAGAAACCAGTCCTTTGAAAAAGGAGGTGAAGCATATGGCAGTTATCCACATTAAGGATAGGACCGCCTTCGAAGAGCTCAATGAGCATGATGTGGCCAGTGTGGCGTTAAAGTTGCTAGAGGAAGAACAATCGACATTGAAGCTGCGTCGATTCTCTGGCGACAAACTTTCAATGGGTACCACAGAAGGCCCCATCAATATCAAACCGTGGCTGGAAAAACCAACAACGAAGAACCGTGACCATTGCGTGAACATGTTGGAACCACGAAGCTTGTACTGTTTCTTCAAATGTATGGGCACCGGGTGCTGCTTCACCACCACCGTCGAGGTGTCGATGGAGAAGCACATCGATAATCACGAACTGGTGGGAGACGTCACCGGTGCGGCCGTGAAAAGCTGGCTCGAATGCCCATATTGTGATGTGCTGACCGAAGATCGAACCGATCTGTTGCGGCACTTGCGGATCGTTCACAGCAATAGTGCGTATCAGTGTACCTATTGCTTCTACCGGAGTCGCGAGGCGTACAACGTGATACTGCATCAGAAGCTTCACCATGGCAAAGAGAAGCCGCAGGTGCTGGTGAATGAAGTGGACAAACGGCCTCTAACGGCAGCGGACTACGAACGGCTGAATAGGCGCCCGATTGACAACATTCTGCCGTTGATTTGTACAGGTGAGTAATGATCTGAATGTATGGGTTTGGGGTATTGGCTTCCAGGATCCCAATCTCAATGTTTGTCCCTCTCCTCTTACTACTCGGCTCCGTAAAGTGTTATACGCGCCTGAGCCTGTCAAATAAATGCAATGGTTAGGAAGTTTTTAGAAAATAAAGTAATCTTTATACACATTGAGAGACGGCAACACATCATTTTTCACGCCATTTCCAAAGCTGCACGAATTTTTTTTTTTTTTTGGGGAGACATTGATATGAAAGAGGCACTTTTAGCGTGAGATTTTTTTTTTTGTGTGAGTGAGACATTTTCGTGTACAAGAGGCAATTGAGTCTAAAAGAGACATTTTAGTGTAGAAGAGACATTTTCGTGACAGAGTAGTTTTCGTGTAAAAGAGACAATTGAGTCTACAAGAGCCATTTTCGTGTGGAAGAGACATTTTCCTGTAAAAGAGACATTTTTGTGTGAGAGAGGAATTTTCGCAAGAAAAACGTTTTCATGTGAGAGAGACATTTAAATGTAAGAGGAACATTTCCGTGTAGAAGGGACATTTGCGTATGAGAGACATTTTGTGTTAGACATTTTCGTGTAAAAGAGACAATTGAGTGTAACAGTAAAAAAAATTGTGTGGAAGAGACATTTTCGTGTAAAAGAGATATTTTCCTGTAGAAGAGACATTTGCGTGTGAGAGAGGAATTTTGGCGTGAGAGACGTTTTCATGTAAAATAGACATTTTCATGTAAAAGGGACATTTGCGTGTGAGAGAGACATTTTGTGTTAGACGTTTTCGTGTAAAAGAGACAATTATTGAGTGTAAAAAAGAATTTTCGTGTGGAAGAGACATTTTCGTATAAAAGAGACATTTTCCTGTGTGAGAGACGTTTTTATGTGAGACATTTTCGTGTGAGAGAGACATTTCCGTGTGAGAGAGACATTTTCTTGTATGATAGACATTTTCGTGTGAGACATTTTGGCCTGAGAGACATTTTCGTGTGAGAAAGACATTTTTGTGTAAAAGGGACATTTGCGTGTGAGAGAGACATTTTTGTTAGACTTTTTCGTGTACCAGGGACATTTTCCTGTTATACAGACATTTAACAGACATAACATGGACATTTTTGCGTGAGACATTTTGGCGTGAGAGACATTTTCGTGTGAAAAACATTTTTGTGTAAAAGGGACATTTGGGTGTGAGTTAGACATTTTTGTTAGACATTTTCGTGTGAGACTTTTTTTTTCCTGTTATACAGACATTTAACAGACATAACATGGACATTTTTGCGTGAGACATTTTGCGTGAGAGACATTTTCGTGTGAAAAACATTCTTGTGTGAGTGAGACTTTTTCGTGTGAGAGATATTTTCGTGTAAAACAGACATTTTCATGTGAGAGAGACATTTACGTTGTAGAGAGAAATCAGACTCAGAGTCAGAGTCAGACTTTTCCGTGTGAGACATTTCCGCGTGAGTCAGACTTTTTCGTGTAAGAGCAACATTTTCATAAAAGATATTTCCGTGTGAGAGAGACATCTTCACGTGAGAGACATTTTTGTATGAGAGAGACGTTTTCACGTGAGGAAGACAATTTTGAGTGAGAAAAATAATATAATAATGAAATGCTTTAATTTGGTCACAGAAATTGAGGAGAGGGGAAGTCTGTTCTGTAAATCATCAATGAATCGTTTGACATAAAATTTGACTTTGATAATCTAATTTTAGTTTGCAATGCCGAATACTGCGTGTTGGATGCCTTTATGTCGCATCTGAAGGATGATCATCCAGACGTTACAACGATCGTGTGCCAATGCTGTAAAGAGAACATCCAAAAGTTGAAAATTCCACGTCACCTGTTGTTGCACAACATCGGCATCTACGAGTGCATCTATTGTCATTTCGGCAGCAATACGATGGATGCCGTACAGACCCACGTCTGCAATCGGCACCCACAGGAGCCACTGTACTGCTGTATCCGGTACAACAAAACACCGGGGAAGGTAAGTTTAGAACACCCAATTCGCCTGTACGTGAAATAATAAATTTCCTCTCTACAGGTTAAGGAAGCATCACTGAAATCGTTATACGAGATGCCCGTAGATGAAAGCACAATAGTCAAATGTACATTTACAAGCGAGGAACTGAATTACAAATCAACGGACACAAAGAGTAATCACGATATAAACTTTACCGGAAACGCGAGTGTAATCCCGTTGCAGTTGCCCCCCATCCGCTTTGGTGATACGAATATTTTCTTGAGTGCTCAGATTCCATCGACGTCAACAGCGACGACATGTAATGAGTCGGTAGTGGTTGCCGGGAACACGGCGGAAGTCGTCAAGATGCCAATGATATCGGCCGTGTCCGGCGGTGTTTCATTGTCAGGTACGACGACAGCTGTACCGATCATCACCGCTGTCCAGGGGAACTATCAAGAACCTTCCACGTCGACCATTAAAACACCGCAAGCACCAATGGTGATGCCTGTGATATCACAGGTAGTGGGAGGGGCTAGCGTTCCATCCGTCAATATGCCTATCATTACCAGAGTAGAAGGTGGTGTCGGCGATGTGGCCACATTGAGATCCGCTTCCTCCTTGGTAGGTACCAAAATAATAATTTCGCCGAATAAGGGCTCCGGTGTTCCAATCATTACTAACGTCTGTAGTATTGGTCCTCCGAATAATCAGGTCCAGTCACCCAAGGAGGACGACGCGATTATGCTGGAAGCGGAACGTGTTGCAATGGAGATGATAAAGGATACCGGTTTGCCAAAGAACGTCATCTACAAGTGCGTCTTCAAAGGTTGCAACTCGGTTCTACCGGATGGAATTGGAATGCGAAAACATTTAACTTTCTCACATTTGCCATCCACTCAGTACATTTGCAGTCACTGCAAAGGCAAGCCATCGTTCCAGAATGTGATGTCCTTTACACAGCATCTCAAAACTCACGAGGCACAACGCATTTTCTGCTTCATGTGCGACTATAAGGGCTCTTTCCCGCCCGAAGTGATCAAACATGTAAAGGACGTGCACAAAACTAGCAAGCCTACCATTCTGTTCCTGAACCCGAAGAAGAACGACCCCAATAATGACATCATTTTGTTTGCCCCGGGAATTCCAACCGATGCGGAGCGAAAAGCATACTACAAAAAGTTAATCGATTTGTACAACCACAAATTGCAAGCTGCTCTCATACATCTGAAGACCCGATTTGCACCGGATGAATGTGAAAGTCTGCCGAAACAAGCGATATTCAGTCAGACAGTATTCTGTAGCAAATGTCAGTACAGCACCAAAGTAAGGTTGAACATGTATCGGCACTTGAAGGGTCATCTGAATGATATGCCCGTTTCAAACATGGATCCTAAGAATCCGGTACCATGCTGGGGTCAGGGTGAGAAACATTTCGATCGCATGAGAAACCCTGCCGCCAGTTCCCAAGAGGATGACGACCTTATTCAATCGTTGTGCTTCGTTCAGGAGAACAAGCGCTACATCTGCGGGGCCCCGGATTGTCGTTATCTGACCATCAACGAGACCATGCTGCGGAATCATCTGAGCACACTACATGCCGATGTCAAAGAATACAAATGTCCCCATTGTCCAGCGGTGCAGATTTTCTCGGCGCAACTTAATGTGCCAAAAGTGCTGGAACATCTGAAACTACACGACAAGGAGCTGTACCGATGCAGCAAGTGTAGTATTTTTATGAACAAAAAGAACGAAATCGACCAACACGTTAACGATAAGCATCCATCGCAAAATGCTTCGGTTTACGTGATTCGAGATGGGAGCACTGCCGGCAGTGCTGCAACCGTCGGAATGTCCGAAGATGGCATTGTATTCAAATGGAAATGTGACGTCTGTAAGTTCAAGAGTCCTTCCCTAAGCGAGATGAAACTACACATGCAGGAAACTCACAGCATTACTGCAAAGTATCGATGCTCTCGATGTTTATACAGCTGTTCGAATAAGTCAGCATTCACAACGCATTTTGACCAGCAACATCCGGGATGTGAAATTGTTATAATTTCACTGTACAAAGCGATAGAAGGTGACGATAGCCGAGCGGACACAACTCCTCTTTGGCGAAGGGAGACCAGCAAGACTCGAAGCATTCGAGGCATTCTCCTGGAGGATGAAGATGAAGACGAATATGAACAAATTCCTTCGGAGATGGCCCAAATGGCAGCAGATTCGCAACCGGGACCAAGTGGAGTCTCCATTCCTCGGAAGCGCAAAAGCACCGAAAACAGCGAAACGGGAATTTCTCCGAAGAGAGTAAAAGAAGACAGCTACAATTCAGCGGTTAGAGCTTTTAAGTGCGGCTTCAAAGGTTGCAACTACGTGAACGACTTTGGTGCCGGAATTGTGTCACATTTCCGTTCTGCCCATCCCAATGAGAAACCATCCGTAATAAAGAATGCACTTGCTAACTCTGAACAGTCGCGGTTCGACTACTTCATGAAATACGCTTGTTTCTATTGTGTTAAGAAGTCGGACACCATACAAGATCTGCTGGCGCACTGGAGACAGATACACAAAATTACAGGCCGCCGCAGTCAGGATAAACCGTTCCTATTCCGCACGTCCAAAATCATCCTGTGCTTCTATTGCCGAAAGGGAGCAGTAATGCCCGAAATGAAATCGCACTTCATCTCCAATCATCCGGGTCATCAACCGATCTATCTCGATTTCCGCAACCCGAGACGTTGTGCCGAATGCGAGTTCACGATGGGATTGGACAAACAAGAAATGATTGCTCACTTCGCCAAAGAACACACAAAAGAAAACGAGTATGCAAATGGGTGGATAGATTTTCTAACCGATGATGTTGTGGACAAAATTCTTCAACTGAACAACGTTGTTTATCGTTGTGAGAAGTGCGACTTTATTACCGACAACAAAACCGACTTCACCATCCACTATGCCACCAAACATCCCGGCTTACGCGTCGAGTTCAACGAATACGAAATGGAGAAAAACATCGTCTACTATTGTGCGTTCAATAACTGCAAATCCAGCCACAACTCCCCGCAAGCGTTGGCAATGCACATATCTCAACACATGCCGCTATTTAAGTGCATGTGCAACATACAGCAGTGTTCGGCCCAGTTCCGGACATTCACGATGCTGCTGCAGCACTTCAACACAACTCACCCGCTGCACGATCACCATTATGCTTTGAAAACCCCGGAAGAGTACAAAGCGGTGCTACGATCGATCAACATCCAGTTCTGGAATGGCTTTGTGATGACGCTGGATGATGCGAGGCGTGCCGGCAACCGGTACGGAAGCTACAACCACTTTTTCAAGCACATTGACGAGCTGTGTGCCCAATCGGTGGCCGAAGCCCTCCCAACCAGCTAGATTTAAGTTCTTGTTTCGACCTATATCATGCAAGATGAGGTGCCACAAACAAATCACTTCAGGTACATCTGTCGAATCTGTAAATATATGTTCAAGTTATGTACTAAATGCGTCCGTGTTGTTCTCTGTTTATTTTTCTTTTCTATTTTAGTAGGTACAGCTTATTAATAGTAGATAAAAGAATGCAACAAAGAAACCCAGAAGAAACCATTAATATCACCATCCCTGTCCGTATGCGACGTATACCGTGTGGTTAACTACCAATAGGTAAATTGAATCTATTCACCAAGTATAATATTATTTCAAATACATTATCTTCTATTTCTGTTCTTTGTTAAAAATTGACATAGTTTAATAAGTGTCAAGGTAAAAAAAACAATATGGAATTGCAATACATACAATACCGCTCTATATTAACCACAACTATTGCCTTATTAATTTAACCTGTTTCCGCGAACAATATAACGCAAAAACTAACATACTTACATAATGTTGCAAAAGACGTATAATTCTTAAATTGTGTGAAATACTATTTTCCGGCATTGTGTGTGTGTGAGTGTTAAGAATGAATGGTCTTCAATATACATTTACGTCTATCGTCACAATCAAAAAAGAAACTGGCCTATTTTAGCCAGCCCAATCTTTATCCGGCCATGTAGCCGTCCAGTTCTTCGTAATAAAAACGCAATGAAACAACTTTATTGAAAGAAAATTGACCACAATAAGCAATTTTTGAAAGTCGCTGATGTTAGACTGTAATCATAGTCCGCACATCTTTTTGTCTGTCGTACCCCATCACGAATGTCCTCCCACGTCTTCTTCTCGTCCATTTCAATGTGTGTTGATAATCCCTTTTGTATGACTTCCTCTCGCTGTATTCTCCCCTGTCCCGTTACAGTTGTGAAACATCGCCAACATTCGCATCTTTATTACTTAAACACCCTACATTTCCACTACACATCGAAGGTAAATTCTTCCCCGACATCACGAACATACGCACTTATCGCAGTGCGAATATTGAATCCGACCACTACCTCGTAGCAGTATCTCTGCGCTCAAAACTCTCGACGATGTACAACACATGTCGGAGTCGTCCGTTGCGGCTAAACATTGGACGGTTACAAGACGATATACTAGCACAAGACTACGCACCGCAGCTGGAAATGGCACTCCCAACGGAAGAACAGCTAGGCGCAGCGTCTCTTGGAGATGGCTGGAGAGATATACGATCCGCCATTAGAAGCACCGCAGCCGCTGCACTAGGCACGGTGGTCCCGGATCAGAGAAACGACTGGTATGACGGCGAATGTGAGCAGTTAGTTGAGGAGAAGAATGCAGCATGGGCGAGATTGCTGCAACACCGCACGAGGGCGAACGAGGCACGATATAAACGGGCGCGGAACAGACAAAACTTGATTTTCCGGAGGAAAAAGCGCCAGCAGGAAGATCGAGACCGTGAAGAGATGGAGCAACTGTACCGCGCTTATAACGCACAAAAGTTCTATGAGAAGTTAAACCGTTCACGTAAGGGCCACGTGCCACAGACCGATATGTGTAAGGATATAAACGGGAACCTTCTTACGAACAAGCGTGAGGTAATCCAAAGATGACGGCAGCACTACAAAGAGCACCTAAATGGCGATATGGCAGACAACGGTGGCGGTATGGCAATGAACCTGGAAGCACGCGCGCAGGACATACGACTTCCGGCTCCGAATCTCCAGGAAATTCAGGAGGAGATCGGCCGGCTGAAAAACAACAGAGCCCCTGGATTTGACCAACTACCGGGAGAGCTGTTTAATCACGGTGGTGAGGCACTGGCTAGAGCGCTGCTCTGGGTAATTACCAAGATTTGGGAGGATGAGGTTCTGCCGCAGGGGTAGATGGAAGGCACAGAGAAACAGACGTCTCACTCTAAACAGTTCCATCGTTCATATTTTTAACGGTGGATTTAATTTTTTGTAGGTGGTCGATCGGCCACCGATGGCGCTTCCATCGGTTTTACTTGTGTTTGACGTTTGCTCACTACTGCCACCTGCCTGCCGTTTATCCACCTGCAGTGCATTTAGCATTGGGTGGTAATGTTATCGTGACGATGATTTTGATTGCATTTTGTTCTAAGTGAGACGTCTGTTCTCTGTGATTACACGTAGGTTTGTGGCTGAGCGAAAATCATCGCGAGCCATTATGCGGGTGGCGGTAGTGTTCGATGATTTTTCATCATGGCGTCGTGGGCAGCAAATTTGAATTATTTTTTTAATGGAGTGACACGTCGGTTCGTCGGTGGTCCAACATCGGATACTAACTTGTTTAAGCTTGGACAAGCAACCATTGGATGGATGAGTCGCAAACAGACATGCGTCGTATAGTACTTTGTCGACAATAGAGGCCGAATACATACCCTTATCCGAGGCTTGCAGAGAAGCGTTGTGGCTACGAAAGCTACTTCAAGACTTTGATGGTCCGTCTACACTGTGCTGGAAGATAATATTAGCTACATCGATTTTGAAGCAATCGATCGTTCATCCAGGCGATCTAAACATATCGACACCCGTCTACATTTCGCTAAGGATTTGTCGGAGAAAGGGATTGGGGTGGTCGAATATTGCCCCTCGGAAACTATAATCGCAGACATCTCTACCAAACCATTGGGAAGTCAGAAGCAAAAACAATTCTCGGAGATCATGGGCTCCAATATCCATCAAATATATCGCGGAGGAGTATAGAAAGTACGACATCTTTCACATCACGGTTATGATGTGGCGAAAAGGCGAAAAGTATTTAATACCTGTTACATTATAATGTATATTGATTGTTTGTGTCTCTCATTCCACAAGTAAAGTTCGCAAATATAAGTTGTGTTTTTATTTGCACGTCCACCGTACACGCGAAATGCGTAAAGTTCCCGGTCGTCCACCTTGTTACCTGCCACAATCTGTAGGATCGAATCATCTGCATTAACTAGTAGCCGCCAGTCTACTGTATGTATATATATATAGATATCCCAGTCAACTGGCAACCCAGCCAATCGGAGGAGAACCATCACCACAATCAGCGAGACAGAACGTGTGTGACTATCAAACGTGTCGGACGTGATCCGCGGTCGTTAGTAGCGAGTCGGTGAAATATTGTATGTGACGATCGGAGTAAATATAATTAGTTAATATAGTGAAAGTGTTTGTGGTTCTTTTACTAAATTGAGAGAATATCCCCCAGGATCTAACAACCTGGCGACGAGAATAAATTAAGGTAAGCGTGATAAAAATTTTCCTCTTGGAAAATTGGAATTGGCTATAAAGAACACGAGGTTAAAATGGCCGATAGTGATATGACGTGCATTTCAATAAATCTAATGGAAAGTAGTGCAGATACTGAGGATTATTTGTAGTGGAAACTATCGACTTGCATGTTGAATACTGTTACATGGTGAATCATAGGTGAAATTATAATGGTTTGTCGAATTGAAAAACGATACATTCCGCAGTAGATTGGGACACAAAATGGAGTCTGAAAATTCATGATCAATACATGTGTGAGTGGAGATAAGTGTCGAACGGACCACAGCGTACATGAGCTTCTGTGGTAATTGTATCAACGAACAGAGCAGGAGGGCGAGCTTTCTGAAAAAAAAAATGACTGTTGATTGAGAGCGTTGAGCAAGGTAGAAGAAAGGGAGAAATGTGAAACGAGAAAAATTGTAGTGGTTTGAAATAATGATGACTCTGGCTGTCATAGTAAACGTTGGCGGTATGCATTGTGGATTAAATGTCTTTGTGTGGGTTGAATACTGGATTTCTTTTACTAGCTGTAAAAAAAAAGAAGTATTGCAATGTTTCTATGAAGTTGTGAAACTGTATCCATTAGACCTGTAGCGTCTAGAGGAGGTGCAAGCGGAATACGAAAGAAATGGCACCGGGTGAAAAAAAAAAATGTTTGCGTATATCCTTTGATACCAGTAGCGACCAAAGGAGGTGAGGAGAAACATAGATGAGATGAATTGATTACGGTGAATTAGTGTATCTTTTGACCAGGAGCGATCAAAGGAGGTGAAGATGGATATAAAACAAATGTTTTGATTTCGTTGAATGCGTATAGCTTTTGACCGGTAGCGATTAAAGGAGCTGAGGATAAACAGAAAACAGATGAATTGATTTCGATAAATGAGTGTATCTTTTGACCAGTAGCGATCAAAGGAGGTGAGGATAAAATAACGATGAGAACTTTTCTTATGGTGAATTCGTGCATCTTTTGACCAGTAGCGATCAAAAGAGGTGAGCATGAATTGTTTCTAAAATGATTCTCGTTTGTTGAAAGTGATAATGGGTAACTTTGTAATGTGTTTTCTTGGCTTGGACAAATTACATATATTCGTAACAATTGTTGAAAGTAATATTGAGTCAACTTATTCATCAAAGGTAAGTGAATAAATAGTACATGCTGTTTTTTTGAAGGATTGATTTCGCCGAAGTTTTATTCAATTAAATTTTGAATGTTTTATATACTATGATTTATATACCGTTGCAAAACTACGACATATTAGTTCAAATTGGAATAAATGCACGCACACAAAGTACATAGTTTTGTGTTTCCGTTAGCCATTATTGAAATGCACTGTTATAGCAAATGGGTAATGTGGGAAAAAATAAATAAAAATAAATTAATAACTTTACAGATGGAGGAAGCTAGACCAATTCCGACCTTCAGATGTGAATCTATGGAAAAACATAAGCTATCTCGAGAGTGGGAATCATGGAAGGGCTCGCTGGAGTGCTATTTTGATGCCTACTCCATCACAGATCAACGTATAATGAAAGCTAAACTACTTCATTTGGGTGGAGTAGAGCTCCAAAGAGTGTTTCGCAGTCTTCCAGATCACGACAAATTTCCTGTTGTAGCTCTGGAACCGAAATTCTATGATATGGCTATTGACATTTTGGATGGTTACTTTCAACCGGGAAAACAAGATGTAATTGAAAGACGAAAACTTCGTCAATTGAAACAGGAAACCGGCGAAAAGTTTTCTCACTATTTGATACGCCTTCGGCAACAAGCGGCTAATTGCGGATTTGATAAATATCATGCAGAAGTAGCAGATATTTTACGAGAAATTTATCTTGTTGATATAATTGTTGAGAATTGTCGCTCGGAAGAACTGCGTAGAAGTATCTTGAAAAAAGATCGGAATCTCACTGAGATTGAGGAAATCGCCGCGTGCATTGAAGGAACGGAACAACAATTGAGGGACTTGAAGGAATCAAGTATGCGTGAAACAAGAGTGTACGAAGTTCAAGGAACACGGATGTCTTTCCGAGGAAAACACCGAACAACCGAAATCAATTCAGCACAAAATTTTCCAGGCAAACAGGAAAGTTGGATGAACATAGCTTGCTTTGCGTGTGGTAAATCCGGTCATGTGTCAAAGTCGCCTAATTGTCCTGCCAGAGGGCGTACCTGTCGCCGGTGCAAGGGATTGGGTCACTATGAAGCCACGTGTCGAAAACGGAAAGCCGAAAGGTTTACATCAAAGCCCAAAAAGGTGTTCAACGTGGAAAACAAAGACGGCAGCACCAATTCGGTGGTCGAAAAGCCTGAGAGTACTCCTGTTGAAGAGGAGAAAGTTTATTATGCTTTCTATGGAGGGAATGAAACCAATCTATTGCCTGGAATTGTCGGTGGTATTTCTATCGATCTATTGGTTGATTCCGGTGCAGACGTAAATCTGATTACACTGGATACCTGGGAAACAATGAAACAAAAGAAAGCCTACATCATCAAGTCTGTAAAGGGATGTTCTAAAGTATTGAAAGGATACGGGAGCAACAAACCATTGTCGGTGATAGGATCATTTGTCGCGGAAATAACCATAGGATCAAAAACAGTGACCGATGAGTTTTATGTGGTTAAGGGCGGACAGAAGGACTTGCTGGGAGATTCAACTGCAAAACGGCTTGGAGTTCTGAAAATTGGTCTGGATGTAAACGTTGTTGATTCTCCGGTTAAACCATTTACCAAAATTACTGAAGTACAGGCCCATATTCGTATCAATCCGCAGTACAAGCCAATCTTTCAGCCTTTGCGTCGTGTTCCCATTCCCATGGAGGAGGCGGTTAGCAAGAAGCTAGATCAGCTCCTGGCACGCGATATCATAGAAATGAAAAAAGGTCCAGCAACTTAGGTATCGCCGTTGGTTATCGTTGGAAAGGCGTCCGGCGAACCCCGTGTCTGCTTGGATTTAAGAAGAGTAAACGAGGCCGTGATGCGTGAACGTTTTCCCATGCCCGCGGTAGAAGAATACTTGGCACGGATTGGTAAAGCTAAAGTTTGAAGCAAGTTGGATATACGGGAAGCATTTCACCAGGTGGAACTAGCTGAGGAGTCGAGGGACGTTACCACGTTCATTACCAGCCGGGGTCTCTTTCGCTTCAAGCGACTGCCGTTTGGATTGGTCACGGCACCTGAAATCTTCCAACGTGTGATGGAAGAAATGTTGTCAGGATGTGATGGTTGCTACTGGTACTTAGACGACGTGATAATCGAAGGGGAGACGCAGGAATGTCATGATATTAACCTGAAGAAGGTAGAGTAAATTGATTGAATTTAACGTTTACATTTTGAATTTAAATAAGAATGAAAATAAATAGATAAATGAACAAAATATCATTGTTTAATTTTGTTTCAAATAGGTACTGAATAGACTGAAAGAGCGACAGGTAGAATTGAACTGGGAGAAATGTAAATTTAGTGTCACAGAATTGGATTTTTGGGGCATCACATTTCACAAAACGGCATAAGTCCTTCTCAAGCTAAAATTGATTCGGTGTTATCATTTCGGAAGCCAACTACAGAAGCTGAAGTTAGAAGCTTTCTGGGCTTAGCAAACTACATGAACAAGTATATCCCAAATCTGGCTACCATGGCAGAACCGCTAAGGAAGCTAATACAGAAGAATGTATCATTTGAATGGGGCAAACACAAAATGAATCATTTGAAACGATCAAAAATGCACTAGCCGCAGCTACGAAGCTAGGTTTCTTCAATCCTAAAGACCACACAGCTGTGATGGCAGATGCAAGTCCGTCGGGATTGGGCGCTGTCTTGACCCAAACAAATTCGTTAGGAGAATCACGAATTATTTGCAATGCATCGAAATCACTGACAGACACGGAACGAAGATATTGCCAGACAGAAAAGGAGGCCTTAGCTCTGGTATGGAGTGTAGAGCGTTTCCGGATGTATTTGTATGGCAGAGAGTTTGATCTAATCACGGATTGCAAAGCCTTGGAATTTTTGTTTACTCCACGATCAAAACCTTGCGCGCGTATTGAGAGGTGGGTACTTTTGGGCTTTTGATTATCATATTGTGCACATACCAGGTTATCAAAACGTAGCAGATGCACTGTCTCGGTTAGGATCTTTAAAGCCCATCCCTTTCGATGCGGATGAGGAATTATGTATCCGGGAAGTAGCTGAAACTGCAGCGGCGTCTTTTGCACTCAAATGGGAAAGAATCGAAGAAGAAAGTAGAAAGGATCGAGAAATCATGGAGTTGATTCAAATGATACAAAATGATGATCAAGATAGTTTGCCCTTATCATACAAAGTAATTTCCAATGAGCTTTGTATTGTCGGTGATGTACTTCTTGGAGTGGACAGGGTAATAATTCCGAAAATTCTGCGAGAACATGTTTTAAGATTGGCACACGCGGGGCACCCTGGTATGCGAATGATGAAGAGTCACTTAAGAACCAATGTATGGTGGCCTCAGATGGATCAACAGGTAGAAATGTTCGTTAGACAATGTAAAGGCTGTGCTTTGGTTGCTGCTCCAAACCCACCAGAACCAGTAATTAGAAAAGAGCTTCCTGTGCAGCCTTGGCTTGACGTTGCCGCTGATTTTCTTGGACCCTTGCCAGAAGGACAATATTTACTGGTCGTAATAGACTACTACAGTCGATTTATGGAAGTCAGCGAAATGCACTCAATTACTGCTAATGACACTATAAGTGAACTTGCAATCATTTTTAGTAGATATGGCCTGCCAATGACCTTGAGAGTTGACAACGGACCGCAACTAAATGAGAATTGCGAAGAATTTCGAGAATTTTGCGAAGCACACGGGATTAGGTTGGTCAATACTATACCGTTTTGGCCCGCGATGAATGGTGAGGTGGAACGCCAAAACAGATCTGTTCTCAAAAGATTGAGGATTGCGCAACAGTTGGGGAAAGATTGGAGAGTAGAGATGCGTCAATATCTTTTGACTTATCATTCTACGGCTCACACTACAACTGGGAAGTCCCCAGCTGAGCTCATGCTTGGCAGGAAAATAAGAACTAAGCTGCCTCAAGTTCTTCCATGTCGTATGGAAGATGAAGAAATTAGAGACCGTGACACCATTATGAAGGAGAAGGGAAGGATTTACGCAGATGCAAAAAGGAAAGCTAAAGAGAGTGATATTAGGGAAGGCGATCGAGTGATCGCTAAGCGAATGAGGAAAGATAACAAACTTGATACCCCCTTCTCGCCAGAAGAATTTCAGGTTATTAAGAAAACGGAGCTGATACGGTTATTCGATCTTTTGAAACTGGAAAGCAATACAGAAGAAATGTGGTACACCTAAAAAGACTAGAATCAGCAGAAGTTGCGAATTCGAGCGTTGATATGAATAAGGAAACACAGAAGGAATCAGAAACAATGGGTGAATCATCAAGAAGAGAAACGGCTACTGTTCCTACTGAATTGGCTACTGAAGATTTACAAGTAAGAAAAACATCCAGAGAACGAGGTGAACCAAAACGGTTCAAGGACTTTATCCCATACTAATAATCTAAAAAGAGGGGAGGATTGTAGGATCTAATCATCTGCAATAACTAGTAGCCACCAGTCTACTATATGTATATATAGTAGATATCCCAGTCAACTGGCAACCCAGCCAATCGGAAGAGAACCATCACCACAATCAGCGAGACAGAACGTGTGTGACTATCAAACGTGTCGGACGTGATCCGCAGTCGTTAGTAGCGAGTCGGTGAAATATTGTATGTGACGATCGGAGTAAATATAATTAGTTAATATAGTAAAAGTGTTTGTGGTTCTTTTACTAAATTGAGAGAATATCCCCAGGATCTAACACAATCGGTGATCTGCGTTCTACAGTGTAGACTTTTCAATTTATGTTATGTGACTTCAATGTTAGTTCTAGTGTCTTTCGTAACCGTGCAGTAAATTCTAATGTTTAGTTTATAGTATTTTATTCAAATAATAAATCTTAGGAATGAGTGAAGTCCGTTTTCCAAACTTTGCAGAACACAAAGTGCCATCGGTGTAAATTCTGTTATACAGTCAACTTTCGCTCGTTGGGCTAAACTCGTAGCCCATCTAGTGAAAGACTTTCGTTAGTTGGGCTGAGATTTCATCTGTCAAATCAGCGAATACAATAGAAATTCAGAGCTGCCAACTGCGAAAAAGAAAAAAAAAACTGCCGTTGATGTCATAATTTGACGTCCACCTTCGTTTTAAGTGGGCTACAGCCCAACTAATGGGCGCCCAACTAAATCGTAGCCCATCTAAAGCCCATCGGAAATCTGCAAAGCCTTCAGCAACAGCACCAGCAACAACAACAACAGCATCTACGACAACAACAAGAACAAAATCATCAACAACACCAAATATATCAGCAACAACAACAACAACAGGAAACACAACTACCGAATCCTGACAGCCAATTTGAGTTAGATCCGATGAGACCACCCATCGTCCGTCTGACTCAGCAATCCACCGAAGGAGACGGCCGTTTCCTTAAAGCCAGACTACGTGACCCGAGGATTATGAAGGTTGTCCGGTTGTTTTTGGCATACATGAAGGACCAGTCTGCTAATGTATGCGTCGAGGGAATGACTCAATCGAGCATCAGGATGCTCCTTGCATCTGAAGGACTGCCGACTGCACCAGAACATCTACATCAAATATTCATCCAAGTACATCAGGAATACGGAATTGGGCCAGCAGAAGCTGCAGCTGATCTACAGTCATACCGACAATACCTGTCCAGCGAGCGGACACATCGCCTGCAACAACTACGGGAGAGCACAACGAGGTACCACTCTCCTTCCCCCGGAAATTTTCGCAAGTAAGGACGCCTTCTTCGGCTGAAGAAAGTAGCACTATCTTATCGACCAACGGGGTAAATATTTTAACAACCAACGTGCTTCCAACAAGTTCTTCATCAAAACAGAATGCCACTGAAGTTTTGATTTACTGTCAAAATTTCAATCGCATGAAAAGCCCAGCTAAAATGAAGGAAATTCATAATAACATCTTAAGCTCGTCCTTCTCGGTTATTTTGGCAACTGAAACCAGTTGGGATGAAAGCGTGAATATTGAAGAACTTTTTGGAAGCAGCTTTAACGTATTCAGGGACGATCGCGATTTCTTAGAATCAAAAAAAAAAGTCTGGCGGTGGAGTTCTAATCGCAATTTCTAGCAATTTTGATTCAGAAATAATAACTACCAAAAAATATAAGAACTTTGAGCATGTTTGGGTGAAATCTAACATTGCAGGAGAAACCCATATTTTCTCCTTTGTGTATTTCCCACCGGAACATGCACAAACAACATCTTATGATTGTTTGTTAAAAACTGCAGAAGAAATTTTATCAGGACTTCCACCTGAAGTCAAAGTACATATTTACGGAGACTTTAACCAACGCACCGTTGACTTTATTCCGGATTCAGAGAACGAACAAATTCTACTTCCAGTCGCTGGGGAAAATGAAACACTTATGTTTATATTTGACAGAACTGCTAACCTAGGACTTAACCAAATCAATAACATTAAAAATCAACAGAACTGTTACCTTGATCTCTTACTAACCAATATCCAAGAAGATTTCTGTATGCCTAAATCATTGAATCCCTTATGGAATAACGAAATATTCCATACGGCAATCGAATACTCTGTGTTCGTTCATGAATATAAAAAACCCAGCGACTGTGACTTTGAAGAAGTCCTTGAATACAACAAAGCAAACTATGACAACATAAGACATAAGCTAAGTAGATTTAACTGGAAGCAAATTTTAGATAATGAAGGTAATATTGAATCTTCCGTTGATGTCTTTTATAACATTATTTTTGATATTATTATTGACGAAGTCCCAAAAAGAAGAAAACGACGGAGCGGAAATTCAAAATATCCAATTTGGTACAATAGGCAAATAAAAAATTTAAAGAATCGCAAACAAAAATTACATAAAACTTACAAGCTAGACAAGACGAATGAAAATTTGGAAAAATATTTGAACATCTGCGATCAATTAAAATTAGCAATTGATGTAGCATTTGAAGAACACAACACGAAAACAGAAAACGAAATAAAGTCATGTCCAAAGAACTTCTTCAATTACGTAAAATCAAAATTAAAATCAGACAATTTTCCGTCATTCATGTATCTAGATTAACGGTAATTGCTCGGAAGATATCTGTAATCTTTTTGGAGATTTCTTCCCAGAAATAAACACCACCTTTGCGGAACAAGATTGCGACCTAGATTTTTTTGCGCCTATCCCAGTATTCGCTAGGAATAACTGTGTTAATCAGATCATGGTAAACGATATTCTAAACGCCTTAAAAACTTAGATGCATCTAAAGGCCCTGGTCCTGACGGTATTCCACCGATATTTATGAAGAGTCTGGCTAAAGAGCTGACTGCACCTTTGTTTTGGCTCTTCGGATTGTCATTGGAATCCGGAAATTTTCCCATGGTATGGAAAAGCTCCTATCTTGTGCCTACACACTTAGAATATTTTACAGTGTACGGTAATTTTTTACCGTACTTTCAACAGCTGAACGTTCGGTAATCTGTTCGGTAATTAAAACGATTACAGTACGTTCGGTACTTTAATTTTTGAGCAAACTGTCAAAAAGTACCGTACAGTTCGGTAACGGGATTCTGAAAAATTACCGTACTGTTCGGTTATTTCAGTAGCGCGGAAACCAAATCGTTCCAGATTTTTTCTTGTTTTTAATGGTGTTCGAGAGATTTTCGGAGATGACAATTATGATCAATAAAAAAAAATTATCTGCTTAGTTTTTTTTTTGCCAGTATATTTTTCTCTATTGGTCAAAAAAATTATAACTAAATTACTTGCAAACAGTTTGATAGCGCTTGCAAAACATCGTCCTAGTGATGCCCAATACCTCAGAATACTAATAATACAAGACAAAATTTTCAAAACGACTTATCTGCTTTTGTAAACAAAGATTCAAACAACGATTTGACGAATTTGATAGCTCCCCCACGTAAACCAACACCACCAATAGGTAGGTGACGGTTTCCGCCACCTGTTGATGGTGTTGGTTTGCGTGAGGGAGCTATCAGATTCGTCAAATCGTCGTTTAAATCTTTGTTTACGAAAGCAGATAAGTCGTTTTGAAAATTTTGTCTTGAATAAACAAAAAGCTGCGATTGGACACAGTGGCCACTCTTTTTAATATTCCTATAATGGTGCAAATCAAAAACATTTCTGGAAATATGTTCCCGGCATACAAATTCTGAGAGAGCCTGAAAAAAACTCTTAAATCATGAATAGTTAATTATTAATTTATTAAATGCTTACGGAAATAATGTTGAGTTGAGCTTCCTGTAACTGCTGGTAAACCTTTTTTATCATTGACGATATCAAAAACAGGCGAAAAATTGCAACTTTAGCAATCGGTTGCGGGTTGTGGTCACGGAAACTGCAGACAAATTTATGATTTGAATATGGCTGCCAGTTTGACAGTAATTTTGATTTCACCGAATTTCGGTAATTCTGGAAAACTTTTACATTCTGTTCGGTAATGTATTTACCGTATTCAGTGATTATTAGTTTTTACCGTACAAATTGTTTTTTCTTTCTACCGAACACTGTAAAGTATGTATGACATTACTGATCGTTCGGTAAATTATTACAATATTACAGTAAAATAAATTATTTGTACCGAAAATTCGGTATTTTGTTGCGTTTACCGAAGTATTTCGTCATTTTTTTTACCGAACAGCAAAATCGAATTTAAGTGTGTATATTCAAATCAGGCAAAAAATCTGACATTCGTAATTACCGTGGAATAGCCATTATCTCTTGCATTCCATTCCCAAACTTTTTGAATCCATTATCAATGAAAAAATATGTTCACAACTTAAAACAGTATTACGAATAAGCAGCATGGATTTTTCAAAGGTCGCTCTACCGCTACAAATTTAATAGAATTCATTGACTATTCTCTTAATGCAATGGATAATGGTAACTACGTGGAAGCTCTATACACTGACTTTAGCAAGGCGTTTGATCGCATTGACATTCCAATGTTACTCTTCAAATTGCAAAAAAATGGAATTGAGCCAGGACTCCTTAGATGGCTTGAATCTTATCTCACAGACCGGCAACAAATAATAAAATTTAACGGAAAGAAATCCAATCCCATTCAAGTCACTTCAGGAGTTCCACAAGGCTCTCATCTTGGCCCTCTTTTATTGATATTATATGTAAATGACATTACCTTCATTCTCAAAAATGTAAAGATTTTAATTTATGACATAAAGCTATTTATGGAAATAAAAAATGAAGACGACATAATCATATTCCAGAATGAAATACACATGTTCTATACATGGTGCAGAAAAAGCCTATTGCAACTGAATGTTAAGAAATGCAACATAATATCATTCAGCAGAAAAGAATACCACCAAATACACAAATTGTATTAGGGAACAATACTGTAGAAAGACACGTAAGAGTTAGGGATTTAGGAGTGATTTTAGATTCGAAACTAACTCTTGTTGCTCACTATAACACAATCATCCACAAAGCTAATAATATGCTAGGCTTTATCAAGCGTTTTTGCTTCAACTTTCAGGATCCCTACACAATCAAAACACTATATATTTCATATGTACGATCTATACTGGAATATTGTAGCATTGTATGGTCGCCTTATACAACCACACATGAAGAAAGAATAGAGTCAGTATAAAAACAATATCTATTATACGCTCTTCGTAAATTAGGTTGGACCTCATTTCCTCTTCCATCTTATGAAGCGCACGTTGCATGTTTATAAATATTGTCGCGCTCTTCTTAAACGCTCAACTCTTCGCGGTGATAACGCGCAAGCAAAGATTGCGCAGCAGCGCGCCCATAAGCTTTTACACAGGGTGTGAGTCTGTGCTGTTTAATTTAATAAGCCGCCGAATGGAGTTGCCATAGTTGAATAGCCGCCGTGTGTAAAGTAAATGGGCGCGCTCCAGCGCAATTCAACGGAGGCTGATTGAGATGATCACGATCTGAGTGTTTATCTTGGGATGCATAATATACAAACTTTGAAAGAGCGTCGAGAATGTGCAACAGTTTCATTTGTTAACGATATAGTTTCTCAACGTGTTGATTCAACTGAAATTTCGAAATTTAACTTTTACATACCTTCTCGGCTACTTCGACATAGAACATTATTTTTAACCAACCACTGCCGAACAAATTACGCCAAATTTGGGCCTCTCAACCGAATGATGGCCGTTTACAATCAACACTGCGAAACTATTGACTTAACAATGTCTCGGCATAACATTAGACAGTATTTTCAAAGAACAAACATTACAAATTCAGCAATATAAATTCAAAATCAAAATTATACATCACTTTACTAAAAAACCTATTATTTAATTATACTATAGCATTACAAAAACAAACATGTATATGTATATGTACTAGTCTACGTTGGTTGACGAAATAAAATAAATAAAGATAGCCCAAAGATAGTAAACACGCTCCCCGGCATCGTGGAGTTCGTCTTCTACTGAGCGCCTAGGCAGACTGCGGTTATGAAGTGGGAACCAATAAATGAAAAGATTGTTGCCAGATTTAGAACACGGGTCCGAAACCTTACTATAATCCAATGTTATGCGCTAACTAAAGCTGCTGCAAGGGAGAAGGAAATATAAGTAGCGGTCATCACCGAAACGCATCTAAAACCGGAGGTGAGCGTCAAGATACCGGACTTTTACATCGTGAGACTGCACCTGCCGACCAGGGGAGGTGGTGTGGCAATCGCCTTTCGATACAACATCAACTGACGCCTGCTGCCAAACTTCCAGCTGAGTGTCATCGAGGCCATCGGTGTCGAAGTTACTACCTCTGTTGGCACAATCACGCTCAACGCGACGTACTGCCCAACTCAAACCAAAGCCGGCGATGGATCATTGGCGGCCCATTGAAGGGACATCGTCAAGCTAACACGGAGGCAAGGTCGGTATATCATTGGCGGGAATCTGAATGCCAAGCATCAAGCCTGGGGCAACAGTCATTTCATTCATTCATTTCATTTATTTAGTTTACATCTAAACAGATAACACTGAATCAACAATTTGACGCCACAATACACGGTTCGAGGCCGCATCTCTCCATCCTCGGATACGCCCCACGCTCGCCAAGTCGTTTTGCACCTGGTCTGCCCATCTCGCTCGCTGCGCTCCACGCCGTCTCGTGCCTGCCGGATCGAAAGCGAACACCATCTTTGCAGGGTTGCTGTCCGGCATTCTTGCAACATGTCCTGCCCATCGTACCCTTCCGGTACCCTCCGGGGCAACAGTCGTGGCAATCAAAACGGCACCATCTTGAAGCAATGATATGGAGAATAGCCACTACACGATCCTTAGCCCGAATTTCCCACTTGGCTGATTCAAGCCGGAGTCCATGCAACAATCGACCTGTACATAACAAGTATGAACGACCATGTCACGCAGCCGGTCGTCTACCAGGAGAAAAAGCGTGGCAGAGGAGAGAGTAGTAGTCGTCATATTTGAATCGCCTCTTACATTTAAACAGAGAACACTGAATCAACAATTTACGCCACAATACACGGTTCGAGCCCATATCTCTCCATCCTTGGTTGCGCCTCACGCTCGCCAAGTCGTTCTGTAGCCACCTCGCCCCCTGAGCTACATGCTTTCTTGTATCTGCTCGGTCGGAAACGAATACCATCTTTGCAGGGTTGTTGTCCGGCATTCTTACAACATGTCCTGCCAGCCGTGCACTTCCATCTTCAGCTACTTCCTGGATACTGGGTTTCTCCGTAGTGTTGGTCTGTTTTGTTTTAAATTTCAAAAATACTCAGAGCTGTCAAAAACATGAGAGAAAGTTGAGCTTATATAAATTAAAGAATCGGTTAAGCAATTAACAATTTTGACTGGAAAGGTAAACAGGTAGAAAATGGAAACGATAAGGACTCCATTCCCAATTCTAGTGATTTCTAGAACATGAGAAGTAGTAAAGGGAAAGATACCAAATATGAGCACAGACAAACAGATACAACACATTGAACATTCACTCATAAAATTCATCGTCTGGTTGGCTTCCATCGTTCGCTGCCTTGACTTTTACTGCCTGTACTCTCAGCGCCATTCAAGTGCTCCTCGTAGTGCTGCTTTCACCTTTCGATCATCACACGTTGGACCGTCAAGATGCTCCCATCCTTATCACTGTACATCTTGACTAGCGGCATGAAGCCTTTGATTGTGTGATTGTGTGTTTCTGGAGAACTACGCTGCTGTACAGGAACGTTCCATCTCCTCGCACTCCGTTTCTTCTCCTGAAAAAGGCAGGTCTGCTGTCTCCGTTTCTGTCTATAGCGTTCCACATTTTGCCGGGTTCCTTGCTGCAGCCTGACCGCCCGCGCTGCGTCCTTCTCCAGAATCTATCTGCACTCTTCGTCGATCCAATCGTTCCATCTATAGACACTATATATAGGTTCCATAGACGAGCTGAGGTGAAGGCGAGTGTAGCCAAACGAAATGACGTCACAATTGCAATCCAAGCAACGGAGCGTGTGACGTCAAAATTCACTTGGTACACTGTGATAAAGTGGAAAAACACACTTTATCGAAATTACCCAACCGTTCCTGCGCTCGTCTATGGAACCTATAGTGTCTATAGTTCCATCGACTTCGTCCCACATACCCGACATTGTTTTCCGCTGGGTCGTTAAGGGAAGGTCCATTAATTACGTAACGTAAAAATTGGCCATTTTCAACCCCTCCCCCCTTTGTCACACTTTTCGTATGAAGCATCTGAAAATTTTGTATGAATCGTCACACTTCAGAAAACCCACCCTCCCCCTCTAAGCGTTACGTAATTTATGGATGTTCCCTAATGGCTGCTTTAACTATATTCCAGCAGTCCTCAAGAGGGCCCCATCGAGCTTACCCTTTTCCGGCAACGCTGCCTTCAGATGCTGCGCGTATGCAGTATCGACATTAGGTTGCTTCAGGTCTATAGGTCGTAGAGGGACTGAAGCAACCTAATGTCGATACTGCATACGCGCAGCATCTTCATTTGCTTCAGTCCCTCTATAGGTCGTACCGCGGGGGCAGCAGGGACCATGTCCAAGGGCTTGACGACCCCTCCCCAGCTGTCTGCGAGTCAGGGAGAACTGCCTATAGGGCGTGGTACGATTTAGCAGTGGGCTCTGCCTAAAATCGCTCCCAAATACCACAAGTGCCCGTAAGCAGACTCTATCAAAGCGACTGTGTGCCGCTTCAAAAACACAAGCCCAGGAATTGCCACTGGCACATCAGGGTTGATCCCAGTAAGACCCTGATTATGGCATACTGGTTGCGTGTTATTGGACTTTGTATCTGGATATTGAAATATTGTGAACGCGAGGGCTGGTAGCACAGAGAACAGACGTTGAAGCTGAACTCGCTATGTTGTGATAATTTTTTACTGTTCATTTTGAATAACTTTGGAATGTCGACGTTATCCCGTACATAATTAGCGCTAGCGTCAACAGAAAATGCCACTGTGCGCTAGTGTCGTTATGCATGCAAGAGCATACCAGCGCCATCGTGTTGTCAAAATGAGATTGTGAGTTGCAATGTCGACGTCGGTGGCGTTGAGGTTCGGTGTGTTTGTTTTCACATGTTTTGCAAGAAATTTTGTTCGAGCCTCCATGTCTGTTCTCTGTGCTGGTAGTCTGGTTATTCTATTCTCTTAGTAAGGCCGGGTGACACCGACCTGAAACGGCGAATGGGCTAATAACCAGGCTGTCTTCCGTCCCCTAAAACCGTAACGGGCCTTGTAGCACGCGGTACAATCCTGTGGCTCAGCTGGTAGCTGAGTGGGAGTAGGCTCAGATGCTCCTTCCTGACTAGCGTTGATCTGGCTCTGAACACGAAAGTGTCAACCCTCGCATGGCTTCCCTGCATGCCGCAAGGTATGTATAGATAACCATGGGATCGCGAAGGTGACTACACCACAGAGAACAGACATGGATGCTCGAACAAAATTTCGTTAAAAACGTGTGTAAAGATTTAAATCGCACGTCAGCGCCGCCAACGCAGGCTGCCCGACATAAAAACTCAATCTCACTAAGTGATGGCGTTGGCATACACTACATAAACAATGTAGTGCTGCCACCTAGGAGCGAGCCTAGGAGCGATTCGGAATGAACACTAGCGCTAAAAAGTAAAATACGGCAAATTTTAACCATATTTATCAGCACACTAGCACCGCGCAACGGGGACATAACGACATACTTCAAAATGACCAGTACAAACTTTTACACAAGCACGTGAATGAAGATGAACGTCTGTTCTCTGTGACTACACCAACAGGATTCGACAGCAGCCGCAAGGGGGACCCAATAGCAATGATTAACCCAACAGCAAAATCAAAAACTTCGAAGGAGGGAGGTGAGGCGAATGGCGACAAGGAGAACCCTTTCGCCAGGCGCAGTGGCCTTGATCGGTCACCCCAAAGGTCGCCGGGGGGAGGCGATGGTGGAGCCCGTGGTGGGTCAGACGAGGTGCCGGTTGACGTCAAGATGGACGGCCCCACTCTGACCAAAGTCATTAACTCGGTGATGACCAACCACGGGGAGGATGGAGTCCAGACCATGGAAGTGATTACGGACGTATCGGACGTAATCATGTCCTTCCTGGACAACCGGGTGAACTATAGTAAGGACTTGAAGCAGGCCGTACTGACCCTCTGCGCTCTAGTCATGGAGGCGAAGTCGGAATGGAAGTCCTTGCTGGAAGCCAGTAAGGAGGCGGAGCACAAGATCCGTCTTCTTACTGAGGAGAAAGAGTTGGCGGTTAGCCAAGCGGTGAAGGCCTCGAAGGAGGCTGAATCGAAGATTCGGCTCCTTACAGAGGGGAAGCAGCTGGCGGAGACCCAGACTGCAGAGCTTCAACGGCGTATGGCAATCAGCGGTGCAACTCCTAAGCTAAGTAAGGTCACGCAGGAGGCGGACCTGAAAGTAGCTAATAAAGCCTCGGCACGGACCGTCGAGAAGGTCCGAGTGGATAAGACCGAGAGGAAAATGGTACCTCCACCTAGGAAGATACCAGAGGATCACCGGGAGGAAGACCTGCCTTGCACAGAGGTCGTGAATCCAAAAAAGGCGAAACGAAGTCGTCAGCAGGTCGCAAGGCGTGCGACCAAAGGTACGGAACAGGTCGCCGGAGACCTGGTAGACGCACTGAAGGAGCAGTGCAATGTCGAGATCCAGGAATCCGCGATTCGGTTACGCAAAGGCTTTGCGGGAATGCAGGTTGCCTCATTCCAAGTACATATGGCTGAGGCCAAGAAGGTGCTAGATAAGGTAAAACTGAAGGTGGGCTGATCGGTGTGCTCGCTGAGCACAAGCCAACCCAATCAGACCTGCTACAGGTGCCTTGGCCATGGTCATAAGTTTTATGACTGTAAGGGACCTGACCGTAGTAAGCTGTGCCGTAGGTGATTGGAGACCCATGTTTGGTATCCGTGTGAAGAGGGAAATTAGTTTTCCCAATTATTTTGGTTGGTTTGGCGTGAAATTCGTTATTATAAATTTCAAATGTGAATCAAGTGTCTCAAGCGGTAAATCTAATTTCAGAGGTTGTTCATTGTGAACGAGTAAGTGGTAATTTAGTGCCAATTTATTATTCAATTTTGAGGTTTGTATATCAATCTATCAAGGTAAGCCATTTGTCTTTCATATGATTGACGAGTCGAATACAGTTCTCATATAAACAGTGAGTTACCGCCAGCGACGCTGTGCTAGTGTGTTATCCACAGTTATGGATAGTGTGCTATAAAATACCAATGCATCATTTGTGTAGTTGGTAAGTAATATCAATACATGACTACCATACTCAGTCAATGTACGCTTTGTGCACTAGCTACTGCTCGTCTTCTAATAAAGCGCAAGTAAAATCTATTGTCACATCCCATCGTACAAGTCGTACTGTTTGTACTCATTACCAGTGAAGCACTGTCGAAGAGTGAGTTTAACTTGCAACTCTTTCGCTTCCCGAATCAAATTAGATATCAAATCGACCTACATATTCATGGTGAGTAATAAAATTTCAACTTATTTGTGCATTGGCTGAAATTCTGTTAAAATTCCTTAGATGGATTTGGAAGACGATCTTCTAGTGTTTGCAGAGAGTGAAAAAGCCACTCAAACCACGGTTGCTGACATTGTTCCTCCACCAATCAAGCGTGTTGCAAATTCGCCAGCTTCTAACGAAGACAAGAAGCCTCGCATAAAGCCCAATGTATCGTCGGAATCACTTAAATTGGTGGTTAGACTCTCCGAAGGCTGTGTCGACGAACAATTTTTCCAGGCTTTGATGACGGAACTTTCTAAGTTTCAACAAAACCATGCTGACGAAGCAACGTTTCCTACATTTTCCGGATCTGGACACTCCCAAGGAACTGTATGGTTCACAGCATGTGATGTCTACAGCAGAGATTGGTTAATCAGTTCCCTTCAGCAAATAGCAAGAAAAAGGATTCTTCCAGAATTTGATGTCCAATCTTCTGTAGAGTAGAGTGGGGCAAGAGTACGCACTTAGTTTTCAATCGATCATGTGGCCCTTATAAAGCAAGCTTCTGCATATCAAATCAGTGTCGATGAATCATATACTCTTCCTTTATGTTACCCAGTGGAACAAATATTGAAATTATTGAGATTCGTTTTAGCAGAACCCTTATTTCAAGACAAGTGAAAAACGCACTCTTACCCCACCGGTGGGGTAAAAGTGCGCATCGGGTGGGGTAAGAGTACGCATTTATCCAATCGTGTGCTTTAAGTATATATTAACACAAATAAGAGTTAATAACATTTAATTCATGATTAATGAGCATATATCTAGACCAACATTTGAAAAGGGCGTAACAGCCAAAATTTATTCCTTCTGATTGTTTGTCCACTTATATTGCTTTATATGTAGACGAAGAATCAGAAGGAATAAATTTTGGCTGTTACGCCCTTTTCAAATGTTGGTCTAGATATAAGGGAATGTTTAAAGATTACGTAACTCTTAAAGGGGGAGGGGGTCCTAAAAATGTGCACTTTCATACGAAAAACCATTGTTTTATATATATACAAAAACTACAGAGGTAAAAATATATATCAGGTTTCACGTGGCGTATACAAGGGAAGATCCATAAAGTACGTCACGCAAAAATTGGTGATTTTCAACCGCCCCTCCCCCCTTCGTCACACTTTTTGTATTAAAACTCTAATATTTTTATATGAGTCATCACGCTGCTCGGAACCCCCCTCCCCCTCCCCCTAGGAGCGTGACGTAATTTGTGGATGGCCCCCAAAGGAATTTTCCTTAAAGAAAGTCCACCAATCATGTAACGAAAAATTTGGCTATTTCATCACTCCTCCCCCCTATATTATACTTTTTGTATGAATCCTCTAAAAATTATATGGATCGTCATACATCTTGCAACCCTTCCCAGATAAACGTTGCGTAATTTATGAATGTTTCTTTTGATTAAATGAAATTATCATTTAGATGAAATTGTGTGTTCGTACTATGTTTAGGTGTACAACAAGTCCTAATACAATTTCATTATTTCGCTTCAGTGCTTGGTTTGCTAAGTCCTTTCTAACACTGAATTACTTCAACTCATCCTAAAAACTTGTTATAATTTCGAATTCTGTCCCTTTTTTCTTAGTTGTGGATTTTTACGCTTTGGAAGAAGTCTTATTTCGGCCGGAGATACGGGTTTGACATCAGAACTTGAAGATTCATATGCGTACTCTTGCCCCACCGGTTCCTGCGTACTTTTACCCCACAGTTCCAAAAATTATTCAAGTAATGATTTTGACTTCTTGGTAAACCAACCGGAGTGGTGTTCTGCACCATAAAGAATTCTATACAATAGGTTATCGAAATGGTATAATGTTTACCTGATTGAACGTATACATGGTAATGAAATACTAGTTGCGGAAACCCAATTATTTTTAGCAAAATGACCAAAAAATTATCTAACTCCATACCTCCCTTGTTGTTTATTCAAATCATTTACAATTACACATGATAATAGTTGGCCAGAATACCTGTCAAACTGATGCAGTGCTGCTAGTTTATCTTGTTTTATTACTCCAAAAAATCGAAAACGTACTCTTACCCCACGCGCACTCTTGCCCCACTCTACTCTATCCATTCAGCCTTTGAGAAAAAATATTTTTTCGGCGCCTATGGTACCAAATTTGGACAAAATATCTCACCAAATAGTATTGGACATTAAATATAGCAAAAATGAACAAATTGGACATCAAGCTATGGAATGTATCCCGTATTTGCCCACCAGTGAATGGTAAACATACTATTATCATGGGAATTGATGAAGGATCGGTTGATCGACTTTTACAGCAGAAGAATTGTATTTTTTTATTCTTTAACCCAAGTATTTGTCAAAATATATCCCAAAGATTGAAATTTAATATGTCAAGTGTGTAATCAACAAATGAAAAAAATAAAAAAATCGATGAAATAAAACATGAATTATGCTGATATGAAACATGAAATATGCAGATTTAAGTTACTATGCCAGGAGAAATTTCGCAAACAGCTACAAGCTATTATCACTATCGACTCTTTGTCTTGGATAGAATACCGTGATCGTTGTTCGAAATCAACAGTTGCTTTTTGCCGTATTTCGATCTTGTTAGTGCTGCCGATTTCAAATCTAGGGTACGAATGATATGAATAGCATCACTAAGTTATAATGAATAACATCGACTAGTAGTTACTTTTAGAATGCCAATTGTGCAAAGTTCATTTTGAGCTATCTAAGATGAATACTGCATTCAATGCAAAGTAGTGCAATATTTGCTGTTCTATAGTTTCACAATGAGAACTATATGTAACATGAAATTCAGGTATGGTATGAATCTATGTATGTTAATACATGGCAGCAATCGGTAATAAAACAATCACTTTGATGAAATTCATCTACGTAAACAGACATGTAATAGCAATAAAATCGTGATTTCAAAAGAAATTTCCTATGCCCTAAATGGTGTCAAATAAGCGTTCACGTCAGGTAAATGATGAGAAAGGCTTTCAAATGGCAAGGCACAAATCTCCCAAAGGAGGGGAACGTGCCACCTGAGCCGACGTTCTGATACCTGATGGCTGAGGCCAAGAAGGTGCTGGATAAGGTAAAATTGAAGGTGGGCTGGTCGGTGTGCTCGCTGAGCACAAGCCAACCCAATCAGACCTGCTACAGGTGCCTTGGCCATGGTCATAAGTTCTATGACTGTAAGGGACCCAGGGCCGGATTTATGGGGGCGCCGTGGCCCCGGGCCCCCACAAATCTCATGTACCAAAACCAACCTTTTTTGTACATTTTGGGGCCCCCACAATTTGTCGGCCCCGGGGCCCCCTTCCGGCTAAATCCGGTCCTGAAAGACCTGACCGTAGTAAGCTGTGCCGTAGGTGCGGAGCCGAAAACCACCAGGCTCGCACCTGCCAGGCTGCACCGAGATGTCTGATCTGTCCTCCGGGGGCAGACAACAGGCATCTCACCAGTGCTCAGGCCTGTCCGGCCTCTATAAGGGTCCAGACATCCAATTAACACAGCTAAACTTGAACCACTGCGAGGCGGCCCAGCTGCTGCTACAACAGTCGGTTATCGAGTGTAAAGCTGATGTTGCCTTGCTGTCCGACCCATACCGCATCCCTGCCGGGAACGGCAGCTGGATTGCGGACAAGTCCGGCATGGTGGGAATCTGGACTTGTGGGCGATACTCCATCCAGAAGATAATGCCTTCTCCCGACGATGAGAGTTTTGTCATAGCAAAGGTAAACGGTGTTTACTTTTGTAGCTGCTACTGTCCTCCTAGATGGAGTACCGTGGACCCCCGGTAATATGACCGCTTTTAATCTGAACACTTTTTAATTTGAACCCCGTTCGTTTGAACATCGTTCAAATTAAAAATGGTTCAAACGTCATTTAACACGTGGAATCGAGGAAAGAAAAATGGAACATCGTGAAACGGAATGCAGAATCAAAACAAACCAGCAAAGAGAGCAGCCAGAAACAAGTTTTTCTGATGCAAATAGAGTAACCAGAAGTTCAAATTAAAAATGAACCCCGTTAATTTGAATGAGGTACCGTTCAAATTATCGGGGGTCCACGGTATAGAGCAGTACACTAGGGTAGTTCAGAGTCTATTATATATAGAGTTACGCAAAGAGTGAAGCCAAATCTACCTATTGAACTGTCAAACCGTCTACCTATCGAGCAAAGTAAACAAATGATTGTTGGTAAGGCGGAAGTATTGTTATCGCCTGATGATTATTATGGCGAATTAAAACTCATGAATTGAAATGTATTAGATTTGTTCTAGAAACAGCTTCAAAAAACTTCAATACACCCCCCAATAAAGTTGCAACAAGAAACTCACGTGTTTGCACTCTGTAGGTGACTTTGGTTATCGAATTAAAAACTTTAGAAGTGATCACTCCCGTGAAGTCACTTGAAGGGTTGAACAAAAAAGAAAGTTGCAAACACAATAACAAGAAGATTATTCAGAATAAGCGTAAGAAGATCCTCTTTGCGCAACTCTATATAATAGACTCTGGGGTAGTTGATATTCTTGCGGCGAAACTAACTGGCCTTAAACCAGTAGTTGTAGCAGGTGACTTCAATGCGTGGGCAGTGGACTGGGGTTCCCGGTTTACTAACGCTAGAGGTTATATCCTGCTAGAGTCACTAGCGGTATTGAACGTAGTTCTGCTGAACGAAGGTCAAGTGCCAAGATTTAGAGGACCGAACGGTGATTCATGTATCGACGTCACCTTCTGCAGCGCAGGATGTACTGAAGAATGTAACCTCTCATTTCGGTTCCATTTGACTTCATTATGATTTTTGTATATAATTTATTAATTAACTTTATTATGGTAATTTAACTTAAATAAAATAAAACTAGAACTAAGCATGAATTGAACTGAACTTAAAATAATAATTGAATTTGAAATAATACAAATATATAAATATCGATAACCTTACCCACCTGAACACCCCCATTCCCCGATCAACACTGCACCCGTTCTCATCAAGCCACAGTAAACCATAACTACCGTGCACGCTCCCACACACTGAGAGCGCACCCCATAAAACCGGCTGTCATCGCTGGAAAATTGATCAGAAGGTAAACGATAGTCATCGAAAAGTTCGTGTTAAACCTAAAAGTTTTTCCTATATCCCCGATTAGGAAATAAAGTTGACCCGTGCCAAAGTGTGAAGTGGTAAAGTGCGCCATTCGATTAGAACCAGAATAACGTTACCCGCTGGTGAGCCTATCACTGGAGTGCGACATCATTTGTGTCCGGAAGAAGAAACCGTCGGGAGAGTGAATAAGAAGCCGCCATCGAGCGAAACTCGTGTGGAATCCGGCAAATCAGTGCTTTCGAAAAAAAACCGTTTTGCTTCGTCCGGTTAGTTGCCGCTCCGAAAAAGAAGACCCGGCTGGCGAGCCACGTTTTCGACAGAACCGTCTGTGCTTCGTGCGGGTAGTTGCCCCAAGAGCCGGCTGGCACGCCACGTTTTCGACCATCGATCTGTGAGTAAAGGCAAGCGTCCGAGTAATGAAGGAAGACACTAGGCTCATGTGTTCAGCACACCGCCATCGCTTAACCCGGAGGTCACCGTGTCACGGATCGCCCAGAGACTCCATCCACCGTCAGATGCACTGGTAATGTGTTACACCCTATTATCCTTTTCCGCATCCATCTCCAAGAATGTTTTAAAAGAACATGAAATTAAATAATGTTAAGTTAAACTATTTAAATTGTTATAATTTATCAGACGCATTCCTTCTCTTTCTCTACTCTTTCGAATTGTTCGCTTTGATTTTTTAAGGGAAGCTTTTCCGACCAATTTCCTAAAGGAGCCTTAACAGACGACCCTGAAAAAAGTAAGTAACTCGATCTATCTAAAGAAACTATATAACAAGAACCAGGATGGATGGTCCACGAGGGTCATACTTCTAGCGACCATCAGGAAGTACGTTTTATGGTCGAGTATACCCGGAAAACTACGACGAGAAGAGGTGGTGCAACTGATCCCGGATGGCGCACCTCACAGTTCAATCAAGAACTGTTGGAGGAGGCGCTGCGCTGGGATAGTAGGACTACAGGACTGAGCGGTAACGAACTGACAGAGGTACTAACACGTGCCTGTGACGTAGCGATGCCAAGAAAGACCCAGCCCCCAGGAAATCGACAACCAGTGTAGTGGTGGTCTGACACGATTGCAGATCTTCGTAGAACCTGTCTTAGAGCTAAAATAAGGTTGCGACGTGCTAGAACGGACGCTGAGCGACTCGATAGACATGGGGTATTCTAGACAGCGAGCAGAGCTCTGAACTACGAGATTAAACGTAGCAAGCGAGCCTGCTTTGAACAGCTGTGCAGGATGGCGAATGACACCCCATGGGGAGATGCATACAGGATAGTGATGTCTAGGACCAATAGCACACCTCCTGAAAGATGTTAGCCGGAAATGTTAGCCGGAATAGTAGAAGGATTGTTTCCGAGACATGAACCATCGGACTGGCCCGCTACCCCGTACGAGTCAGTTGACGTGGTACCGCTAGTGAGCGAAGTGAGCGAACGAAGAGCTTATCGTAGCCGCAAGAAAATTTAAGCTGAATAAGACGCCAGGCCCGGATGGTATTCCAAACCTGGCCCTTAAACACGCCATTCTTGCCAATCCAGATATGTTCAGGAGCTGCCTCCAGAGATGCATGGACGAAGGAAACTTCCCAGATCGATGGAAACGGCAGAAATTGGTGCTATTACCGAAGCCTGGCAAACAGCCGGGGGATCCTTCGGCATACAGACCAATTTGCCTACTCGACACAGCTGGAAAGCTGCTAGAGAGGGTCATTCTGAATAGATTGTCGGCTTATACAGAGTGTGCTGGTGGCTTATCTAGCAACCAGTATGGCTTCCGTAAGGGCCGTTCTACCATCGAAGCAATTCGAGCGGTAACGGATACGGCCAAGATAGCGAGAGGTTTAAACAGAAGAGGTGTTAGGTACTGCGCGTTGATTACACTTGATGTAAAAAACGCGTTTAACAATGCTAGCTGGGCAGCAATTGCTGACTCCCTGCACCGATTGAGAGTTCCGGATTACCTGTGCAGGATACTGTAAAGTTATTTTCAGAACAGGGTGCTGTTATACGACAGGGATGCTGGTCAAAAGTCGATCGTAGTGTCTGCGAGTGCGGGTCCTTGGACCGGTTCTGTGGAATATTATGTACGACGGAGTATTACGCTTAAGTCTCCCGGCCGGTGTAAAGATTGAAGGCTTCGCGGATGACGTAATGCTAGAAGTAGCAGGTGACACTCTCGACGAAGTCAGACTGAAGGTTTCATACGCGACTGGCAAAGTGGAGGAATGGCTCAACTCGAGACGGTTGTCCCTTGCACACCACAAGACGGATGTCGGGGTAGTGCATAACCGCCATGGGTTGCAGCAAGCGAGGATAAGAGTAGGGACCTGCACAGTTAACTCCGTGAGGTCTCTCAAACATCTGGGAGTGATGATCGACGATAAGCTCAATTTTACGAGCCACGTCGATTATGCATGTCAGCGGACTTCATTGGCGATAAAATCTTTATCACGAATGATGTCCAACAGATCGGCGGTGCATAGTCAAGTGCGTAGGTTGATAGCTGGCGTAGCATTGTCTATCATCCGTTATGGCGTCCCGGCATGGGCCGTAGCACTAAAAGCCGAGTACAATGTAAAGAAATTGATTAGAGTACACCGGCTGATGTGCCTACATGTCGCGAGCGCATATCGCATCATATCATATGGGGCGGTGTGCGTTATAGCTGGAATGATGCCGATTGACATACTCCTAGAGGAAGATGTGGAGTGCTAGACGCGTACACGATGGCTTTTCGCAGAAGAGAAGGACCTGAGGGTGATAAACGTTCAGGGCGACTGGAAGCGATTGGCCCAGAAGGATCGAGTCCAGGGGAGGAGGATGTACTCCATTCGGTGTAGGTTCATCGAGGAGCTGTAGCCCATCAAGTATCAAGTAAGTAGTTAGGCTATCAAATTTAAAACATGTCAGCGCTTCCTCAAAATCATCATGGTAAACTTATCGATTGCAAAAATAATTATAAATATGTATAATCAAAAAGTCCTATATAATAATATAATAACTAAAGATAAGGGGCCAAGCCGGCCGAAAACTTGAAATTGGGTTCTCCAAGGTCATAATCGGCAACACTATTGGCGCTTTGATGTTGTATGAAGAAGAAGAAGCAGAAAGATGATAATCAAAAAAATCTCAACGGGAAAAAACTCTTTTTAAAACTCTTCTCAAAAATTCTAAAAATGCATGCTAATTAAAATGGTAAGCAGTAAGGGGTTGGACTTTTCTTCTACTGTATAATAAACACAATATTTCCGTTCGAAATTTTATTTTGTGATATTACACAGTATAAGAAAAGTCCAACCCCGTACTGCTTAACGTTTTTAATTAAATTGCTTTAAGAATTTTTGAGATGAGTTTTAAAAACTTCTTCGTATGCTTTCCCGTGGAGATTTTTTCGATTATCATCTTTCTGCTTCTTCTTCATGCAACATCAAAGTGCAATGTGGTGCAATCAACATCAATGTATAAAATAAAAGTGGATGGCATTTTATGAGACAGATCGCAACAGCTGTTTTTCTCGTGTTTATCTACTTTGACAATTAGTGGGAGCCCGTTTGTTTGGTAATTTCGCGCCGAACATTCCGATGGGTCCCAACATCAATTCTGCCTGTTTTACTTTTCGTCTACCAGGGTTTAAGAACATAGTTTTTCATATGATTCTTAAAATGTATCGTTAGATTATTCATACCATTGCATGCTAAGCATGAAATGCTGAAGAAAACATGAATGAAAAGTAAAACGTTACAAACACTATTTTGTGTTCGGACCTAACGGAATGTTCACGCAGAATCATACCAAAACAAAACATTAGAAGTAAATAAACGGGCCACCGCGAAACGTCTCATAAAATGCCTTATAGTTACAGCAGCAACATCACAAACAGTTCGAGAGGAAATAAACAGAACTGGGGAATCACGTACACTTTTATTCATTTGGAGAACTCAATGTTTTATTTATCTGTGGTTTTATGTATAAATTTTGCTTGAAATAACCGATATATTAAACATAAGGCAGACTCCACAAATATTTGTCATCATGACAAAAACTAAAAGGATTTTGATTAAATACAATATGTACAATTAAAAATTATATAATATAGGGGAAAATACCTATTCTTGGCAGTCTAAGACATTCGCCAAATTGAATGATAAAAATAATGAATAATTACACTAAAACACAGGAACAGTTTAACTGGTTTACAATTGTATGCTCTTTCTTTGATGATTGGTGCTCACTAAATATAACAGCTTCTACCACAAACTCAGTAAATTTAATATTAAGTAACAGGTCATCGTTTCTTCTATTGGCATAGCAATTTCTATTATCAGCAATGAGTTTGCTCCCTTCAGCAACTAGACATGGAAGTAGAAAACTGATAATGTATTGGTGCCAAATGCTGGTTGTTTATATCCTCCAGTAGAAAAATTCATTCATATTAATCGGCCGCACGCTCATCTCGCTTCACTCAATTTTGGAACAAACTTTATTGTTCATCAAAACTGGCTTAAAACAAAACATGAATTTTTAGCCTTGGCATCAATTTTATGTCATGTACACAATTTTAGTTTAAAACAAATTTAACCCTTATGCGGCCAACAAAAAACAGACGTGGATGTCAGATAGGGTACCCGTGTACCCAGATATTGACATTTTCATAACTTTTACCATTTTCAACCTATTTGAATAATGTTGGCCATTTTGGAGAAGGGAACTTATATGCTTTTTGTCCGCTGCCAAGATTTACATCTTTTGTCTTTTGTAATGCCTTAGAGTCGTTAGCCAAAAGTCTATCAACCAGTTTCAAATTTACAACTTGCTCTTTGCGGTCCTTACATGATATCTTTGTATCATAAAAAAATCATGGTGGTTGTGTACAAGATACGACCGCTCGACGTAAACTACGCGAAGCCAAATCTATACACATAAGAATGAATTTTTGTCTGTCTGCCCTTATAGGCGAATTCGAGAAGGATCCAGTGGTAGAGTGCGCTGCGAGAGTTTGGGAGAAAAGTCGTCAGAAGCCATTATTTACATTCAAAATCAAAATTTCTCCATAAAATTTACTTCACTTTTTGGTATATTGTCACATGTTTTCCACTGGCAATGGCTTCTTACATTCTTTAAGCAGCTATTAAAGACAAATCCCACCCAAATAAGCCGCGAATTCATAACCAAGATAGTGCGGTAGAGGCACTGCAAGAGATGTGCCATTGGATCGGAAATATCATATGCAAGCACCCACCGGATGGAATCTCATCTAAAAAAACAAAATTGTCTTCCAATTTGCGACTATTTCAGCTTTCATAAACGGTTGGATTAACCAGAAAACGTGAAAATCGTACTCCCTCCGTATGCTGCCAATGCGCTTTTTATGCCAACGACACTTTTTTCGTAATTCTTGTGACGACCACCAGAGGAGAAACAGGCGATCCAAAAAAGTAAGTAACAGTTTGCTATTCGTGCGCTGCTTTCTTTGGCAATGCAATAATGGCAAGGATTTCGTAGGTGCAAATTTGTTTCGGTGATTAACACATCAAATCTTGCTACTTTTACGCAAACAACTTATTCAAATGAAAGCTTAGACTTGAAATTGTGTGATTGAATCAAAATTATGTTCATAAATAGTGTATGTTTGCTGGAAAACGCAAATATTGTTGAGGGTGCCAACAACTGTCGCATCCTGCCAATGCCGTATTCTACCCTAATTATGAATTATGAACTAGAATAATACTTTTCTTGAATTCTTTTGCAATAAGTAAAGTAAGTAACGAATCGATCAACGACGAGTCTTTTCATTGCGCTTAGCACTACCAAGCGAGCACTTCCAGAAACATTTTTGTCCACATCAACTAAAAATCGATGAAAGCACGCAGCCGATGTTTATGTTTTCTTTTCCCGTCTTCCCATACATTCGTATTTATTTATTGAATCGTGTGAATACTTCCAGTCTTCAGTCGCTTTTTCGCTACCCGCATTGACGAACCGGTACCATTATTTACCTTTTTGGACATCTGCTTTATCTTTGCCGTGAGTCCTAAAAGTGTGAAGGGTTTTCGTTTTATTTACCTACATTTAAACTTCGCGGCGTGTGTTGTGGCGAAAAAAAGCTTTAGTTCATGTTCGGTTGCCTCGGTTAGTGTCGGTTAAGATTGATTGCGGATGCTTTTCGTCTTGTATCCTGTTGAAATCTAAAATGGTAAGTAATATATTTTAAAATTATTTATCGACGGGTGTGAATTGAAATAATAAATGATAAGAAAACAGAAAAATGTACCCCATTTCTCTGTGAAACCTAGCCAATGTGGGGCTAATAAAATAAAGTATGTATAGGTATTCAAATGGGTCAGTCTCATGATGCCGTCATTTATTGTATCTGCAGTATATAAGTAATTGCATAAGTGTTGGTTGCTTATTGTTGGTTGGATATACTGTAAATCCCCGGTAAACCGACTTATATTACAACCATGGATTTCCAGAATTCGCTCTGAATGGATCAATCAAAAAGATATTTTAGTTACTTTTGTTAGTAACCAAAATATCTTTTATCAATCAAGATAACTCATTTTGCACTCACCACATTTAACACAAGAGCGGCACTACATTTGAGAAGTTTCGAAAAAACTTACCCACGGTGATATACTAGTGCTGTCCAATGAGCAGCTCGAAGTTGTTCCCGTCCTGCTCGTTCTTTTTTGTCACCAAATGGGCATGAGCAGGACAGGGAGAAACTTCGAGCTACTTCAAGCTCTCATTGGCCCGTATGAATAAAAAGTAGTAAAATCTACAATATGTAGTTACTACTGTGTAGTAAGGTCCACATGTAGTAAAGTTGCTTTGGTATGAATAATAAACTTTTTCGAACATAGTAGTAAATACTAATTTCGAAAATAAAAACCCAGATTAATCCACCTAGCGTTGGTGGTGCCTTTCTCGCATTTAGTTAAGACACCAACCTTATATGGGGTTTATATGGTTCGATGTACCATTTTCTTCATAACTTTAAAACGCAATGACCGATCGTTATAAAATTCAATAGTGATCAACAAGACTTTGTCCCCTGTCGAATGAAACTTGTTGCGAAAAAATCGGTTAAGGATTTCTATACGAAAAGTTGTCTAATGTTTTTTATAGCTTTTGTGCACACACATACGCACACACATACACACACACACATACACACAGACAGACAGACATGTGCTCAGCTCGTCGAGCTGAGTTGATTGGTATATAATACTATGGGTCTCAGAGGCTTTTATAAAAAGTTCGTTTTCGGAGTGAAATGATAGCCTTTCGGTACAACTTAGTTGTACGAGAAAGGCAAAAAGTAGTATTTACTAGAGTCCTATAAGAAGAGTAACGTCATGTGCCACGTTTGACAGGTCTCCTGCTCGTTTGGAACGCGCATTTGTATGGAACTGACAGACGATTCTGTTCCAATTCTGACACTTGACGACACTGTTATTATAGTCACTGTAGTATCTACTACAAAATACATCTGTCAAAATTTTATTTGTTTATGTTTTGTTGTTGTAGTTGTTCCCTATATGTACCATATTTATTGAAAGTTTAAATTCAAATGAAGTAAAAAGCCTAGCATGATGGAAATTTTGATTCTGGGGCCAAGAATCTTGATATTTTTCATCGCATTGCTTGAGTTTGGAAATTGAATCTAACGATCAGTTTCTCGGCAATTTTCCGACACGCTGACGCTTGCTCTGGTATATGTATTACATTTATGCGTTTTTTTAACGTAATTAATTTTTACGCAATTATTTTAAATTTGGGATCTTTGAGGGTTTTCACGCGGATTTTTGCCTTTCTCGTATACTAAGTATACGGAAAGGCTATAGAACTGCTCCAAAACCAAACTTTTTATAGAAGGCTCGGAGACCCATAGTGTTATATACCAATCGACTCAGCTCGACGAATTGAGGTGATGTCTGTATGTGTGTATGTATGTGTGTATGTATGTGTGTGTGTGTATGTGTACAAAAATGTGAGACACGTTTTTGGGCATTTAGCATCATCCGATTTGCTCGCAACAAGTTGCATTCGACGCGGAATGCAGTCCCATTGGTTCCTATTTAAAATTAGATCGATCGAACTTTGCGTTTCGGAGTTATGGCCAAAAAACTGTTTTAACGTGCAAAAAAAAAAGCAAAATGCCCAGTTCTGGATTCGAACTCGTGACCTCTAGAACGGGAAGCGGTTACTACACCACTGTACCATCGATACACATAACATGTGAGAAGAAACGCACAAATATAAATCATCGAATTGGGCACATATTCATTGCCTCTATAAGCAACAGAACTCATCCTGCTAGGGTATTGTTTCCTATACTGGATGTATTAATGGAATGAGAAAAGAAAATATTAATTTTTCTCGTTGGTTATTAAAATATACAGTTTCAATACATTAACTTAGAACAAGATGCCGTGGTGAGTACAAGCCGTTTTGCAGGGCAGTATCATTACTTCACACTTTACCGGTCGCAACTAAACGCGCTGCTAAAATAGTAGCGCAGCTGACAGGTGATCAAATTTGGTAGCACGATAACAGCGCTGCTATTTGATGAACTATTAAACGTCACCGGTATGGAATACAGCCACCAAAATGATAACCGAAAATAGCGACTGGTGCGAAAAAGAGTGACTAAACTAAAATGACAGAGCAGCGAGGGTGATCAAAACACTCGCACCCAGTAATGATGCTCTAATAGATAAACTATTGAAACCGCTTGGATACGCTGTTCATTTATTGGAGATAAAAGTAGATTCACTATGATGCGAGGAAATCAATGCAAAATTGTATTGGTATAATAACATAATTACATCCAAACTTCCCTAGCCAAGGTCACGGGGGTTGACGGTACTGAAGATAATATTCATCTGTGTATCATATCACATTTGGAGCACTTCAGTGCGCCTCTAACGATTCACAGTGGATCGGCTGCTTTGCAGACTGAGCCCCTGATCGTATGTCCCGGCATACTTATCAGGTACAGCTCTTTACATGGAGGATCCGCTAGGGCTCATTAGCACTCTCCAAGGGGTCGGGAAATTAATCAATTTCTCGTCAACTGGAAGTAGCGAAGCCAACGCGTGACCATAGGTAGGATAGGATAGGTTGTAATATAGATTGAAATTGAGAAGTCTACTTTGTATTTTAGAGACATTCAATTTTCAGAATGTTTTCAATTGGGAGTGGAGAACTATTTAGACTTATCAGGATTTACATCAGGTTGAAAAATTCAAAATAGTAATGTCATAGCAAACCAGAAATCAGCCAAGAAAAAACGTAGGTTTAAAAAATAGATTGATCACAAAATGAAATAATAATATTGAACATTTGAGATTCAGTAATTAAACAGAATTTTATTTTTTTTTTATTTTTGTTTCAGAAATGGTTTAGAGCAGCCAAGTTAGAAGTTTACTGTACTATTGGATAGAAAAATATTAAATTGAAAATCTGAGATAGAAGAGAGCAGGCTTGTAAAATGTCATTTGCATGTCGTTTGACTAATTTGTTCATAACTTTCTTTAGAAGCCAAATTTATTGCATGATTTTAGGTGTACTCATAGCGCTTGAGTAGGGCTATGTTTTTGTTGAAGGGTACATTGCTCTAAATATAACATCTTAGGCTGGAGAGTGAAAACTCTCCAAAATGTTACGTGTCATTTGACATAATGTCATTCGAATGACATTTTGCCTCCCACGCCCCGGATTACATATTTACAGCAGTGTCTTGTTGGACAGGGTTGTAGGCACATTTAAGCGCTATGAGTTCGTCATACATCATGAATTGATAGCTACCTATTGGAAAAGGTTCTGGGAAAATTATACAAGCGAATGCAGATGACATTTTACAACACTGGAAGAGAGACAGAAGAAAAAAGTGGAGGTTGAGATTAAAAAAGAGAAAAAGAGATTGATAAAAGGAGAAATCAGATATTGATAGATAGAAGAAGGACATAGGATTTGTAAGGCAATACTCAACAATTCTTTTGTAGTTTCATACATACTGTATCTCACAATGACTAAAACACTAATAAGACAAAGTTATAAAAGACCTTTAGGTTGAAACATAACAGACAGACAACCGACAACAACATAATGACAATAACAGATCTAAAATATAGAAGACAAGTAGTGTTTTACATTAATTATACAACTATAATAGAACAATAATAGAAATGACTATCCAACGAGTAGTACATATTTTTAATGATGTTATTCATATAAATCAATGCTTCATAATGTAAAATTCATTCATTTAGCTAGGAAATAGACGCAATGAAGCATTACCATATCATTGATAACTGAATCTTGGACCAGACTTTAAAGACTTGAATTTTGAAGAGCGGAATAGAACATGACCATTTGACTACTGAAATTTATGATATCAGACAGTACTGTAAAGGATATGACGCCATAATCTTGATCAACCGCCAAAATAATGGAAGCTCTCAGATTAATATGTCGATTTATTGCAATAGTACTTAAATTAATTTATTGTATATTTACGATACCATTTAAATTATTCCATGTTGAAACAAAGTCCACTAGTATGATCCCATCACATTACATCAAAGTGTTATGGCTCGGCTGCGGTGGTGGGCGCGGTGACGCGTTTTGACAGAGAATACAGAATTACTGTCAAGATGCGCCGTTGCGTTAATCGCTGTAGAACGGCCTTTACTTGGAGATGGCATCAGTACCACCCGTTGTCAACATAGACTACTATTCGGTATTGAATGTCGGCTCCAAGAAAACATTAAATCAACTTTACATGTTAATTATTCGGAAAACATTCATACGCGTGATGAGCTTTCATTATTATTATTATTTGTTTTTAAACTGACAGACTGCGGGAAGGGAAATGTATCGGTATGATCACAATACGAACCCAGGCCGCAGTGACCTAGTGAGCAACATAGCTTGAGTCGTCTGCTAGTATTGTGTATCACATGGAGAGCCCAGTCGAGATACCAGTCTATTAAGACTACAACTGGTCAACTCTCGAAAAAAAAAAAAAAAAAAAAAAAATAACATAATTACATCCAAACTTAAATAAACATATGTGTATAATAATGTGAAATATCAATAAGAACCCCTCAGGTTACGGGTGCCCTATGGAAATTACTAACAGTAAACTTTTTTCGATAAGATATCCGTTCAGTAATTAAAAATCCTCTTCTCTGCTAAACTTTAGACATAACTTTTCTCATGTCTTTTTGCTATCAAGCGCTAATAAAAGCACAAATACCCTATGTAACAGCCTGTAAATAATCCTCATGTAGCAATTTCAAAAAGCATGGTGCTTTGTTCAACACGTTCAACGCTCTCCCGTACGAATGCGCCTAAAAGAAGGAATGGCAATGTGCCTCGCGCAGTGGTGGTCCCCCATACAAATGCTCGACTAAACCTACGATTGCGCTTGAAATTTAGCAACAGTAATTTTGTAACGCTGAATTCATTTTGAAATTTAAATAGTTATCCGACATATGCTATGCTATCCAAAGACTTACGGAAGCCCATGACTTAAGATCTGCAGCCACAGTAGCGTCTCAATTCTAACCTTGAAACAGTAAATTTTCCGCTTTGGTGCAGCAAGGCGCAATTCGCCAAACTAACCACTGTTAAGTAGACAAAATATATATTTCAATGCATGATATCTCGCTTAACTTTTCAAAAGGACCTAAGTAACATTTTTTCATGAATTAATTTATGTACTGCAATCAAAACCTTTCATGTTATTCTGTTGATTGCGCTATTAATTCATTCATATTAATTCATGAAAAAAATGTTACTTAGGTCCTTTTGAAAAGTTAAGCGAGATATCAGTTTTTTCCGAATCTTTCCCGATAAAAAATTTAGTCAAATTTAATTTTTCCATGCATATATGTTTAGGAGATACTTTACAGCATCAACTTGAACCAGGTCACCAAAAAATAAATTTACCAACTACAATTAACAAATTGAGGAATTATCCTTGACTAAATGTACAAAATTAAAATAATATCAGCTTCAAGAAAGAACGATTTGTTTTAGGTTTTGTCTGGGTTTCCGCCACTGTGGATCGGTCGGCTTAACAATCGTAGCATCAGCGGCAAGCCGTGCTTCTGTTCTATTTTTACGCATATGCATGCATCATTCTTTGTGGCGTTCAATCAGCATATGGGAGCGCAGCTGGTGTGCGGGAAGACGCGGGACGCATGCGCATTCGCTTCAGTCTCTTGCCGTCGGATGAATATTGCCGAAGGAAGCATCACCAACACACATCGCATTGCGTGCGGCAATGTTCTATTTTTAGCTCAGCTGGGTTGAATGCTGATCCGAGCAAATGAGATTTGGGGAAATTGGTTCATGAGTATTACGGAAAAAGAGAAACATTTTGATAGCTCCGCGTTAATAACGCGCAGAGGGAAATCCCCGGTCCTAATTCATTGGATATAGCGTCTGCTGCCCCATAAACTCGCAAGCTTCTGATTTTATTGAATAATTATGTCTTTTCTATTCAGTAAGGCATCTTTTCTTTGTGCATTGTGAAGCAATCGAATATAATTTTCCACTTATGTTTACTCTCTATTGAAACTCGGTGGGCAAGTTTGATTACTACCAAGGTAAATCAAAAGCTATTTTGTTTCTGCTAACAATCATTAAAGAAAACTGTTGAGTACATATCGATTCTCAATTTATGCATTTATGTTTCATTTCCTACCTCCTTCTTCATCTAAAGTTCAGACCTGAATTCTTTCAAATACCCCAAAGAATCAGATGGATTCAATTATAGAAATGTCATGAATATAAATATAAACAATACACAGCATTAGGTTCCATAGATTATTAGCATGGAAAATATTAAATACAAAAATTTTTATTGGAGGCGCTTTGAATTTTGTAGTATTCAAAATTTTTCTTGCAATGCGTAATATTACACGTAAAAAAAGTAATTATTTTATTCATTTTATTGTATTTATGGCCTTCATTATGTATACCACCATACATTTCATTCCACTGCATATAATCTTCATAACTTATTTGCGTTCATTGTATTTAGCGTGTCCATGTATTATATTTCGCTTTGCTATGGAAAGTATAAGTTTTGCCTAATGGCAAAAATGTATAAGGCTAAACTTATACTTTTGATTAGGATCGGGATTGAGAAAAAAAGCAGCATGGCGCTGGAGCAGCTCGGAGATCCGGTATTTTTTTCAATAGATTGCAGTGATTCAACGAAGTCAAGGTTTTTATTTCGATCTGCAGTGAATGGTTACTCACCACGGAACGGATCGAAAATCTTGGCTCGATCGGGCCGCCTACAGTTAAGGTAACATAAAAATTTATATTCGTTTTTCAATTATATATGAATATTTTGATAACTTATAGCGAAAAATGGCGATGCACAGCATAAACTGCTCGAGAGAAAAACAGGTACGTAACATAATTATTGTGGAAAAGAATGAATTTATGTCTATGAAAACAATATTTTCATGTTCCAGTGATTTGAAGATCCCGAGCTGCAGCTGCAGATCATGATCCGGTCATAGTTAGCACCCGCGAAAAAAAGATGTAATGCCCAAACAAAAACCCGCTAGCATAATGATATGCGTCTACCTGCATTAAAGCCTGCATCTTGTTTTTATGAATGATTTGGAAGAAGTGTGTAGTGAAATTTAAATAAAGGAAATATGTTTATTATACAAATAGAAAAGCCTAAAAATTAGAGTGACCTGAAAATGAAAGAAAACGGGATAATTATCTGTCATAAAATTAATTTGAGAACCAAATAATGTTGTTATTGTTTTCCAAATGACGATCATAAATTTAACTCATACAGGTTATTTATCGACGCTAATCATGCATATGCACATTTGACATGAAATGTATAAGTTTCATGTTATGATTATCTTATGCAGTGTCGTATAGTATCTATTCCAATTGGGTATATGTTTCATTACGAAATCGCAATGGCAAAATGTATGTGTTTTGCCGAATACATTCGTTATGAAGATTTTTTTTCGTGTATACCACACTCCTAGAAAATATGAATTTTGAAAAAAAAGATGGCTAGCACGAGGATCGAGCATAAACCCTCCGATTGAAAACCTATCACGTTACCACTGAGCTATCTTCGTTTTTTGAGAGAAGAGTGTTCGAAGAACAAGAGGTTACGCGATATGCAATAAATAACTATTTCACTGCATCAAGACATCGCCTGCTTGTGCATACGTGCGGTAACGCACCGGGTGCTGTGCTTTGGTTCGGTGGCATATAATCTGATGTTGAAAAATATAAACCGTTTTGACTCAAGTCCCGAAAATGACTCATATTCCGAACACTCGCATTTAAATGGCTATATAAACCTTATTCGCGTGGTATTTTCCATAGGATATTAATTTCGTTTGCAAAGCACTCGGATTATGTAGGAGAAACTGAGTTTTGGAAGGATTTGGAGAAAATTTTCTATTTTTGGAAGTCAGAAGAAAAAATATCCAAACTTTTCTATAATCCAAGTATGTTTAAGGTAATTTAATAGTCTTAGTTCGATCATTGACAAACTACAATGACTTATTCCAGAGGTTAAAAATCAAAACGTGTTACAGTGGAGTTCTAGTGCGAATATTTTTCTACAGCTCTTTCTAATAGTTTGTTGTTTTAATTCAACTAATAACAGAGTTAAAGCACTAGTTACTAATACTAAATGATAACAAAATTTCGATCAGTCTGTATAATAAGTTACTGCAACTAGCGCTATTACTCTGTTATTAGTGCAATAGAAACAACAATTAGGCAGAGTTGTAAAAACCTTCGCTCTAGAAGTCCTCCACATATTACGTTTGTGATTCAACCTCTGGAATGAGTTATTGACAAACTACTAAATTATCGAACCTATATTACTAAATGATCGAAAACATCCTTGCTACAATCCATAACAAATTACACGAAGGCAAGCTATATATCAGGTATTTTATCATTACGATATAAAGTATTGCACAATATGAGCTCAAGAATACTGATTTTGGTAACACTAGCTCTGTCACGCGTAATCTATTAGATTTTGTACTTGGATAGATTACCTGTAAAAAGTGATCTGATAAATAATTTTGGATCAGTTTAGAAATTAAAATAATCAATTTTAACCATGCATTCATAACAATAACTGCGAAATGCTTTCCATATAAAGAAAAGCAACCCCAGTAGAATTCTCTTCAGATTTTTTTTAAAGTCGGATCAAATTCATAAATCTTGTTGAAAAGTATTTGAATGATAATGACAAAAACGGAACTGCTTATCAGCAAAAATTGACCTTTCCCGTCAAAAATTTTTATTCGCTTAATCGATTTTTTGGCTTATTTAAGGTCAACATTCCCAATTAACCTACATTGTTTAACGCCTCTAAGTATTTTTTAAATTTAAAACAAAAATCGAAAAAGTGCTGTTTTTAAGATTGGCCCGATTTTGAACGAACATCGAGTGAGGCCGGTTCACAAGTGCACACGTTTTCGGGTTTTGTTTTCCATTTAATAGTTAGAGGCTTCAAAGAACCTATATTTTCTTTGGGAAAGTTGACCTTAAATAAGCCAAAGAATCGACTGAAACAATGAAACGAAATACAATTTTTGACGGGAAAGGTCAACTAAATTTTTATCTATATGAAGAATCATATTGTTCAAAACAACAATTTCAAAAAAGCTTACTTATTGATTGGATGATAGAAGTCTAAGCTGGATTCTGGCTTCAAAACGGAAAGCACTCGAAAGCTTGACAACTGGAAACATTTGTTTTTTTCTCACCACCGTTTTTTTGCTTTTCTCGTATACAAAGCATACGATACGAACTTTTTCAGAAGACCCATATGTCTGAAACTCGATTTGTGCAATTGCACAACCTTTCCGGGCACTTAACCTCATCCGATTTGCTTGCAGCAAATTGCATCCAGCAGAAATTATAACAATGTGTATAAACAAATGTGAATTTTCAATTCAATCTATCTTTATTTATCTATCTTTATTCACGAGATTTTCGACCCTAGGTCGGTTTATCTGGTATAAACAAATGTGAAAAATAAGTTTTATTCACCAATTGTTATCTTAGACTTTTCATATATGTTTATCAACCATTTTGAACAACCGAGAAAGGCATCATCACCGCTAGGTGGATTATTCAGGGTTTTTTAAAGTTATTTTACGCGGTTTTTTATTATAGTCAGGGTAAGTAAAAAACGCAAATAATCGATTATAGTTGAAGTCATTTCGACTGTGGTTTTTGGAATCTGCTGTTTTGTGTTACATCAATATATAGATCGCATTTGCCGTTCGCCACTTCTCCTCGTGATTCGATTCAGTTAACAAATGTTTCGTCGAACATTTTACGTCCACTTCCAAAAATCGATAAACTTAAGTCGGTTTTTACGTGGGGAACATTTTAAACAACCGCGTAAAAAAACTTCAAGAAAATCCGTATGAAAACGCGCGTATGTCCCAAAATTTCGAAAATAATTCGTCGCATAAAAACGACCTGCGTAAAAAAAACTAGTAAAAACCGACCCCATCGTATAAACTTTGATAAATAGCACTAATCGTATCGTTAATTTAATTTGCGGTGGTTATTTCAATTCGTAAACACCTTTTACCATGTAGGCAAATTTAAATCCAGGCGATGGAATAACTTTGTAGCAAGCTCCTGAGCAGACTACAAATAATTTGTAGTATTTACTGCTTTTATTCATACCAACTGTCAAACAAGTTCCACAAAAGTAGTATGTTCGAAAATTGTAGTAAAGTAAACGTGCTTTTATTCATACCGTTTTGCTACAAAAGTAGTAAATACTACATAATTTGTAGTAAAGTGTGGATTTCCACTTTTTATTCATACGGGCCATTGGACAGCATTACTGCTATGTTGCTTATTTTATAGCTGCAGTGTTTTATTTACTGACACGATAAAAGAGTGGCATACAGTGACGGAAAAATGTATTCGCGGTTTTGGTTCATGAACAAAACCCACGAGATCTCAGTTTCTTTTCACCAAACATAGTTTTCTTCCTCACTTCAAAGTTAACAATGTATTCGTATTATAGATGAACAAAACCTAGAAATTATTTGTTTACATTTGTTACAGCAATTAACATGAAATGTGTCAAAAAGCCTTCTTCCAAAACATTTACATACATATAACACATACATACAAAATTTAATACTTGACGGGATTGTGATGAGGAGATAATAATGGAGTGTTGCAGTATTTTATAATTGATCCGTAAGCAGCATTTTTAGGAATAACTGGGGCAATATGCACCTCCGGGGCAAAACGACCTTTTGGCATTTTTTTTTCAAATTGAGCTTGAAAATGCCGCGAGCCGAAATGCGAAGGGAAAATGATAGGAGCAACTTGACGGGCGAACGTTTGGTGATCGAAAAATGGAAGCAGCACTACGAGGAACATTTAAATGGCGCTGAGAGTATAGGTAGTGAACGATGAAATACGATGAAAGGATTGTATTGGAGATGAGCTCATCAAGATGAGCCCGGAAAAGCTGGCCACTGGCTGGAAAACGGAAGGAAGGAAGGAAGGGGTTATATGCCCCATCTAAGGCTGGTTTACAGTTCGGAAAACGTGTCCCGGGATTTGGTCTCCCATGTAATTTAAATGGGAGCGGGATATGCGTTTCCCGTGACGGGAGCAGAAGTCTACACGAAAAAATATTTTCCTGAAGTGTAAACCTAATCGCGGGAAAGGTGTACGGTTTAAAATCCCATGTGTAGAGATGCAAATTCCGCGGGAAAACAATTCCGTTTGAATTGATTCCGCACGGGAAATGTGTAATCTATGACGGAAATTTATTATGGGAAGAATTTAGTGAAGTGGATAGTGAAAAGTGAGAAATGTGAGAAGTGTGAAGAGAAAACTAAGGAATGATAAACGAGAAATGAAAAAATGAGTAAGTAAGCAATGAGCAGTGAGAATAAGAAGTAAAAAGTGTACAATTAGAAGTAAGAGTTGAGTAGTGAGAAATTAGTAGTGTAATGAGTAGTGAGAATGAGGCGCGAGAAGTGAAGAGTATGAAGTGAGTTCTGAAGAGGGAGAAAAGAAAAGTGACTAATGAGAAGTGAAGAATGATAAGTGAAAACATGAGTTGTGAGAAGTGAAATGAATATTGAGAAGTGGGAATTGAGAATGAGAAGTAAGAAGAGTAAAGTGAGAAATGAGTACTAAGAAGTGAGAAGTGAAAAGTGAGCAGTGATAATTGAGGAATAGTGCATAGTGAGACTCGCTCTAACTCATTCTCACTCACTCACTTGCTCTAACTCAATCTTACTCACTCTAACTCATTCTCACTCACTCGCTCTAACTCATTCTCACTCACTCGCACTAACTCATTCGCACTCACTCGCTCTAACTCATTCTCATTCACTTTCACTCACTCAATCTCCCTCATACACACACATTCTTACTCACTCGCTCAATCACTCACTCACATTCACTAACTCTGGCTCACTCACTTATTCACTCTCACTCAATCACTTACTAACTCTTTCTCACTCACTCACTCTCTCTCATTCACGTACTTTTATGCACTCATTCTCACTCACTCACTCAACGCCATACGACAGTATAGACCGCGTAGAACTATGACAAATTATGGACGAGAACAGCTTCCATGGGAAGCTTGCCAGACTGATCAAAGCAACGGTGGATGGTGTGCAAAACTGTGTGAAGATTTCGGGCGAACACTTCAGTTCGTTCGAATCGCGCCGGGACTAAGACAAGGTGATGAACTTTCGTGTCCGTTGTTCAAAATTGCGCTAGAAGGTGTCATGCGGAGAGCCGGGTGTGACAGCCGGGGTACTATTTGGACATCGTCGGCCGAACATTTGCAAAGGTGGCAGAACTGTACACCTGTCTGAAACGTGAAGCAACAAAAGTTGGACTGGTGATGAATGCATCGAAAACAAAGTATATGCTTGTGGGCGGAACCGAGCGCGACATGGCCCGCCTGGGAAGCAGTGTTACGATAGACGGGGATACCTTCCAGGTGGTCGAGGAATTTGCCTACCTTGGATCCTTGCTAACGGCTGATAACAATGTTAGTCGTGAAATACGAAGGTGCATCATCTGTGGAAGTCGGGCCTACTACGGGCTCCAGAAGAAACTGCGATCAAAAACGAACAGTGGGTAATGTCTGTGACATAACCGCTAAGTGGACGTAGGACTTGACTTGACCATGCCTTTAAGATACATAATATGTCCAAATTTCTCACATCAACTATTTTGGATAAATAATCGGCGTTGCATACCATTCCTTGGCAAAATCTTCTCATCAAACCTACACAGAAATCAAATCTACCTCGAACAACAATCATCAAAAAAAAAATTCGGGAAGTATCTGTCCGGTCACGAAATATTAGCCTCGACAGTGGCAACCTTCCCACTGAAGGACTGCCTGAAATAAACCACAAGTTGGCTCAGCAGGGGATGTAGACTGTATCTCAGCCCTTCCACTGAAGAGCCTTCTAATCCGTGCGATAACGACTGAAGGAGAACATTATTTTTAACTCTTAGAGCCTTAAAAAAGGCTGTTTGCTTCGGCTAAGTGCAAAAAGTAAGAAAACGATCTTTTCAAATAACCGCGAATTTATAGTGATGGTATAAAAAAGACTGAATGCTCTGCGAGCGAATGCACTTTTCTTTTATAGGTACCTTATTTTGAATCTTCTCTGCTTCCCAATTGGTGGGCCAATCAGCTAGTGTCTTGTATGCCGCTTCTTTGTCAGCCAAATCGTCATCATCATCAACGCGTTCGAGAAGGGCTTCTTCTTTTTTACGCTTGTTGCTCGCTGCTGGCGTCTATTTCCCAACGGGACTTTTCGCTTGATACAGGCCGGGCAAGCAAGCTTAGAATTGCAGTTCAGGTGGGAAGTACGTGTTCTTTTCTGAGACAACATTGTTGGGATTTCGGGTGATAAGATTTAGAATTGGTAACATGGGACGATCATTCAGTCACGTATTGAAAGCATTGATATTAATCTCTATTATTGGCTCTCTGAAGAACCGTTTGTTTTTTGGACATACATGCTGCATCATGTGGCTTTTCTTCAGCCTGTGTCGGCTCAGCACCGATGCCGGCCGGTCTCGGCTCGACTCTGCTGCTGCTGCCGGTATCTGCTCAGCATTGCTGCTTTGTCGGGTCTGTAGGGTGGACTACTGATGTACTGGCTAGGTTTCGGCTAATGATGGTCGCTTCGATGGTGTCGAGCCGAAAAAGCGGTCGGTGCAGACTTCATTCCTTGCTAAAAGGTGTGAGTGCTGTTCAATCGATGATGCGGTTGCTTCGCTTGTCCCGGTCAGAATGAAAGGAAAAAATCGCGTTGCGCTATTTTATGGCTTCTCGGCAGACCAGCGGCTGCTCATTCGCTGGTGTCTGCACCAATCAGAACGTGGTAATGGAATGATGCAAGAATTATGCGGTACCCATATTTAAAGGTTCCCTTGATCTCAATGTTTTTCATTGAAAACAGTTTCATACCTATTGGAACAAGTTTTTCGGGTCTTATCAAGCATGGACATGGAAGGCATACTTGAAATCTGTCGATTGAGGGGCTTACCGCAGAAATTCGTCCACTGAGACGAACGCTATTAACGTTTAAAATCTTTCAACACAGCGTAACGCGGTCGATTTGAATATTTTGAAATGACACTCGGTATAGTAAAGAGAGACGTAAGTCCTACGTCAAAAATTGCGTTATTTTCGGATAACTATTATATAAGTTTTTCCTTTGAAATTCCTGCTGAAAAATTACGAAGGAATTTCCTCAAGGATTCTATGAGTAATTTAATAAATAAACTTCCACAGCTTGGAGAGGATTTCTGCAGAATTTTGACTCGAGACTCGAGTCGAGTCAAGTACGAGACACTGAAGACGGCCTTACTGTTGAGGTCGAAATACGTATCTGTCAAGATACAATTAAGTGGTGGAATTCAATGGGATGGTATAAACTCGTCTTAGGACAAGTGAAGACATTCCACTAAAAAGCTCAAAATAATTTTCTTAAAGGAATCCATGGATGGATTCTCGCATGTATTGTCGTAAAAAATCCTGCGTATTATTCTGGATAAATTTCTCCAGATTGAATTCCTCCTCTTCCCGATTGAATTTATGAAAAAGTACTCGAATGAATTTTTGCATAAATTCTCGGAGGATCTACCGCAGCAGTTTCCAGACAAACTTTCACAGGAATCCTGGAGAAAATTTGTGCAGATACCCTTGGAGATTTCTAATGAAATTCAAGTAATACTGACACAGGAGTTCCTGCTACATTTTTCATTAGAATTTCTGTAAATAAGCCTTAGAGAAATTTCTGAAAAAAATCTTGTTGTACTTTCGCATGTTCGATGGTTATTTCGCCGTGGTTAAAAATAACCCTGCTCCGGAGCATGGTTAGATTTGTCTGTTCGATAGTTAAACTTTGTTCGCGAGAAAATTGGCGCCAAATCCATTTCGTTCCGAATAACTATTTATCTATCAAAACTCAGATAGGTCGGCTTCGGAGTAAAGTTTTAACCACGATGGGAAAATAACCATCGAAGTGTCAAATTTTAACTAAAAGTTAAACGAATCGGTGGAATGGTTCACAGCCTTAGTAAACAGCGCACCGCTCCACATAGGAGTACGCAGTGTAAAAGCAAGGGCAAAAGTATGTCAATCATTTTGTCGTCTGCACGGAAGAAATAAACTACCCAATAGTGAGTTTAATTCACCCAACCTCGAACATCCGTACGGGAAGCCAAAATTGAGTAAGTAGGGTCGAAGTAGTTTGCCTTTACTCCCTTAATTTAAGTTTAATTCACTCAATTTCGACCTCAGGTAATAAAACTCAAAATTGGCTTCCCGTATTGAACTGGCGTCGTTGGATTGTTTTTTTTGACAACAAAAGAAAGAGTGGATGAAAGCGAAGAGAAAAAATAACTCAAAAGTAAGTTTAAAAGTACTCAATTTTGGGTACTTTTTTTCTTCCGTGTGTACGTGCATTCAATAGAAACAGTAAGGTATATTTCTCGCGTAACTTTTCAAAAGGACCTAAGTAACATTTTTTTCATAAATTAATTTGAGTACTGCAATCGAAAGCTTTCATGTTTTTCTGTTGATTGCGCTATTCAAATTAATTCATGAAAAAAATGTTACTTAGGTCCTTTTGAAAAGTTAAGCGAGATTTTTTGTTTTTATGCTGTTTGCATTCATCTAGCAATGAAGTATTGCCACTGGCGGCGTCAGTTATTGTTTTTTAAAAAGCTTCACTTGGCGCAAGAACGCTGTCTTTGAGAACTCCAGCGTGGTTGCAACGAGTGGTGCCCACATCAGGCTCCGTCTGTGAGTATGATCTTCCTTATGTTAATCTTCATTCTTTGATTATTACTTAATAAATTTTCCGAAAAGATGTATGTTGGTTACGCTACGTCTTCACCCGTTGAACCCGAATACCCCAGTGTAACCGATACTGAACCGATGCCACACCTGCCACCTTCTGAGGGGATTGACAACGCTACTTCTGCAAAACAGCATCTACACAGCAAGAACAGGACAATGAACAACAATAGATCTACGATTGCCACTATTGCGCGCTAGAAGATTGTTCTGATGTGGATACATTTATGCAAAATTTAATATCTTTCCTATAAAGTTTATAATCAGTGAATTTCATAAATAATAGTCAGTAAGTGATGAAATAGCCTGAACTAGAAATGACTGAACTGATCAGCTTTATCATCGTTTGTTATATCCCCAGTTAGCCAGTTTCAATAATTCTGAGTTACCATCCATCCAGACCAGTTTCTTTGTATCGCTGTGTTTCGGAAACCATTCAGATAGGATAACTATATGAACGGTGTAATGCCCTTGTTGCAGTATTGTAGCCAGAAACTAATTATTTTTTCCTGCATTTAGTTCGAGCACTCAAGGTTAAGAGTAAAAGGTAGAAAGGTTAAAATACAATCTGAATGAACAGATATAGGTGAGAAATTGCATCTATTTATCTATTTATACCAAAATTGTTCATGTAAAATTGTTACGCAGATTGAACTATGGTAGAAAGCAGTAGTACTTAAAGCTAAGCAACATCGTTGAAGGGTAGCATACACTACAGTAAGCTCATACGTCATATTTTCATACATGTCCTAAGTCTCTAATTTTACACTATTTCCCCCCAGGAATTTTGTATTTTTTTCATTCTCCAAACCCGATCAATAAATTCACGAAATTCAATTTCGCTACCGCTCAACATCTTACAAAATTCTGTAAGTATATTCGGAATGTCCAGGAATTCGCCATCAGTATTGTCTGGAGCGGGCGCTGGCTCAAAAGCGGGCAGTCATCCGGCAGCAGAACGCGCTGAGGGTAGCGCTCTTGATGATCAAGATACCGCTATGAAATGAACAGATTGCGCCACCGTAGACATGTTCTGTCAAACACACATGAATAGAAATATGCGTATACAGTGCCGCCGTTGTTTTGATGCGGTGAGTGCAAAATGAGTTACCTTGATTGATCCATTCTCCAACCTGTCTCTCGTGAACAATGCGAAACGCGGAGCGAAGAGTGCAGCGGAACCGGTGGCGTGTGCAAAAGGCAACGCAGATGTGGTAACGGGAGTGCGTTCCCTCCCCCCTCAGGTAAATGCTGACGTGGCCAATATTGAAAATACGCTCGAACGGGGAGCAAAGCCCAAGATTAAATCTGGAACCAAAACAAGTGTCACTGTCGGGAAGAATTTCGTTCAGCCATTGACTGTTATACAAACGGGTCGAGACGCGCGTGAAATTTCACCAATTCGCGTACGAGTTACTCGGTTTAGTCACTGTGAAATGTGTAACGAACGGGATACCAGCAGAATGGTGCAGTGCGATGGTTGCGATCTGTGGTATCATTTCTCTTGCGTAGAAGTGTCAAGTGGCATAGCGAATTGTAGTTGGAGTTGTCCAGTGTGCAATGGTTCATATATCAACCCAGACGTCATCAACGAGGAACAACCAACTGGAACAGAAAATTATCCAGTAGATCCACCCCCAAACCGTGCGAGCTCGTTGAAATCTATGGATAAAGCAGGTAGTAATCGCAGTAACCAACGAAAACTCTCCCGGCGATTGCAAATGTTGGAAGAACAAAGGCGGCTGGAGCAAAAGTATCTAGAAGAAAAGTATCGAATCTTGGATGAAGAGGACGGCGTAGAAGAGACTATAGAAGACGAACTAGGATCCATGGATATGTGCAAAGTGAGAGAGTGGCTGCAAGATACTAACCAATGCGGAGATTATGATTCCGGCCGTGTAGAAGAGGAAGGGAATGAGCTAGGTCAACATACGATCCATGAGGACATGTACACTAGACTGACAGGACGACGCTATACGCTACATGAGTTCAATCCGCATCAACGATCAACGCCACGAGAAAGATTTTCAGAGATCAACAAAGTGAGGACTTCTGGATTGCAGAGAACTTCAATTGCGGCCGCCGTTCCTGAGAGTATGCTCCGCCGACAGTCCGTGGCGGAGGTCACATTCGGTGGCCCAGATTTAAATACAGTCTCTGGGAGCCGGCGCATAACTGGTGCAGCAGTGCAGTTTCGTAACCCTCTGGATAATTCTTCTTTCCATCAAGCAGTTCCTTCTGCCGGCGGCGTGCAATTCCTGGATGCGGATGTCCGTCAGTCAGTTCCGATTCCTGCAGGTCAACAGACGGAGTCTAACAGCTTTCTGCCAAGTCGAAATTACCAACATGCTGGAAATCGATTACGTTCTGAAGTGGAACCTCGTTACACTGAAGATACCGTATGTGTTCTTAACCGGAGTCAATTGGCGGCAAGACAAGCTGTATCAAAGGAACTACCGGAGTTTTATGGAAATCCTGAAGACTGGCCGTTATTCATCTCTATATACAATTCATCTACGCAGATGTGCGGATTCTCCAATGAGGAGAACATGCTTCGACTACGAAAATGTCTCAAAGGGAAAGCTCTGGAAGCCGTACGGTGCAGACTACTTCATCCATCAAACGTAACAAGTGTGATATCTACTCTAAGAATGTTGTACGGGAGGCCAGAAGCAATTGTGCAGGCGTCTATTAGAAAAATTAGATCGATGCCATCACCACATGTGAAAAAGCTGAACACAGTTGTTAATTTTGCGCTGACGGTTGACAACTTGGTAGCAATGCGGTGTTGAAGATTTCGTATATACAACGCGTCATTGAAAAGCAAGCTGGTGGATCGTCTACCTCCTGTATTAAAGCTGGATTGGGCGAAACATTCCCGAAACAACCAATCGCCTAACTTATTGGATTTTAGCGGCTGGCTATATTCGATGGCTGAAGATGCCAGAGCAGTTATGCAGACAGCAACAAATGTACAGAGAAACCGTGGAGCTAGAAATGACGGTTACTTTAATGTACATTCGGACGTAGATCTGGAATGATCTCGAACAGAGAAGGAATCAACTATCCGAGCTTTATCAATAATGGCACCAAAACCTGAATGCATGACATGCAAAGGCAGCTGCAGCACAATGTCTAAGTGTAAAAGGTTTGCTGAGTTAAATTTAGATGCTAAATGGGCCTTTTTGCGGGAGGCAAAGTGATGCCGTAAGTGCCTGCGAAAACACAAAGGCTCTTGTAGACAGCAAAAAGTTTGTGCACATTTCTTCAACACCTATTACTATACAATAAAAAGCAAAATGTATCTGTGATCGGTAGCTGCAACATCCACCAGACTCGAACCAGTGAAGTGCTGTTTAGGATTATTCCCGTTTTGCTTCACGGCTTATTGAAAGTGGTTTAGACGAATGTCTTCATTGGCGATGGATCGGAGCTAACCCTCATGGAGGACAGACTGGCTATTGAACTTGGAGTAGATGGTGCGCAAACGCCATTGTGCCTAAAGTGGACGGGAGGCACCAAGAGGATAGAAAACACATCGCAAAGAGTCGAGGTAGAAATATCACCCACCGGAAAGTCGTCCAAGTTACACAGGATGTCAAACGTGCACACGATTCAGGACCTACAAATAAGACCCCAAACCTTAATATACTCGGAATTGATGCAACGGTTCCACCATCTTAGCGGACTCCCGGTAGAATCCTACTGCAACGCCTGCCCTAGAATCCTAATAGGTCTTGAACATGCGTCGCTTGGCCATGCTTTGAAAAGTCGAGAAGGAAAACCTTATGAACCTATCGCTGTCAAAACGCGTTTAGGTTGGGTAGTCTATGGGAGCTGCTCGCAAATACCGCGACAACTAAATTACGTGAACGTCCACACAATAGCGGTATGCGAGTGTCACCAAGAAACAGATGAGAATCTGCACACAGCAATGAAAAACTACTTCGCTTTAGACAGTCTCGGGGTAGCCAAACCAGGTTTGGTTTTACGGTCAACTGAGGACCAACGCGCGATGGGAATGCTCGAGCAGCTAACCATCCCCAAAAATGGACGATACGAATCCACACTGCTCTGGAAGTATGATGGCGTTCGTCTTCCCAACAGCAAAGGAATGGCTTATAAAAGATGGCAGTGTTTAGATCGTCGTATGAAGAAGAACAAGGCGTTTGCGGAAACTGTGAAGTCGAAGATGAACGAATATGTGGAAAAGGGATACGTTCAGAAATCTCCAGAAGAGCCAAAACGTCGATGTTCGGAATGGTATTTACCTGTATTCCCTGTTGTCAACCTCAACAAACCGGGAAAGATACGTCTAGTTTGGGACGCAGCCGCCGTTGCGTATGGTGTTTCTCTAAACTCTCTATTACTTAAGGGCCCTGACCTCTTGGCATCATTACTTGCAGTTCTCGTTCAATTTCGGGAGTTCCGGATTGCCATTTGCGGAGATATCCGGGAAATGTATTTACAAGTCCTATTAAGACAAGATGTCCGACTGTGCTTCTTTTGGAAAGACGATGACAGTATCGCGGAGCCTAACGTGTTTCAGATGAACGTGTTGCCATTTGGAGTGTCGTGCGCTCCTAGTATTGCGCAGTATGTCAAAAATACCAATGCACGGCGTTTTGAGAAAGAATATCCTTCAGCGGTTCGAGCAATTATCGATCATCTCTATGTCGATGACATTGTACTATAATAGACTTTCCCAGGACTATAAATTAGTCACTCTAATATTTTCTCAAGTTTCACATGTTTTCAAACCATAACAAATCCACCTCATTTATGATCCCAAGCAAGTGTGGTTATGCTTACTCATATTTCTTTTACAAGACATGTTCCATGAATTAATCTGGGACATGTCGTGTCACAGTTAATCAATTATTGCCCACATTCCATAAAACACAAGTGTAGCAATTCGACTCCTTACATTGTTCCAAACGTTGTAACATTTTCAAAACACTTACCTCCCAGCCAATGAGTTAGTCATAAATCGGTACCGCAATGCACCATCAGACAAACGGTCCCATGGTGTCATATTGCATTTACATAACCCTCAATAAGATATGCATTCTTATGCTTTCATATTAACTCCTCTTCGGTGCTGATCTATGCCAACAGCACATAGCTTGAGCCATACCAGTGTCACACTAAGTGTACACGTATTGGTATTTAACTATGTACCCTTCTTTTCTCTGATTGGACAACTAGTCAATAAGCTCCGGGTTTCTCTCCGCCTCCTACTATAGTACTAGAATTAAGTATCGAACAAACTGTAACTGTACTAGAATTAAGAACCAATCTAATTGTAACAAAGTTTCAATAAATTCATTCGATGAACAGCATTCAACAAGTGTAGTAGATGTTTTATTCCAGTTAAAAAGAAGTGCCTTCTCCAAGCATAGTTTATGGCGACCAGTGTCAGTAGAAGTCTTTGACTTCAAAAAGTGATTTTAATCCAACAAAAGTTCTAAAAATTTGAGTAAAAAAGTGTTGTGAAAAAAAAAATAATAAGATGGGAATTTTCAGCGCGGACGAAATCGTGACCAACGCGAGTACAAGTGAGACGACTTTAATAGCCGTTACATTAGTGGTAATTGTGCTAATGATGATCATCTTCGTGTGTGCCAGGATGTACGCTAAGTTTCTGAAAAGTAGCGTAAATGAAAGTGCTAGGCGTGAAGTCCAGTTAGCCAACATCAAGCATACATAAAAAAAAAACATTGTTTTTTGAAAAGTGTTAAAATGGATAGAGAATGGTTAAACGAAATACGTGAGCGCGTGCACGTAGAACGATTAATTGACAATAAAGTTAGTGAGTACCGTGCGTCGGAAGAGTACCAAGATTTTCTTAATTCAACAAATCAATTTCACGATTTAATTTTCAATTATGAAGACAATCATGGAGTGATACGTACGACTAGAGTAAGAATATCGAAAACCAAAGAAAACTTAAACTCTAAAATGAATAAAAGTGAAAAACTCAAAAATTGCAAAAATTAATCATTCAAGAAAAATTGTGTTAAAAAAAATGATTATGAACATTGAACGTTAAGAAGACAGGCTTCTACCTCGCCTACGAAAGAGGTAAACAGTGAGAAACCAAAACAAAAATATCAACAATGCAACCAGGAAGGCAATGCGAAGCTGAGCGGTTCAACAGCATATGGGAAGTGTGCTAACAGCTGACTGAAGTGACCTCGATGCATGGCAAATGCACCACATCAGCAGTGGACGCCGTGGACGAAATTTAATACCAACAACAGAAAGCTAAAAGGGAATGCTTGGCGGTGAGTTAATTTTATTTGTGTACTGTATCATGTTTGTTTTGAGAAGCCCATGCCTGTATAACATAATTACATATTATTTAAATTTGTATACATATTTTATTATTCAAACGAATGTCTGACGAAAAATATAAAATCAGACTACTAATAGAAAAGTTTGACAATTTATATAGCAATATTAGAAAATCTAAAAATAACGTTAACAGCAAAAATTTATTAGAATCCCAGAAATGTACTATAAATGAAATAATAAGGAATTTTAAAATTATTTTGAAGAAACGATATCCAAAGTATAGAATATAACGAATTCGTTCTTGAATATGAACAACTTTTAGTAAAAAGAGAGTACGTATTCGCAATTATAAATAAAAAACTAACAATGAGTACAGAAAATAATACAACTAGTACATTCGATGTACGCACAGCTACTGCTGTGATACAAATTTATGATGGAGCCAGTGAGAGCTTACCTGCGTTTGTTGACGCTTGTAATTTAATGAAAGACTTGACAGACAATACCCAACAATCAATGCTAATCAAATTCATCAAAACCAGACTAACTGGTAAAGCTCGTTACGGTCTGCCGGATAATGTCAATACGTTCAATGATTTAATTACTAACATAAAACAGAGATGTCAAGATTCGACATCTCCAGAGCAAAGTGGTGCCAAATTAAAATCTATTACACAGAAAGAGAATTTAGACTCTTTCTGGGACCAAATTGAATCTATTGCAAATAAGCTGAAATGCACTTATTTACAACAAAAATTCCAGAGGATGTGGTAAACAACATGGTAAAGAAGGTTGCTGTGGATGCTCTAATTAATGGAGTATCCAACAGCGAAACGAAAATTATATTAAAAGCAGGAAATTTTGATACCGTGAAAGACGCCATTCAAAAGTCCAAGAGAATAATTCAAACAATCAAACTTCTGCTATGTTTTCAATTTCAACACAAAGGCAGTATCATCGCGGTTGGAATAAACCATCTGGATTTCGAAGAAATAACATAAATAATTATCGACCCAAATTCAATAACAATACCAATAGCAACAATCATAATTATCGACCCCGTTTTGAGAACAATTTCAGAAATTATCAACGCGGTAATTCGCAGTCCAATCATAGAGGACGAGGACGACAATACAATAATCATAATAGCAATAGAAATCTTTCAGGCCGCATGCTAATAATGGGAGCAAATGAGGTGCATGTACCTTCTAATTATTCACAAGACTCTGATAGTACACATAATAACACGATTCATATGCAACCAACATCATTCAATCAACGAAATAATACTTTTTAGAACAACAGGATGCTGTAACTCGGAGTCAGGGTCAGCATCCAAACCGGATCTGTCAATTGATCTAACTGCAGCAAACTTTATTACTCTTTTCGTTCACATGAATAATACGACGTGCACTTTTATCATTGATAGTGGAGCAGATATCTCAGTCTTCAAGTGGAGCGATATCTCCTACCCAACATATAAACCAGACAAAAGACATACAATAACTGGAGTAACAGATGGTATTTTAGAAACACTCGGTGAAACAGCAACTCTTTTGAAAACTAGTAACGGACTAACTTTTCAGCATAGTTTCCAACTAGTACACGAGAATTTTCCAATCCCCACGAATGGTCTACTTGGAAGAGATTTCTTGATCAAGTACAAGTGCACCATTGATTATGAATATTGGTTATTAAATTTTAACTATGAAAATCTTTCGATTTCAATTCCAATAGAAGATAATTTGAATCGAACTATAGTTATACCACAGAGATGTGAAGTAATTAGGAACATCCAAACTATGCATATCCAAGAAGATATGGTTTTATTTTCGCAAGAAATTAAACCAGGAGTTTTTTGTGGCAATTCAATAATATCGCCCAATAGTAAATACATAAAAATCATGAATACTACAAATTTTCCAGTCAATATAAATATTACAGATTTTAAACCATTCTTAGAGCCATTGAATAATTATGCGATGATGAATTTCAAAACCAAAAGTAATAATCAAAAGAGGACTACCCAAATTCTGGATGAATTGGATATGACCAATGTTCCTGAATATGCAAAAAATGACCTCATAAGTCTCATAAAACAGTATGCTGATATATTTTCCCTCCAAGATGAACCAATAACAACTAATAATTTTTATGAACAAAATATAAACCTTACCGACAAAATACCTATCTATATTCCTAACTATAAAACTATTCATTCTCAAGGCGAGGAAATAGAAAACCAAATTGGCAAAATGCTGAAGGACAATGTAATTGAACCTTCAATTTCTCCATATAACAATCCCATATTATTAGTGCCAAAGAAAAGCGAGGACAATACAAAGAAATGGCGCCTAGTGGTAGATTTTAGGCAACTAAATAAAAGATCCTTGCAGACAAATTTCCGCTGCCAAGGATTGATTCCATATTAGACCAACTAGGAAGAGCCAAATTCTTTACCGCTTTAGATTTGATGTCAGGATTTCACCAAATCCCGTTGAAAAATGTTCCAGAAAATTTACTTCATTTTCAACCCAATCTGGCCATTACCAGTTTACAAGGTTACCGTTTGGTCTAAACATTAGTCCAAATAGTTTCCAAAGAATGATGACAATTGCGATGGCTGGTTTAACACCAGAATGTGCTTTTGTATATATAGATGACATAATTGTTATTGGATGCTCAATGCAGCACCATTTGCAAAATTTGTCAAGAGTCTTTGAGCGACTAAGAAAGTATAATTTAAAGTTGAATCTAAGAAAATGTAAATTTTTAATAGAGAAGTTACTTATCTAGGACATAGAATTACTGATAAAGGAATTCTACCGGACAGTACAAAATTTGAAACAATAAAAAACTACCCTGTACCGAAAAACAGTGATGAAGTTAGACGGTTTGTTGCTTTTTGTAACTACTACCGTAAGTTTGTGCCAAACTTCGCCACAATAGCTTATCCTTTAAACCAGTTACTTAAGAAAAATAAACTGTTTGAATGGACAGCTCAATGCAATGACTCATTCAATACTTTAAAATCATTTCTTATATCCCCTATGCTTTTACAATATCCAGATTTTAAAAGGGAGTTTATCTTAACGACCGATGCTTCAGATGTAGGGTGTGGAGCAGTTCTTTCCCAAATTGTCGAAGGAAATGATCTACCGATTGCATTCGCCAGTAAAAGTTTTACACCTGGCGAGAAAAATAAATCTGTCATCCTAAAAGAGCTTACAGCAATACACTGGGGGATGAACTACTTTAAAGCTTATTTGTATGGTCAAAAATTCGTCGTTCGAACAGACCATAGACCCTTAGTTTTTCTATTTAATATGAAAAACCCAACTTCAAAACTAACAAGAATGAGATTAGATTTAGAAGACTTTGATTTTAACATTGAATATATAAAAGGTAAAGCTAATGTAGGAGCAGATGCTTTATCGCGCATCGTGAAGACGTCTGAAGAATTGAAGACAATGAACGTGCTTGTCGTAAACACTAGGTCTATGACAAGAAAACAGAAAGGAAGTAATACATTTAAGAAAAACGATGACTTAAAAGACAATAGTGAGATTGATCACCTTGCTATTTATACCACAGAAAACCCGACAGAAACGAGAAAACTACCAAAATTTCAAGTGACGACCACCAATAACATGATAATATTCACGATATATCGAGGAACGAGAAGGAAAGCAGTACTGCATCAATTTACAATCAAAATGAAAAGTCAAACGTTAGCGTTTGCACTTTCAATGTTAGAAAATGAGATGAAACAAAAAAATATAAAAAAAATCGCGATGTCAAGTCAAGACAAATTATTCGAAATGATACCTATACAAATGTTTAAAGAGTTATCTGTTAAAACACTTAATCAACTGCAAATTATAATTTACAATCCACCAAAGTTCATTAGTGAACCCGGTGTAATACAACATATCTTGAGAAATTATCATGCAGCCCCTACTGGAGGTCATATAGGACAGCACCATCTGTACCTCAAATTAAGGGAAGTCTATACATGGACTAATATGAAAAGTTCTATTTCACAATTCATAAAGGCCTGTGAATTGTGCAAAAGAACAAAATTATAAAACACACAAAAGAAAAATTTACCATTACTAGTACACCATCAAAACCATTCGAAGTGGTACAAATTGATACAATTGGTCCACTTCCAAGATCTAATAATATGAATCGATACGCTGTAACAATACAGTGCGAATTAACTAAATACATTGTGCTAATACCAATTCCAACTAAAGAAGCAAATATTATTGCTAAAGCTTTGGTTGAAAAATTTATTTTAATTTACGGGAAATTTATAGAATTAAAATCAGACCAAGGAACCGAATACAAAAATGAAATCCTCACGCAAATATGTAAATTACTTCAAATTAAACAAACATTTTCCACAGCCTATCATCCTCAAACTATTGGATCATTGGAAAGGAATCACAGGTGTTTGAATGAATACCTGCGCTCCTTTGTCAATGAGCATCAAACAGACTGGGATGATTGGTTACAGTATTATGCATTTGTTTACAATACAACTCCACATTCAGACCACGGGTTTACACCCTATGAATTAGTTTTTGGACTAAAGGCAAAACTACCACATGAGACACTCACAGACAAAATCGATCCAGTTTACAATATAGATCTCTATTCTCAAGAACTAAGATACAAACTTCAAAAATCTCATCAAATTGCGAACCAAAAGTTAGAACAACAAAAGAATATACGAAAAGAAAGTAATGATTCATCGGCAAATCCATTATTAATTCAAACAGGTGATATAGTTTTTCTAAAGAATGAAAACAGACGCAAACTAGATTCCTTTTACACAGGTCCATATAAAGTTAAAAGTATTAATAACCCGAATTGTGAAATCATAGATATGCAATCAAATCAATCAAATTTAGTTCACAAAAATAGACTAAGCAAATTTTAGGAAATATTCAACCAAAAAAAAAAAAAATTTCTTTGACTAAATTTTCATTTACATAATAAGAAATACTAACAATTTACATACAGATATCAAATGTTGTGAAGAAACTTGGAGCAAATTTTTACATTTACACAATATGTTGACAACACTGAATGATTTCGCTATACTGCATCATTCACCGGAAGGGGATGATGTACTATAATAGACTTTCCCAGGACTATAAATTAGTCACTCTAATATTTTCTCAAGTTTCACATGTTTTCAAACCATAACAAATCCACCTCATTTATGATCCCAAGCAAGTGTGGTTATGCTTACTCATATTTCTTTTACAAGACATGTTCCATGAATTAATCTGGGACATGTCGTGTCACAGTTAATCAATTATTGCCCACATTCCATAAAACACAAGTGTAGCAATTCGACTCCTTACATTGTTCCAAACGTTGTAACATTTTCAAAACACTTACCTCCCAGCCAATGAGTTAGTCATAAATCGGTACCGCAATGCACCATCAGACAAACGGTCCCATGGTGTCATATTGCATTTACATAACCCTCAATAAGATATGCATTCTTATGCTTTCATATTAACTCCTCTTCGGTGCTGATCTATGCCAACAGCACATAGCTTGAGCCATACCAGTGTCACACTAAGTGTACACGTATTGGTATTTAACTATGTACCCTTCTTTTCTCTGATTGGACAACTAGTCAATAAGCTCCGGGTTTCTCTCCGCCTCCTACTATAGTACTAGAATTAAGTATCGAACAAACTGTAACTGTACTAGAATTAAGAACCAATCTAATTGTAACAAAGTTTCAATAAATTCATTCGATGAACAGCATTCAACAAGTGTAGTAGATGTTTTATTCCAGTTAAAAAGAAGTGCCTTCTCCAAGCATAGTTTAACATGCTTTCAAGCGTAGAATCTGAACAACAAGCCATAGATCTTGCGCGGGATGTAAAAAAGATTCATGCCGAAGCCGGCTTTGAAATGAGGAACTGGATATCAAATTGCCCTGCTGTACTCGAAGCACTACAGGAACGTACCACACCAGAGAAGGACCTTAACATGGCAGAAGGAGTGCAAACAGAAAAAGTTTTGGGAATGTGGTGGAATACGTCCACTGACTGCTTCACTTTCAAAGTTTCTTCACGTTATGATCCTAAGTTACTCTCGGGACAACGAAAACCAACGAAGCGCGAAGTTCTCAGAGTTCTGATGATGATTTTTGATCCCTTAGGGCTGATTGGTCATTTCTTGATGTTTCTTAAGGTAGTATTGCAAGAAATTTGGAGAACATCCGTCGGATGGTACGACCTCATTGAAGTAACACAATTTGATATGTGGATGCAATGGTGAAGGGTGCTGACTGATGTGGCAGTAGTAGAAGTCCCGCGGTGTTATCTTAAGGCTACGTCTGTTGAAAGCACAAATGAGATACAGATGCACGTTTTCGTGGATGTTAGCAAGAAAGGGTTTGCTGCTGTAGTTTATCTACGGTTCAAAGAGGGGCTTGCCATTGAAACAGCACTCGTAGGATCGAAGACTCGTGTGGCGCCAATCAAATTCCTATCCATTCCGCGTTCGGAGTTACAAGCCAGCGTTATCGGAGTCAGATTTGCGAACAACATAGCCCAGTCCCTGTCTATTAAGATTACTCGGAGATTTTTCTGGACCGATTCAAGTGATGTCATTAGCTGGCTTAACTCTGATCACCGACGATATAGCCCGTTTGTTGCTTTCAGAGTGAGTGAGATCCTTGAAACTTCGGACGTTAGTGAATGGCGGTGGATTCAAACAAAGAACAATGTCGCAGATGAGGGTACAAAGTGGAAACGTGCGCCAGACATGAGAAGAACAAGTCGGTGGTTCAATGGGCCGGATTTTTTACAAAACCCTGAGGAAGAATGGCCGGTTAAACTACACATCGAAAGCTCTACCACAGAAGAATTACGTCCACATCTACTCATCCACATGAAATTCTTGGAGTCAATCATCGATTACAAAAAAGTGTCTAACTGGATTCCGCTTCTTCGTCGTACCGCATACGTGTTCCGGTTCATTGAGAATACCAGGCCTTCGACACCCCGGAAAAGGATCATTGGATCGTTGACAACTTGTGAACTAAAAACGGCTGAAAATTATTTGTACCGGATCGCGCAAAGAGGATCCTACTCCGATGAGGTTGCAGTGTTATCGAAAGGGCAAGGAAACGAAAACTCAACAGTCACGATACCCAGGAACAGTCCAATTTATCATCTAGGTCCAGTCCTCGATGAAAATGGTGTACTTCGCGTTCATGGCAGAACAAAGGCTTGTCCGTTTATACATCCAGATGCAGTTAATCCGATTATACTTCCACGTGATCACCACATCACACAACTCATCGTAGCTCATTACCACGGCAAGTACCATCATCAAAACCACAACACAGTTGTTAATGAGTTGCGGCAACGGTACAGTATTCCTCGTCTGAAGGCTACCTACAATAGAGTTCGCCAATTCTGCCAGCAATGTAAGAACGACCGGGCACGCCCCCAACCACCAGCTATGGGTGACCTGCTCTTACCGCGTATGGCTGCATATGCTCGTCCGTTTACTTATATGGGGGTGAACTATTTTGGACCAATTATGATCATCCTTGGACGCCGTCTCGAAAAACGTTGGGTGCTTCTTGCCACCTGCTTGACCACTCGTGCCATCCACTTGCAAATCGTTCACACCGATTCATGTATAATGGCACTAAGAAACGTCATGGCTAGGAGGGGTGTACCAGCAGTCATATACAGTGACAGAGGTACGAACTTTCAAGGAGCAAGCAAAGAACTCAATGTAGCTATGGCAAGTTTGGATCATCAACGGATGGCAAAAGAGTTCACTTCCTCCCATACATCTTGGAGCTTCATCCCTCCTGCCTCCCCACACATGGGAGGGGCATGGGAGCGTCTCGTAAGAACCGTCAAGCAGAACCTTGTGAAACTTAAATCGAACCGAACGCTATCCCATGAAGTTCTTGAAAACCTGCTAGCGGAGATCGAGAATATCGTTAACTCTCGCCCGTTAACCTGCATCCCTGTTGATGACGACCAGTCACCTGTACTAACTCCCAACCATTTTCTTCTGGGATCAAGTAATGGATTGAGACCCTGGGTTCCTTTTGACGATAACTCGCAAGTGCTGAAGAATTGCTGGAAGCTGTCGCAAACTTTAGCCAACCAATTTTGGAAACAGTGGCTCCGAGATTATCTCCCGTATATCACTCGTAGAACCAAATGGTTAACGGAAACGAAGCCCATAGGTATCAATGACATAGTGATTATAGTAGATCCGAATTCTCCACGAAACACTTGGCTTAAAGGCCGAGTAATTGGAACCAAGCAGGGCTCGGACGGACAGGTCCGCAGTGCTACGGTACAAACTCCGTGGGGCATCTACGAGCGACCAGCTGTGAAACTTGCCGTGCTTGACGTAGGCGTCTGTATCAATGCAACACCTAGTAATTGCATTCCGAGGGGGAGTGTTGGTTACGCTACGTCTTCACCCGTTGAACCCGAATACCCCAGTGTAACCGATACTGAACCGATGCCACACCTGCCACCTTCTGAGGGGATTGACAACGCTACTTCTGCAAAACAGCATCTACACAGCAAGAACAGGACAATGAACAACAATAGATCTACGATTGCCACTATTGCGCGCTAGAAGATTGTTCTGATGTGGATACATTTATGCAAAATTTAATATCTTTTCTATAAAGTTTATAATCAGTGAATTTCATAAATAATAGTCAGTAAGTGATGAAATAGCCTGAACTAGAAATGACTGAACTGATCAGCTTTATCATCGTTTGTTATATCCCCAGTTAGCCAGTTTCAATAATTATGAGTTACCATCCATCCAGACCAGTTTCTTTGTATCGCTGTGTTTCGGAAACCATTCAGATAGGATAACTATATGAACGGTGTAATGCCCTTGTTGCAGTATTGTAGCCAGAAACTAATTATTTTTTCCTGCATTTAGTTCGAGCACTCAAGGTTAAGAGTAAAAGGTAGAAAGGTTTAAATACAATCTGAATGAACAGATATAGGTGAGAAATTGCATCCATTTATCTATTTATACCAAAATTGTTCATGTAAAATTGTTACGCAGATTGAACTATGGTAGAAAGCAGTAGTACTTAAAGCTAAGCAACATCGTTGAAGGGTAGCATACACTACAGTAAGCTCATACGTCATATTTTCATACATGTCCAAAGTCTCTAATTTTACACTATTTCCCCCCAGGAATTTTGTAATTTTTTTTCATTCTCCAAACCCGATCAATAAATTCACGAAATTCAATTTCGCTACCGCTCAACAATGTACTTTGTTTGTTCACTTCCACAATAGGGGTAGTAGGGGCAATATGAACATACGGGGCAATATGAGCCACCCTCATTTTGAGCTTATTGACAAGTTTTATCATGTAAAAGTTATATGATCATTAAGAGGATGCTCCACATATGACTCAACGTGAAAACCGCATTAAAATTCAATTCAAACATGAAAATACACTTGAAAATGTAAATTTTCGCTGCATAGTCAAAATTATTATAAGATTTGAAGTTTATAAATAAGGTTTTGACACAAAACTGATTAAAATGCAGGTCAAAAATACACCACAATCAAAAGATATATTAAAATTGAATATTGTGCACACATGTTTGTATTGATACAAATCTAAATTTATCATAAAACTTTTTTTTCCAAAACCAGTCTCTATGGGGCAATATGGGCATACCTGCACAGATCAAGGTATCAGGCCTTAAAATGCGAAAAAGCTCAAATTTCAGTAGTCAAATACAAGAATATTATCATATATGTAAGATTCATTACGGAAAAATTACAACAGCGCATTACTGCGATCGAAACAGAAAAAATGACCATTGACCAATTGAAATGTGGCTGTTCCAACGGTGACGAGTGACAAATCGGTTCAGTCTGCTGTTGAGCGGTTTATTAATTTTATTTGGTATGGAATACTCCAAACTGTTGTAGGAATATCATATTCTTCCTTATTACGATACTTTTTTCGCCTAAATAAACGTTTTGGATGGGTGGCCCATACTGCCCCAAATGGTGACTCATATTGCCCCGTATAGTCGGGAACACACATTGAAATCAATACATTTTCAAAAGTGCATTCCAACAATTTCCAAACGCATTTTTCGTCATTCATCGATGTAATATGAAAGGTAACATTCTCTAGTATAAGTCAACTACATTTGAATGATGTTTTTTTTAGCTTTTCAGCGCTTTTCGGCACGATTTCCTTAGGTGGCCCATATTGCCCCGATCACCCCTATAAATTTGTCATCGAATCATGTCCTGGGTAATGTTTTGTAATATCAAATGGAGCTGATCTTATAAATCCGAAATGCAAATCAACCGCTTTGTTTCTCAATAATCTTAGGGCCGTTGTCCACGTAGCGGTTTTGAACTTGCGTGCACGCGGCGTCCACGCAATTGCGGTAGGAAGGAAGTACCCAACATCACATAGAATCATGCACACGCACTTGCGTTAACGCGGCGTCGACACGCGTCTCATCTGCGGCGAGAGCTACCGCAAAGTCACCGCAATTCCCCATTGAGATTCTCACGTCTGAATGTGTGAGTGACGATAAAAGGAAAACAAACACTCCTAGATGGTGCTACTCAGCAAAGTTTGGGTAAAAATGAGTATATATCCATATATTTTTTGACTCCTTCGCAACCATTGTGATGAATCGATCAATTTCGAGGTTATGAGCAGAAGGAAAACAAACATGTATTTACACATGGCGAATAATTGCACATCAGTGTGCGAGCGTTAAACGTCACTCATCTCTATAGGAACGCAGCGTGCACGCGAGTATTTTTTTATATTTCTTTATTCTTTTTCTTTCCAACAAGATTTCTAATGGGAGAATCTGTCACAGCGAAATGAAAACAAACAAAAATACTTCGCAAATCAGCTCATTTTGGTTTCGCAAATTAGTTTGCAAATAACAAAACGTTTAAAATCTAACTTCTATGAATAATAGTACTAGTAATAGAACGGAGCGGTAAGTGTTTCTTTCGTACCTATGTTAATACCAGTCGCGATCAAAACACCTTTGGAAAGAACTGACAAGCAACCATCCCAGGCTGGCGGATAGAGTTAAAGTCAACGGAAATATGTGCGCGATAGTGTAGTGACGTTGCTTGTACCAACTTTATCAGAATAAATTGATTTCCGAACAGACAACGATGTGACAGTTTTGGACTGAATGACGGAGCAAAATTCAACCAACAAAGTGCATTCCGCGGGACCCTGTATACACCAAGGCAGGCGATACCTAATTTCGATTTCTAATCGGTTTGGTAGAGATCCGGATCAACTTGACAAATATTTGTCATTATGACAAACAGTGGACTGAGGGCTTAACACGATGGTACTTTTATGCCCAGGGAAGTCGAGACAATTTCCAAACCGAAAATTGTCTAGACCGGCACCGAGAATCGAACCCAGCCACCTTCAGCATGGTCTTGCTTTGTAGCCGCGTATCTTACCGCACGGCTAAGGAGGGCCCCTATCTTTCTACTCTCTATACTAAATAGCATCAATGGAACCTTTGATTTTGGGATAATATTAAGTCACAGAGAACAGACATGGATGCTCGAACAAATTTTCGGTAAAAACGTGTGTAAAGATTTAAATCGCACCTCAGCGCCGCCAATGCAGGCTGCCCGACATAAAAACTCAATCTCACTAAGTGATGGCGTTGGTATACACTACATACACAATGTAGTGCTGCCACCTAGGAGCGAGCCTAGGAGCAATTCGAAGTGAACACTAGCGCTAAAAAGTACAACACGGCAAATTTTAACCATATTTATCAGCACACTAGCACCGCGCAACGGGGGCATAACGACATACTTAAAAATGACCAGTAAAAACTTTACACAAGCACGCGAATTAAGATGAACGTCTGTTCTCTGTGATTAAGTTACTTTCTCTAGTCTGTCATCATACAGACACAGACAAACAGACATAACACATTGAACATTTATAGCCTATTCAGATTGGGCTATTTATGACTTTGTTAAGTGAGAGGGTATCCAATTATTACGAGGTGTTTCCTCATTTGCACGCTAATACAGGGTTGAATTCAAGAAGAGTTTTAAAATTTAATTTGCGAAATCAAGCATTTGTGTGGCGACAATCGAACATTTTTTCTGAACAAAGTTTCTACGAAAAAAAAAATAAAAAAAAATATGAAAAGGGATTTTCGAAGAATATTTGAAGCTCTCATTAAGGATAATAAGCGAAGCTACATTCATTAGTTGGGTGCGCCGTTCTTCGGGGAATCAGACTATTCCTCAATTTGTTTTTAAGTTTAAAAAGTATTTTGATTCTGTACTATGATCGAACGGAGATTTGATAGAAAAATTTAGATACTTTTGGGAATTCTCACAAATAAATAAAAAAAGGACGATTGGACCAATTTTCAAGAAATATTATCGAACTAAAATGTATTTCCACCAGTATCTCCATGTATGAAGGGCAACTCAGCAATTTAATTTTTTTTTTCAAAAATGGAAACTGAACCATTGCGTTCTACTCGACAACCAATGATACAGCTTCTAACAAAATCGAATCGTGTGAATGTGATATAATTTAAACTGGAATTTGGATGAATCAATGCATTACCAATCCATGTTTTATTTAAGGTTATTCTACTTTATATATACATCCCATTCAAATCGTACAGTTGTCCCACGTGAAAAATGTTGAAATCCAAAGTATATTAAGCCATTCAAGGAGCAGAATTGAAACAATTTATGAAATCATGTTTATTCATCAAATATATTCGTTTTACAACCATTCCTACTGTTGATTTCAGTTAGTTGGGCAAATCACGAACCAGATGGCGGTAATGAGCAAATGTCAAACTCGAGCAAATCCGATGGGCGCGTCACGAGTGATCGATTGGCCAACTAATGATTATTTGAATCGACCAGTAAATCAGTGAACGATGGAAATTTGACGAGTGTTATGTCTGTTTGTCTGTGATATAGATATGTGAAAGCCCATGACATGTTTTCAACAGCATTACCCATTGAATCTTGTTCGGGGGCTTCATACAAATCAAAAACAAATATAAAATTGTAATATGTACACTTTAAATATTTCACGTTTGATGTCTTTATGTGAATTGATAACTCGATTCATATTGGAAGAGAAAGGAAAATGACAGACTGATAACAGCTGCCAGACGAATGACATTTGGCGTGACAGATAGGTTTGACGGTAGAAGTTATGCGGCAAGTCATCGCTTGTCGTGTGCATTCCCAGCCTGATTCAACGCCGAGTAACGCTGCGTCAACGCAGCTTGAAAACCGCTACGTGGATATCGGCCCTTCATATCCGTAATATACTAGAAATACTAGAATAAGAGATCGGCAAAGACGTCATCTTGTTTCCAATCGAACCGTCAAAAGCGGTTCCATTTCGACTTATTTACTTTTTGCATCCATAAGAAGCAAGCAAAAAGTTCAAGTGCTGCCAGTATTATTTTTACGATTTCATGCATTTTCATACGTTGCCATTTCGAATAAATATAATAATATAAAATAAAAGAAGTCACGATTGCGCGAGTATGCTGTCGTATTCCAGCCGAAAACGGCTGAATGGAATCCACCGTTGAAGAGCGGTGCGACTGTTCGTTTTAAAATTTGACAACAAACTGACGGTGCAATCTTCGTCGTTGCTACTCAACCCGATGGCGCTACCAACACCATCTCACACTGCACAATCATGCACAGATTCTTTCTCTATCGTGATTAGTGCATATGCAAAATTGAGAGTTCGAATCAAGTCTAATGTAAAACTTGTAACGATGTACGGTAAATTGGGGCACGCGAAATATGTGATTTCACGATAGGTATATTTGATTGCTTATGTTTAATGTACTGTCCGCAAGAGCAGAATCAAATCATAGTCTAGAATCACTTATACAAACTATAATCATTAGCCGCTTACTCTGAATACTACATATGCGTGAAATGTTTTTTATGGAGCTTATTCAGGAAACACCAATCTTTCCAACGCTGACAATGTTGTTGCTTGGACTGGCTTGGAACCTAATCAAAAGTTTTATTTTGTAAAACATATTATTGTAAAAAGGTAGAAAAAAGATAGCAATCAATATCAAAAACGTTTGAGATCGAATCATGCTTGAAAAAGTTTGAAATCCCCTTATATTATACCTATATTGATTTTCATCTTGAAATTTATTAAAAAAGATAAAACGTGAACATTTTTTAATGGACAATTTCGATAAAACTAGAATTAAAATGGAAAATGGTGAAGTTTTGACAACCAGCATCGCTTACAAGAAAACAATATTGTTTCAAAAATCCCATGGCAAATTAGTATCACTATTTGAGAATTTAAAAACTAAAACTAATATGGAAATATATAAAAATTTTGTTTTTGACTTTTGGCCAGGATTTGGGCTGAAATACTCCTCAATACGCTCAAACGACATTGTGTTCATTCGGTGCACGTCTGTTAATTGCCTAAACGTCATAGTTAATTGCCTAAATTTTGGCGAACGTGGCGCAATTTAAATTTAGAAGTCCAAGGTGGAAATGTCGCAGTGGGAGATGTAATGGCTATAAGTAGAAATATAATAATAATTATGATATTAATAACATTTAATTATTAGAATGAAATCAATGATGAAAGTTTATCCATAAATCTCCAATATTCATGAGCTGCTTTTGGAATTCCAAAATTGACTCGATTTGATCTCATAGAGGTGAACAACTTGATTCGCGCTGTGTTCACTTTGCGATTGCGTCTTAGGCAAATGACACACTGATGCGTATGCGAGTGCGGACGAGCCCGAAGGATTGCTATATTGCTTACACTTTGCTTCGTGAGTGCTTAGGTTGCTGCCACGGTAGACGCTTGACATGACGTGACGCATAAAAATATCGTGAAAGAGCAACAATTATTATCAATTAACCGTTCCAAAGGTCTTTCGTTTGATTGCACAGTTCAGTCGCTTACTCTGGCCGCACGCTTAGGCGTACTCCCCATCGCTCGGCGCTTCAGAACGGCAGCACCCTTATTCAGTTATCTAAGCTGCCTCTCTACCACCACTATGTCATCAGCAGCCGGTCACGAAGAGAAGCAAGATGGGGAACTAAATGTGCACAGAAGAGCGCATAGACTTGTCGGTCGATTCCTTCGGTCTCTCGATTCGGAGACTCTTCATTTTTCCTCCACTCTCGCGCGGCTCTTGCTTCGCTTGCCTTTCGAAACGTTGTACATGAATAAGTAAATAAGGTACCCTACCCGGTGTAGTCACAATACAAATGGGCGTACGAACTGTAACGGTATAAGTGTAATAACTCCGACCTCTGTATGTTGCAGCAAAGCAACTGAACCCAAATATCGATTCGATAATTGATGAAAGAAACATGAATCAACTATATATTTGTTTCCCTTTGTCATGAGCTTCATATATTTCGAATAGTTTGGTATATAATTAATATTAATTACTGTTCTTCATCAAATAAATATTTACATGTACAGCATATTGTATAGTAACAAGCAATCGATAATCATAGATGAAATCTTTCGTAGCTCAGCGGTAAATTTCACGGATACAAAGTAAAAGATAGCTGGGTTTGAATCCCAGGACAGCCATGAAAGTTTAAGAATGAGAAATTTATTCGACTTTTAAACGATTTAAGAGCATTTGTACTAGATTTTTACATTTTTAGATTTTTAGATTTTAAAATTTTTAGATTATAGATTTTAGATCTCAAGGTTTTTATTTTTTTTTTAGATTTTTGTATGTTTAAATTTGAAGATTATTAGACTGTATATAATAATATTCTTAAATCTCTAGATTATTACATTTTCCGATTCTTTGATTTTTAGATTTTAAGATTCAAGATTTTTAGATTTTAACATTTTTATTTTCTAGGTTTTGAAATTTGGAGATTTCTCCATATTTTTATTTTTTTAGACTTTTAGAATTAAATTTTTCGACTTTAGGAATTTTTAGATGTTTTTTTTACACTTTAATGTTTTTAGATTTTATTTTTTAGGGTTTTAGATTAGTGGAATGTCTTTACTTGTCATAAGACGAGTTCGTTTAATTCCATTTTATTCCACCACTTCAACCACGACCTAAACAGTAAAGCCGAGTCGAGTCAAGTACGAGACACTGAAGACGGCCTGACTGTTGAGGTCGTAATATGTACCTGTCAATCGTACAATCAAGTGGTGCAATTAAATTGAACTGTACTCATGAACTTATGATTCTTATTTTTTTGATGGATCTATTTTTTCGATGGAATGGATCTAAACATTGGTTTTAAGATTTTTAGATGTTTAAATTTTTAGATTTATCAGATTTTTAAATTCTTAGATTTTTAGATTTCTGGATTTTTAGATTTTTTGATGTCAAGGATCAATAAAGATATGTATAGAAATTTTTTTTTTTAAATTTTTTAGATTTTTAAATTTTTGAACTTTTAGATTTTTAGATTTCCAGATCTTTAAATTATTAGATTTAAAACTTGGATTTCAGATGTCTAAATTTTCAAAGTTTTTAAGGTTTATCATTTTCAAATTTTTAGATTTTACAAACACCTAGAATTTTTAGATTTTTCGATTATTAGATTTTTATATTTTTAGATTTTGGATTTTTGGACTAGATTTTTAAATTTGTAAATTTTTAAGTTTTTAGACTTTGAGATAATTATATTTTTATTTTTTTAAGAATATTTTTATTTATAGATTTTCGAAATTTTTAAATTCATCGATCTTTTGATTTTAGATGTTTTAATTTTTAGAATTTTAGGTTTTTAGGTTTTTGAATTTTAAGATTCTTTTCAATGCTATTGCCTAATGATTATTTAAGACGAATTAAAACTCAAGAACTTAAATCTTTTAGATTTGTTTTAAAAACAGCTTAAAAACACTACAATAAGCCATGATAACAAATTTATCAAACTTGTGTACAAGTGCGAAAAAACAGAATCGCATAGGCAGCCCCCACAGAAAAATGGTGATTCTCGCTTTGTTTTCGCTCCTTTCGTGTTGGTTACTGCACAGATGTGTAGAACAAGTTGAAATGCATCATCAGAGCCACTGCTCCCCGCATTTGGAGCTTTCTAAAAGAAATTTATCATGGGGTATAACATCCCGAATCAGTTCTCTATCATGGCAGCTTGCGAAAAAAAGTCTCTCGCGGTCTGCTACACATCCTCTATGTATACAGAGATGATAAGTGAGAGACTTCTTTCTCTTTAGGATTCAATCCCTGAGCTTGTTCAATCGGTGATCCTGCCATATTTTACCTATTGTGACGTGATTTATTACCCTTGATTGTCTGCAGTACTGGAAAATCAACTTGACCGCTGCTTTAAAGCATCACAATAATTGGTCATGACATACACTCAAATTAAACGCCTGATATATTTTATGTGCAGAAACCACATAGATGATGAGGGTGATTTGAAATTTCCATTCTATGTGCGTGTAATAAAAAATATGTATTATAGTAATAACTTTTATGAATGGTACATTTATACTGCATTATGTGTATAATGAATTAATAGTGCATCAACATAAACAATATCAAAAGAAGAACGCGTACGTCATACACGATGCTCACTCGAAGGAAAATCCATTAGGGTCTCGCCGACATTTCTCACCAACACGAACGCAGGTTCGTGGTTGCAAACAATCCCATTTGATTTTGCCGTGACAGCTGCTCGTGGTTGCAAACAAACCGAGTAAAAGTGTGAGTGAAACGTGCGTGTACGTACACGATCGCTGAAAGCCATCATAAAGAAAATCCGTCGAACTTGAACGTTTTTGAAGGTAAATAGCTCATAATTATAATATATTATTTCATAATCATAATTTAATTTGTATTGCAGTACTTATCAGCTTCGTAAATCGGTTCTCATCGGTGGTATAAACCTGTATAAAGGACGAGCTCGTAGGCGGTTTACAATCCTCCGGCTGGATCGCGTATAGGATGCACTTTACGAGCCAAAGAAAGGTTGATGGAAATGAACGTAAGTTATCATTATCAATTACAATTAAATCCGACTCGAAACACACGAAAATTGCAGGAATTCGACTATTGATTTTGGGTAGAGGGCTCCTCCGAACGTAGATTGTTGATCCCAACTAGCCGTGCTCGGCCAAACTTATGGGAGAAAAAACGGGAATCAGTAAAATGATAGACGCAATAAATCAATCATCATGAGCTTTATATCTATAATATCGAACGTTTTCATTTATCACAATCCTTAATTTGATAAGGTATTTTTATTATTTTCACTAATCCAATTCATAAGAAATAAGATGAATGGAATCTAATAGCTTGTTATTGAATATCATAAGAGCTGCACTTAAAATTTATCTTGGTCGAGCTCGCAAAAAATCATTAGCGCTGCACATATTTTTCATTTATGAAAGTAACTGATCACGATTTAAGTGCAAAGCTTTTATATATAATGTGTTATTTTTTCTGAGTGTACGAACGAACTACCACGAAAGGCTGCTTTATACGGCAAGGCTTTGTTGGTGATCTGCCTGCCATCGCAGGAACTATAGCCTGGAACCGACTCCCGTTGTCGGTAAAACAACAAAACTGCACCAACGCATTCAAAAGTTTACAAGCTATCGATAAAAAAAGACCAAATTTATCTAATTCCAATTATTTAGTTTTCCATTTTGTACAAAATTTTTATATAAATTTCCTTGCCCTGAAAATAAGTTCTGTATCTACAGGATCACGTAAAACTGAATGAATAAAATTACATATTACTATTAGCACAGACAAACAGACATAATACTCGCCAAATTTCCATCGTTCACTGATTTACTGGCCGATTCAAATAATCATTAGTTGGCCAATCGATCACTCGTGGCGCGCGCATCGTATTTGCTCGAGTTTGACGTTTGCTCACTAGCGCCATCTGGTTCGTGATTTGCCCAAATAAATGAAATCAACAGATGCCGTTAGCGTTTGAATGACGATGAATTTGATGAGTGAATGTTCAATGTGTTATGTCTGTTTGTCTGTGCTATTAGGGCATGTGACAAAATCGAGAAAAAATATATTTTAAATTTTTTAATTCATTTCACAAATATTAATTTGTTTATGCCTTGGGAAGGCGAAATGCGTGAATAATACCCGTTATTTCTCGTTGTTAATGTTCACAGAATACTTTTCACAGGAACACAAAAGTCATTCATAATAAACCAAAAGCGGTGCAAGTTATTTCATGAAAATCATTGTTGTTTGCGGTATTATTTACGAAAGTAAAACAAAAACGACTTGAAAATTTAAAAAAAATTGGTCGGGCAAAATCCGGTCAAAAACGTCATAAAATTTATGGTTGACAAAATCGGGTCAACAATGTATCAAATTTTCCACAAAATACTCCATTTTCCTAAAAAAAAATAAAAATAAAAACAAAACATTCAAAAATCTACAAAAAACAATGAAAAATAAGAAAAATTTCAATAAAAAAGGAAAAACAATAAAATCGAACAAATTTTCCATGAACAATAAACATTGAACGAAGGCGAAGCCGAAAAATTGCTCAATTTTGTTGCTTTTTTATATTTTTCAATGGAAATTTTCATTTTTTAATTGTTTTTCATCGATTTATTTGTCGAAATTTTTTTTTCTGGATGGAAATATTGTGAATTTACTTGACCAATGGATTCGAAGGTCGGTTCACTTGCCTATTTCAAACGTTCTCTTTTCCAGCAAGGTTTGCCAAACTCAATAAATGTTTGGTAGATTACCTTGTTTTTTACTCCTTGTCTATCAAAACAGATGTCAAAACATCGGAAAAAGAAAGAGAAGTCCGAAGGAAACAGCAAAAAGCACGTGGCAGACTTGTCAGTTTTGACAGATTTTACTATGAAAATGGGTGTGAAGGTGAAAACGTTTCAACGACCGTTCAAAATTGCATCACATGATTGATGCAATGTTCAAAGCAAATACCATACCAGAAGCTGTTCAGGTTGGTATAAAGTACACACAAAAAATTGTTATCGGACTTCGTTTTAATGGATCTAAATAATTGTGTGAAAGTTCTAAATTGGAATGCCCGCTCTCTAAAGGGTAAGGAAGATGAATTATTCAACTTCCTAACAGTTCATAATGTGCATATTGCCATTATAACAGAAACTTATTTAAAACCCGGACTCTCCATTAAAAGAGATCCAAATTATTTTATCTACAGAAATGATCGTCTTGACAGCGCCTGTGGTGGGGTCGCCATTGTCATTAATAGACGTAGGGGGAAAGACGGCTTTGGCAGGTTTTGTTCTATTATTGGCAGGGGGGTTTTTGTCAACCAAATTTTATGAAAATTGACCACAATATTCTTTGATATGCAAAGAATGTTTAGGCCAAATTTGAGCCTAGTCAGTCATAAAAAAACCACTGCCAATAATAGAACAAAACCTGCCAAAGCCGTCATTCCCCCTATCAAACATAAATTATTTTCTTCGTTTGAAACCAAAGTTTTTGAAACCTTGGGAGCTTCTGTTGAATCAAATTTTGGTCAATTTTCCTTCATTGCAGCCTATTTGCCTTTTCAATGCAATGGGCAGCAAAAGAATTTGTTGAAAGCTGATCTTCAAATTCTGACTCGCAACTAGGGCTGTGCACAATGGAGGTTTATCGATATCGACGATATTCATTTGGTGATATATCGGTATCGGCGATATATCGGGTTTGAAAATATCGGATATCGGATCGATATCCGATAAATTAAAAAAAAAAGTTTTTACCCAAGTTGGGCTACTACCGATTTTATCACGTTTGTAAACTCTATTTTGTCACAAAACAATTTGAAAATTTTAGTCGCTCTTACCCATCTCGGTAAAACACCGCAAACGACAAAGATTATCATGAAACAACTTTCACCGCCTGTGGTTTATTATGAATCATTTTAGATTTCCTGTCGAGGTGAAGCTCCATCGTTCATGCGTTCTGCCTTTCCACTTAGCGGGTACTGATGAGCCCAAATTCTCAACATCAGACACAATGGACATTTAAAAAAATGTGATGGGCTTGCTACATATGTTTTAATGGATGTAGTACTGTGAGTGAGCAGTCAGTGAGCCAGTGTATGTAGTTTTTAGTTAAATTATTGAGATCAACATTATATAAATCGATTGCAAAAAATTATCGATATCGTCGATATTTGAGTTCAATGATATCGGATATCGTATCGATAAATTTCATCCGATAATATCGATATTATCGATTTTATCGATATTTGCACAGTCCTACTCGCAACAAATCAAAATTCTTCGTAATTGGTGACTTCAATGCCAAACATCGTTCATGGAATAATGCTCAAAGCAATTCCAACGGCAGAATTTTATTTGAAGATTGTTCTGCGGGATATTATACTATTCAATATCCCAATGGCCCTACTTGTTTTTCTTCCAGTCGAAATCCTTCTACAATTGATTTAGTTTTAACGGATTCAAGTCAGCTGTGTGGCCAATTGGTAACTCATGCTGACTTTGACTCTGATCACCTTCCTGTGACATTTGAAATCTCACAAGAAGCCATTTATAATCCAATCAGCTCTACTTTTAATTATCATAGAGCTGATTGGGATTTATATAAAACATATATCGATAGGAATTTTGATGTTAATATTCCTTTGGATATCAAAAGTGATATTGACAATGCGCTCGTATCTTTGACAAATTTGATTGTCGAAGCTAGAGGCATTGCAATTTCTAAATGTGAAATTAAATTCAACTCCATTATTATTGACGACGATCTTCAGCTACTGATCCGTCTTAAAAATGTGAGGCGAAGGCATTACCAAAGAACTCGCGATCCCGCGTTGAAAGTTATTTGGCGAGATTTGCAAAATGAAATTAAAAAACGTTTCGCTATTCTGAGAAATACCAACTTTGAGAATAATGTCTCGAAGTTGGATCCCAGTTCGAAACCCTTTTGGAAATTAACAAAAATTCTTAAAAAACCTCAAAAGCCAATTCCAGGGCTTAAAGAAGGAAATAAAATTTTATTAACAAATGGCGAAAAGGCTCAAAAACTTGCTCAGCAGTTCGAGAGTGCCCATAATTTTAGTCTAGGTCTCACTAGTCCAATTGAGGATCAGGTTACACGAAGCTTCGAAGACATTCTCAATCAAGATAATGTTTTTGACCCTTCGTTGAGAACTAATTTGGATGAAGTGAGATCTATTACTAGAAAATTTAAAAATATGAAAGCCCCGGGTGATGATGGTATTTTCTACATACTTATCAAAAAACTTCATGAGAGCTCTTTATCCTTTTTGGTTAATTTATTTAACAAATGTTTTCAATTGGCATACTTTCCAGATAAATGGAAAAACGCCAAAGTTGTTCCAATTTTGAAGCCGGACAAAAATCCAGCTGAGGCTTCTAGTTATCGCCCAATCAGTTTGCTTTCTTCAATAAGCAAACTGTTTGAAAAGATTATTTTAATTAGAATGATGTTTCATATTAATGACAATTCTATTTTTGCTGATGAGCAATTTGGTTTTCGTAATGGGCATTCAACAACTCATCAGTTATTAAGAGTAACGAACTTAATTCGGCTCAACAAATCTGAAGGATATTCGATTGGAGTTGCTCTTCTTGATATAGAGAAAGCATTTGACAGTGTTTGGCATGAAGGTTTGATTGTAAAATTGATGAATTTTAATTTTCCTCTGTACATTATTAAACTGATCCAAAATTATTCATCAGATCGCTCACTGCAGGTAAACTATCAGAATTCTAAATCTGATAGATTACCTGTTAGAGCTGGTGTTCTCCAAGGCAGCATACTGGGGCCCATATTGTATAACATTTTTACTTCTGACTTACCTGATTTACCACCAGGGTGTCAAAAATCTTTGTTTGCAGATGACACAGGTCTCTCAGCCAAAGATCGACGCCTTCGTGTTATTTATAGTAGATTGCAAAAAGTTTGGATATTTTCTCCACTTAATTGCAAAATGGAAAATTTCCCCGAATGCTTCCAAAACTCAGCTTATAATTTTCCCACATAAGCCGAGAGCTTCTTATTTGAAACCTTCTAGCAGACATATTGTCACTATGAATGGGGTTCCAATTAATTGGTCTAGCGAAGCTAAATATTTAGGACTTCTGCTAGATCAAAAATTAACTTTTAAAAATCACATTGAAGGCCTTCAAGCCAAATGTAACAAATATATTAAGTGTCTATATCCACTTATAAACAGAAAATCAAAACTTTGTCTTAAGAACAAACTTTTGATTTACAAACAAATGTTTAGACCTGCCATGTTGTATGCTGTGCCAATATGGACTAGTTGCTGCAATACCAGATAGAAGACACTCCAGCGGATTCAAAATACAATTTTGAAAATGATTCTGAAGTTGCCTCCGTGGTTTAGTACCAATGAACTTCATAGAATTTCTAATATTGAGACATTGCAACAAATGTCCAACAAAATAATTTCCAATTTTAGACAAAAATCGTTGCAATCTTCTATTGCAACGATTAGCTCCTTGTACCCTTAGTATTAAATAGGTTAAAATTAGTTTAAGTTGAAAACATTGTAATTCCTACATGGTTCAATTCAACCAGAGGAAAAATTCTAACTGCCAGAGGCAATTGAAATGTATTAATAATAACTAAAAATATAACATAGCAAATAAGGATGATTGTGTTAATAAAACACGGAACACCTAGTCTAAGGGTCTGTCTCATTTGGAGAATTAAACTTAAAAGTGACAGTTCGAAAATTAAAAAATCACCCCGTTATAAGAATGGCTGGTGCTACCCAGCAATTCCAATAGGACATCGATGGAAAATGATTCGATATCTGTCAAAAGTAATCTTGCTCTGCGAGCAGGGTTATTTGGTAATTTTTGAAATGTCACTTTTAAGTTTAATTTCAGTTTAATTATCCAATTGAGACAGACCCTAAGAGATGAATGCATGTATTAGATAATTAGCAAATAAAACTAGTCAAAAAAAACGACCGTTCAAGGAGCGACTATTTCGAACGGTCGGGTCCAATAGGGAAATCCACGTACAATATTTTATGGAATTTTTTTTTAATCACAATCCGATTGTATTATCTAATTGTCGTTATAAATCCGGGGATCGTTATAAAATAATTATACAACAAATACTATGAACAATTTAACTACAAATGTAGTGTCATCACTTGGAGGAATTCTTTTTTCCTGCATTGATTTGAATATTGCAATCAACAGAGCAATATGAAAGCTTTTGATTGCAGTACTCAAATGAATTAATGAATACAATGTAACTTAGGTCTTTTCGAAAAGTTAAGCAAGAATTCAGATTAACAACCAACTATATTGTTGATAGTGTTTGTATTTCCGAATGGTGTTACACAAACACAGTTACACCATAGGAATTTGAAAGGGCATCATAAGATTGTTTTTAAACTTCATCATAAGAAAATGTATAAATTTTCAAGAGATTCTCTAATACAATCAATTTGATTAGGCAATTATATGAAATATGTCAAGTTTGTTGAAAAAAATGTAAGTCGGATTCGAACCATGGACGACGAGACTATAGGATGCGCATGATCAAACGCCCATCTAGGATCTGAAAAAAGCTAGAAAAATAGCCAACGAAAAATATATGAATAAAATATTCCAAACAGTATATTTTATATTTTAAGATAAATGACTATTGTTATCTTAACTTGATTTGTTCTGCTATGTAAATAGAGGTTGTATAAGATGTATGACTATAAATGTAATGGCTTATTTTCATCGCTTAAACAAGCCTGTACCTGTATTTGTAACAAGCAATACATTTAAAACAATGATGATTTTCGAGGTTGTAGTTGTGAGCTCAAAACATTTGACGACGCCTTTATGTGTACCTAATAAATTAGCTAAATCCACGCAAGCAAAAAGATGAACAACATTCACATATCTCTTTGTTTGCCATCGTCTGTGTAAAGCGTAATAATATGAGCACAAACTCAAAGTCCGTTGAACACAACACATTATCAAGCATGGAACACTGCATCATCGGGGAGACCAAGCTCTCGATTTCTCACGATGGCTACACGCGAGACTTTCATTCGCCACGTTCGATGATTATTTTCAATCACCGGCTGTATGGTAGTTCACCGGAGAGGAGCAGCAGCAGTGTCGAGCAATGCGCGGTATCGTCGCCGACCCGCGGTTGCGGTCGGAAATGTTTCTCTCGTGTCTTTCAATTCTCGTCGTTTTTTTACCACACGCTCATCTCTCAGCATGAAGGATATATAAATGAGTACATAAGCCGTAGCCGCGTCACCGCATGCGAGGCGAAGTGTCCGATGAAGTCTGGAATGATCAAATAAAATACCTACGACAGAACATGTGCTTATTTTTCAACCGGCTGTAGTGAGAGTGGTGAGAGTAGTCTCAACTATATGCCTGGGCTTGGGTTGAGCCAATGCAACAAAAACAATGCGCGTCGAAGCTGCTTGCTTGGTCGTTTTCCTTCGCTTCAGTAGTGACAATTATTCTTGTTATTTCTTCTACCAGGAGTGTCGTGTCATGAGTTTCGTATACATTTCGTTCTCTCCCTCTCAGTAGCTCGCGGTACATTATATTGATTCTACGGTCGGTATAGTAAAGTTGTACCAATACATTTATATTCTTGTTGATTGAGCTATGTAATAAAAGTTTCTCTTGTTCCGTATGAGTTCAGTTTCCATTCGTGAGCAGTACAATCTAGAAGCATTTGAGCGTTTATGAAAATTCAGACATTTTGATTCGAGGGTGGTGATTTTTTCACTCAATCGCTGGTAATAAGTTTATTTGTTTATAAGTTATATTGAAATTTGTTTCTTAGTCTAGTATAGTAAACAATCGATCATATTTGATCAATTTATATAAAACATTAGAAAACAATCAATTTTGAGCAATAGTCTAAACTTATCTCACTAATACTGTCATATATATGTTTGTTTCTTTTCTTACAGAAATGACTTCACTAATCCAAAATACTGCGTTCGACACAATTCTCAACGCATCGTTGTTGTCTTCGTGTTTGAGTGGATCGGTAAAGCAGATCGCGACTAGTCGAAACAAAAAGCGCTTGCGCATTCGTTTCGGTAAAAACCGAAATCACGCTGATCGTAGTGAGTTGCTGGGGCATCTCGATGCCTGCTATGAGGAGCTGTCAGTAGCGGTAAGTTGTTTTCTATATCTTCAACATCAACGCTTCGAACATATTTTGAATTTTGGAATGTAGAGTTTTCTACTATAGTATTTTGATTTGAACATTCTGAACATGCTGGAATTTGCCCCGAAATAGAAATTTTCAACTCTGCTAATATTTGGAAATGTTTATTTATTCTACAGTCTGGGCCAAAAGGTCTCAAATTTTTATAAATATTTTTCCATTTTTCCATAAACAAAGACGGAAAATGTTTTGATTGGAATTCCAATTTTAATGTTAGTGTCATTCCAATCAAGCAAAAGACCTGTCATTTCAAAAATCACGCGTAACATTTGGCAATGGCTGAGTACGAATTTGAAAAATAAGGTTAAAATACTTCAAACTTCCATTTACTTCCGCTATATTCACTTATGTATCATCAGATACGTATTTCGTTTTCTACTTGAAAACTTCTTCAGTGTTTTGTTATCGACTTTTGTAGTCGATAACAAAACACTGAAGAAGTTTTCAAGTAGAAAACGAAATACGTATCTGATTATACATAAGTGAATATAGCGGAAGTAAATGAAAGTTCGAAGTATTTTGACCTTGTAACATTTTCCCCTAAGACGCTTAATATTAATTATTTCATTGAAAAATATTTTTTGTTGGTATTAGTTTTTGATCCATTTAAACAAACGAATCGCCGCGTTTGGTTGAAAATTTGAATATTGATCTGCGTGGCTGAATATTATGTTATATATTTTTGGATTTGTTTAGACGTTTTTGGAAAGTTCATACAGTAACAGCAGTGCTCGCATTTAGAGTTGTCTGCTGATTTGTTTGTTCGGGAAATATATTTCGCGTCTTTGTTTGGAAACGAAAGCAAATTTTCTCAGAATTTTGAAAAAAATATGGACTGAAAAGAATCCTCGGAAGATATTCATGGTGAGGGAAATACATATAGAAAATCCGGAGAGCCTTTCCGAAACTTGAAGAAAATGCAACAAAACGTGGGGTCAACCAGGAGAAACGCAGTTAGCATAGATTTTCCTCAGAGTGTACAATTGCGAGCAATGTTTAGGCGGTCTAAAAAATATGAACTGAAAAAAAAATTCTAATGAAATTTTTATCTGTTAAGAATATTACTGAAGAAAAGCCGGAGAAAATTATGACAGAAATCGTGAAAAAAATCTCGAAGTGTGTTTTTTAAAATGAGCTGGAATGTGAATGATGGTGTTGAATGGTGCTAGGTCCAGTGCGGCCAGTATTACTCCGCATTAGACTGGCTCAGGATACAAAAAGTTGTCAAATTGTATGGGGCACCCCCCAGGATTTGGTTGAGAAGATCAATCTCTGAAAATATCAGCTTGATCGGTTGTTGCATAAGTTGGTGCATTTGATTTGAATTTTATGTTCACCCCTATTCTTGTTTACGGACAAACGAAACTTTCGAACGAATGCAGTTCGTTCGAATCGTTTCCCCATTTGATTTTGCTGGCGTAAACGAGAATGCGCACCAGCTTTCGTTCGAAAGCGCGTTCGTACGTAAACAAGAATAAGGGTGATTGGGTTTCAGACGAAATACATAGGGATATACACCTCTGTAACTCTTTCGTTCTGGAAATTGGTTCGGGAGGCCCGATTGAGCCCAGATTTACAAAAATGGTAGTTGATTTATGTTAAAGAACCATATCAGTGAAGGCTTCTTGTTCAGATGAGATATCAGTCATCGATTTCAAGTGTGCGTCTACGTTGCTCACGAAGATGGAGTAGCAGTTTGAATTTGCAGAGCTCGGTCTCAGTTTAGCAGCTCTCTCTATGCCTTGTGATTCGGTTCCCATTGATAGGTACAGTAGTTTCGCGCGAAAGACGGGATCGGATGCGTTCGATAGCGACACTGCTATCTCGAAGTTTTCCAGGAACCGCTGCCATGCTTCCCACAATTTATTCGCCGGTACGTCTTTTGGGAACGGCGGAATTTGTTCCCAACGGATGTTCGTAGTGGTGCGATAAGTTGCATTGTTCTCGTCGATGTAACCCCATCCTGGTTCGATTAGCGGCGAGTGATCGGGACCTGTACCACGTACATTTACGGGTGGTGAGGGTTCTAACGACTTTACAAGTTTCGTCATAACTTTTTCCATGTTCGCCATTCTTTCGTATAAGCCAGTGGTGGAAATCTGTGAACCTTACTCACAAAACGAGAAGTAGGCAATGCAAAATACTCGCAAACATTTGTTTTGCCTTTTTCTTGCTTACCTACTACTCGCAGAGAAAACAAAAAAACGAACCCCGAAAAATGTTCATGAAGTTTCGCGAGTCATTCGGGTAAATTTGCAAAAAGTCATAACACAACCTCGGAACATGTTTCTCACGAAATACGGATGTTCGAGCAAGAACATAATTGTTTATTGTTATTGTGTTAATGTCAAGTCAAATTTATCCATTGTATTCGAAGTATTCACAAATACTTGCGACCGTGAGTTTTACTCCCGAACAAAATACTGTCATGCTTTTTGTCTTTACTCTGCCTGTACTCGCGAACAAAACAAGCGCCAGAAAAATGCAGTCAGTAGGTTCGCGTGAGTGTGGCATTTTTGGTAGGCCCAATTACACTCTTTTCTTACTCGTGAAGCGAGTATTTCCAGCACTGGTATAAGCTCGTGTTGGTTACTGTTGCTGCAATTGAACTTCTCGTTTCATTGTTGATGGGGTAGGCCAAGATTTTTTTTTATGTATAGGTTATCCGACTTGTCAATATCCCCAACTCAGCCATCTTGGATTTTTGTATGGAATTTATGCTCGTTTGTTTACGTTTTGCACTGAAAATGTATGTCCCCCCCCCCGCGCTGGTTATTCCCATCTACTGACGAAGTCGGATAACCTGTACATAAAAAAAATCTTGGGGTATGCTTCCTCTTCAGTATCGTCGCTTTCTGGATAATTCTCCATCACGACGGATTCCTCGTCGTTCGTCTCAATTACTTCAACGGCGCCGAGATCAGATGACATCAGTTCATCGATGTACGACGAACCATTGGCTAAATTTTGGACGTATTTTCTGAAGATTGACATTCTGTACAACGCAATGTAGAGGGGTTGCATGGAAACAAAATTCGCTTTTAGACTACATGATCCGCCTTCTTTATGTTGCTCTATAGAAGTCCCATCACATAGAGTATTCGTATACTTAATTCCGTGTTTTAGTCAAAGTCTGCAACGTTATACAAAAGTATAAATCCATCAGAAGTAATCGTTGCGATAAATTCCGCTCTACGAGTGTGGTCTGCAACGGAAATCTCATCACGTTGATCGAAACACTTGTGCTTTACGTGCATTCATGTACATATGTAGTAAATGCCACGTTTTCTGGTTCGGAACAATTATTTAGCCAGAATCATCAGTAGATGTCCCATCGCATTCTTCTTCTTCTTCTTCTTATTGGCATTACATCCCCACACTGGGACAGAGCTGCCTCGCAGCTTAGTGTTCATTAAGCACTTCCACAGTTATTAACTGCGAGGTTTCTAAGCCAGGTTACCATTTTTGCATTTGTATATCATGAGGCTAACACGATGATACTTTTATGCCCAGGGAAGTCGAGACAATTTCCAATCCGAAAATTGCCTAGACCGGCACCGGGAATCGAACCCAGCCACCCTCAGCATGGTCTTGCTTTGTAGCCGCGCGTCTTACCGCACGGCTAAGGAGGGCCCCCCCATCGCATTATATCTCACATTATTTTTTTTTTCTCTGTAGCCAATGATCTTTAGTCTCTCAACGCAACAAGAAATATTAATTCTCAATCGATCAATATTTGGATATGTTTGTTTTCCACGGTTATCCCAACACGTTAATTTATGGCAGCTATAGAGTATAGACATCTCTTTAAACTTTTCTCAAAGCATTTTCCATAACTGATTCGTCATTTTACACTATAGCCACTGTTGTCCCAACTCGTCGGCAATTATCAATGCAACAAGAGACATCTATTCTATATATTTTTTTGCTCGACGTTTGTCCCAACCCGTCTAAACATGTGCTTCCTTAAGCAATCGAAATTTGATTTTTTTTTGTTTGCCTTTTTATTTAAATTTTTTAAATATGTATCTCATTACGTCTGCTTTCAACGGTTGTCCCAAAACGTCGTTACATGGTAAGCAATAAAGTAGATATCCCTTTCCACTTTTCTCAAAAGCATTTCATAGCCACGGTTGTCCCAACTCGTCAGCAATAACCTATGCAACCAGAGACATCCATTCTATACAAGTTCTTTGCATCGTTCGACGTTTGTCCCAACCCGTCGAAACATATGCTTCCTTAAACAATCAATATTTGATTTTCTTGTCGTTTTTATTTCAAATCTTTGAATATGTATCTCAATACGTCTGTTTTCAACGGTTGTCCCAACACGTCGCTACATGGTAAGCAATAAAGTAGATATCCCTTCCCTTTCCTCTTTTTTCAAAGCATTTCATAGCGACGGTTATCCCAACTCGTCGGCAAATTGCATGTTTTTTACCATATTTTTTAGTGGATATCTCTTTCCACATTTTTATTGAAACTCCTATTATAACTGTGTGCTCTAGTGTGTTCGGTTATATGATTGAACTAGACTATCTTTGATCAGGCAATCCATGTTCCACAGATACTATCAGAGAGATTCGGAGACACATCGTGGCAAGAAATCGTACGTACTTTGGACACCGGAGGACGCGAATAGAGTTCTTCGCCGCCATACCAAACTACTAAGCTACGAAGGACCTCCGTCGTCCTCCGCAGCTTAGCGAAATTCCAAATTCCCAGCACCAAGCACATAGCCGAACTCTCGCAATCTATTTTTAGAACCAGATCTAAAATTGCACGGGGAAGGATACGAGAAGTTTTTCAAAACTCTCCTCAAATATTCTTGGAGCAATTTAATTAAAAACGGTTAGCAGTACGGGATTGGACTTTCCTTCTACTGCATAATAAACGCAGTTTTTCGATTTCAAATTTTATTTTATGATATCACTCTTGATACACAGTATAAGAAAAGTACAACCCCGTACTGCTTTCTGTTTTAATTTACAATGTTCTGAAAACTCAGATGTGAAAATGTACATTATGTGGAAGATTTTGATTTGAAAAATGTATTGGAGGTAACCATTTTCCCTTCGATGGGACTCGAACCCACGATCCTTAGTACGCTAGACTGGTGCTTTGACCAACTATGTTACGAAGGACCTCCGTCGGCCTTTTCGCAACTCAGCGGGTACTGAATGAGCCCGAGATTCCCAAATTGAGTACATAGTCCTTCCATGTGTATCGTACACGTTCACATTAGACGATCGTGAGTATTTAGAATGTCTGGCGGCTACACACATTCTTCATCAGCAATCGTACTGATCCACATAATGTACAAATAGCGTGTGCAACTCGTTGCAAAAAGATGATTTTTTCAGCACGAGTTGTTTGTTTATCCAACCATGCAAACTACTATCATGCATCTCATTTGAGTGCTATAATGTTTTTTTTTGCAATTCCTGATCATAATATCTGGTTTACAGCTCGCCGTTGAGTCATAAAACGGCATACTTTTCCATACCAACGAAATGGGTGCTTTAATGAACATTATGCAACTCAAATAGGTTGCATAATATTCATTATAACACTCATTTGGATACTATACTAAAAAACCAACATCAGAACAGTAGTTAAAAGACTACATTTAGCTGAATTAGCTTGGGTAAGTGTTCAATAATGTATTCTCTGCGTCGCGTAATAAATGAAACTAGTTTATTTGTGGACGCTGTAGCGCCCGTGGCAAGTGTTTTTTTTTTAATCAAAATTTTTCACGTCTGTTGTCTGTGATTTTTTTCATCAAATGCTGTGTCTGGTTGTCTAAGGTTGTCACTGGTTTTGTTTTATGCATCTGATAGAAACAAAGAATTGAAGTGTCAAACATTTTATTTTTTGTGAGAATTTCCCCGCGTGCTGCGTCTGGTTGGCTAGTCACCGGACAGACAAACAGGGCTATTATATAAATGAAATAGTTTGATGGACATGACATCAAAAATTTCCAAAAGCAAGTACATCTATCGCTTCACGGTTTATTGAACTATGCAATGTTTGCCGTGCTACATGGAATCTCTGCAGCAACATAATTTATTGGCAAGAATGATCATGTGCACGGTAAGAAAAAAGTACATAATATTAGGTACTTTTCACTCAAATCAGGGGTTCAGTGTAAAAACCCAAACATAAGTATTTTTTCTGGAAATTAGGTGAAATTTACCTAATATTAAGTAAAAAAATACTTAATTTTGAATAGAAACTAATCAAAAGTTAGGTAAATTTCACTCAACTTTTGTAAACATGAGATTACTCAACGTTGGGTTCCCACACTTTAATGCCCTTGTTGAGTGGTTTTGCTCTTCATTTTATGACAACAAAGGGAAGAGGGAGGGAGATGCAAGAGAAAAAAAGTACCTAAAATTAGGTACTTTTTTCTAACCGTGTGGAGTAAATTCTGGAAGGAATTAGACAAGTACAAGTATAATTTTGGTCATATTAAAGTCCATTTTTCCTCATTGCAAAAAAAAAGCGTGTGCAACTCGTTGCAAAACTCGATTTTTCAGCACTCGTAGTATTTATCCAACTCGACGAGCCGGCAAAATCATCTTTCTTGCAACTTGTTGTACAAACTACTATTAAAGTACTTATTTCGTTGGTATAGAAAATTAGACATTTCTTCATTCAAACATGAGCTAAAAAGTAGGTATTATGATATGGAATTGCAAACAATATTTTTCCAATTTGCAGTAGATCGTAAATAACAAAGTTGTTCGCTAGTCGATTTTTAAAAAGCGATATTACGAATACCTTGTTTTGATGATTAAATAAAAAAAAACCTCATTCCATGGTGTTCATCAGTAGAAAAATATACTGACCTAAAATATGCCGTATCAAAGTTTTACCATAAAATTAAAACCCTAGTTCAAATGTAACAATTATGAAATGGATGAGATTCATTGAATTTTTTTTTTCCAATATATCATTTTTCGAAGTTTTATCTATAAAAAAGTACTTTTTTATAGAATGCGTCGGGGCTAACCCTAAACGTCATTTCCCAGAGTTGTTATAGTACAATTTTTCTTTTGTTATACCCTAAGGTTTCATTTTAAGGTGACTTGCGGTGGCACTCCAATCTCTTTGTAGTTGTACCACAAAAATCATCAACTTAAGATTAGTAGTCGTGAGAAACTTGACTACCAACACCTAACAATCTACAAGGCAGACAAAAATAACCACTTGTTTTGTTAACATCCGACTACCGTAAACATTGCATTAATGTGAACGATTTCAGTCTGAGTTGTACGCAGGATTACTCAATACGGTTGAACTATGACATAAACTAACGAAATGTGTCCGAAAATCATCAGATTAGCTTTGATTTACGTTGATATTTATATTTTATTTTTTCATGATGCTAGCTGTTTATGTTCACATACCGTGACATTGTTGCCAGCTGTTCAAACACACCAATAGCATAATTGAAATTTACTGCGTTTTCTTTTTAATTTTTGAAGACGATCCAAAGTAGAATTATGAAGATACTTTACTTGATACTTTTTCTTGTGAAATGGTGGTCAGGTTTGGTTTTTTTATAATAAAAATAATGTGATCGGTGCTATTCGCAGTGAGGAGGTGGGTAATTGTAAGATTGTGTTGGTGAGCCGCAGGGTAGCCATTCTGAATGACACCGTAAGAGGCCTTAAGGATATTACTCATTTGAAAACATTTTTTTACCGAGATCTCAGCAAAATGTTCAACTTTTACCGAGATTCGCACAGCCGTGCCCCAGCAAACATGTTTTTTGCCGAGATTTCTGTCAAAGATGTTGAAAGTCTGCAAATAATTTGCCAAAAATCAGCTAACAAACTTTTTGCCGGAATATCAGTTATTTATTTTGCTGGCGTACGGCTGTGCGGATTTTTGCCGAGCTGTATATGTCTATAGAAATAAAAACTAAGTGTGTAACTTTCCAGACTGTGAAATTTTGGGACACCCTACTACTGATACTTGCAAAAGTTCAAAGTTGATATCAGCAGTTAATTCTTTACATTTATCTTTTTACTGCATAGTAATGGAAAGTTGTCTATAAATGTAGATCTGTAGAAATGATTGATTCGTTGTACATCTGATTGAATTGTCCAGCTCAAATCTTTTTGGAGGTATCATCACTAACACCCCCATCCCTCAGGTACCGAACCGTAGACTGTTTCAGGCCCCATTACTCTTTTTCAGAAGTCTACATCGTTCATAAACAGTTGCTAAATGAAAATATAACAGTAACATCTCGGTTTTATGAATTTTGAGGTGATAAAAAAGAAAATATGACAAAATCGGAAACATTTTTGCCTTTCTCGTATACTAAGTATACGGTAAAGGCTATATGATCGCTCCAAAAACAAACTTTTTATAGAAGGCCCGGAGACCCATAGTGTTATATACCAATCGACTCAGTTCGACGAATCGAGGTGATGTTTGTGTGTGTGTGTGTGTGTGTGTGTGTGTGTGTGTGTGTGTGTGTGTGTGTGTGTGTGTGTGTGTGTGTGTGTGTGTGTGTGTGTGTGTGTGTGTGTGTGTGTGTGTGTGTGTGTGTGTGTGCAAAACTACTCAAAAAATGTCACTCATTTTCGGGCACTTATCCTCAACCGATTTTCTCGCAATAAGTTGCATTCGACGCATAATCCTGTCCCATTGTTTCCTATTTGAAATTGGCCAGATCGGACTATGGGATCGAAAGTTATGGCCAAAATACAAATTCATACGAAAAAACCGCGTAAAAAATGTCACTCATTTTTCGGGCACTTATTCTCAACTGATTTGCTCGCAACAAGTTGCATTCGACGCAGAATCCTGTCCCATTGTTTCCTATTTGAAATTGGTCAGATCGGACTATGGGATCAAAAGTTATGGCCAAAATACAAATTCATACAAAAAAATCGCGTAAAAAATGTCACTCATTTTTCGGGAACTTATTCTCAACCGATTTGCTCGCAACAAGTTGCATTCGACGCAGAATCCTGTCCCATTGTTTCCTATTTGAAATTGGCCAGATCGGACTATGGGATCGGAAGTTATGGCCAAAATACAAATTCATACGAAAAAAACGCGTAAAAAATGTCACTCATTTTTCGGGCACTTATTCTCAACTGATTTGCTCGCAACAAATTGCATTCGACGCAGAATCCTGTCCCATTGTTTCCTATTTGAAATTGGCCAGATCGAACTATGGGATCAAAAGTTATGGCCAAAATACAAATTCATACAAAAAAAATCGCGTAAAAAATGTCACTCATTTTTCGAGAACTTATCCTCAACCGATTTGCTCGCAATAAGTTGCATTCGACGCATAATCCTGTCCCATTGTTTCCTATTTGAAATTGGCCAGATCGGACTATGGGATCGGAAGTTATGGCCAAAATACAAATTCATACGAAAAAACCGCGTAAAAAATGTCACTCATTTTTCGGGCACTTATTCTCAACTAATTTGCTCGCAACAAATTGCATTCGACGCAGAATCCTGTCTCATTGTTTCCTATTTGAAATTGGCCAGATCGAACTATGGGATCGAAAGTTATGGCCAAAATACAAATTCATACAAAAAAAATCGCGTAAAAAATGTCACTCATTTTTCGAGAACTTATCCTCAACCGATTTGCTCGCAACAAGTTGCATTCGACGCAGAATCCTGTTCCATTGTTTCCTATTTGAAATTGGCCAGAACGGACTATGGGATCAAAAGTTATGGCCAAAATACAAATTCATACGAAAAAACCGCGTAAAAAATGTCACTCATTTTTCGGGCACTTATTCTCAACTGATTTGCTCGCAACAAGTTGCATTCGACGCATAATCCTGTCCCATTGTTTCCTATTTGAAATTGGCCAGATCGGACTATGGGATCGGAAGTTATGGCCAAAATACAAATTCATACGAAAAAACCGCGTAAAAAATGTCACTCATTTTTCGGGCACTTATTCTCAACTGATTTGCTCGCAACAAGTTGCATTCGACGCAGAATCCTGTCCCATTGTTTCCTATTTGAAATTGGCCAGATCGAGCAATGGGATCGAAAGTTATGGCCAAAATACAAATTCATACAAAAAAAATCGCGTAAAAAATGTCACTCATTTTTCGAGAACTTATCCTCAACCGATTTGCTCGCAACAAGTTGCATTCGACGCAGAATCCTGTTCCATCGTTTCCTATTTGAAAATGGCCAGATCGGACTATGGGATCGAAAGTTATGGCCAAAATACAAATTCATACGAAAAAATCGCGTAAAAAATGTCACTCATTTTTCGGGCACTTATCCTCCACCGATTTGCTCGCAACAAGTTGCATTCGACGCAGAATCTTGTCCCATTGTTTCTTATTTGAAATTGGCCAGATCGGACTATGGGTTCGAAAGTTATGGCCAAAATACAAATTCGAACGAAAAAATCGCGTGAAAAATGTCACTCATTTTTCGGGCACTTATGCTCAACCGATTTGCTCACAACAAGTTGCATTAGACGTAGAATCATGTCCCGTTGATTCCTATTGAAATTTGCCCATATCGGATTATGGGATCGAAAATTTTACCATTTTTGCCTTTCTCGTATACTAAGTATACGGTAAAGGCTATATGATCGCTCCAAAAACAAACTTTTTATAGAAGGCCCGGAGACCCATAGTGTTATATACCAATCGACTCAGTTCGACGAATTGAGGTGATGTCTGTGTGTGTGTGTGTGTGTGTGTGTGTGTGTGTGTGTGTGTGTGTGTGTGTGTGTGTGTGTGTGTGTGTGTGTGTTTTTTTTTTTTTTGCAAGGGTTAAAGGCCATCAAAAATCTGCGCGACAGACACCTCGAGCATCCACACTATGCTCGAAGGCGAACAGGGATGGGCTCCTCCCGACCTGCTAAAATGTGCCTCCCGGATAAACCGGGTCCCTTATCCTCCTTGCCTCGATCCCCAGGACCACTTGATGCTGCGACTACTTCGGGGGGCTGTGCTCATGCACTTCTTCTAAAATTCCGGCCCCTAGCTTAGGCTAGTTCGCCGACTGGCTTGCTGAGATCCACTGCTACGTCTCGATCCCTCGGCGGTTGTGCCGCAAACTTCCTCACTCGAATCCTCCTGACTTCCCCCGGCGTCGAGGGTGGTCCACCAGTTCCGGTGAAGGAAACTTCCGCACTGATGGTGCCCCGACTACCGGCGGCTATCGCAGGGGACGCTTTCGCGCATTGCGCCGATTTCGTCTTCGGGTTGCAGAGGTGGTCCGACAGTTCCGGTGGTGGATAACGTCCGCACTGGCGGTGCCCTACATACCCGAAGCACTTCCTTCTTCTTTCTTCTTTCTTCAGCAGGTTGACGGTTCGAGTGCCGAGGTCGGTCCGACGATTCCGGTTGGCACCTCTTGTGTGTGTGTGTGTGTGTGTGTGTGTGTGTGTGTGTGTGTGTGTGTGTGTGTGTGTGTGTGTGTGTGTGCAAAACTACTCAAAAAATGTCACTCATTTTTTGGGCACTTAACCTCGCAACAAGTTGCATTCGACGCAGAATCCTGTCCCATTGTTTCCTATTTGAAATTGGCTAGATCGAACCATGGGATCGAGAGTTATGGCCAAAATACAAATTCATACGAAAAAATCGCGTAAAAAATGTTACTCATTTTTCGGGCACTTATCCTCAACCGATTTGCTCGCAACAAGTTGCATTCGACGCAGAATCCTGTTTCATTGTTTTCTATTTGTAATTGGCCAGATCGAACTATGGGATCAGAAGTTATGGCCAAAATACAAATTCATACGAAAAAATCGCGTGAAAAATGTCACTCATTTTTCGGGCACTTCTCTCCAACCGATTTGCTCGCAACAAGTTGCATTCGACGCAGAATCCTGTTTCATTGTTTCCTATTTGAAATTGGCCAGATCGAAGAATGGGATCAGAAGTTATGGCCAAAATACAAATTCATACGAAAAAATCGCGTAAAAAATGTCACTCATTTTTCGAGCACTTATCCTCAACCGATTTGCTCGCAACAAGTTGCATTCGACGCAGAATCCTGTCCCATTGTTTCCTATTTGAAATTGGCTAGATCGAACTATGGGATCGAGAGTTATGGCTAAAATACAAATTCATACGAAAAAATCGCGTAAAAAATGTTACTCATTTTTCGGGCACTTATCCTCAACCGATTTGCTCGCAACAAGTTGCATTCGACGCAGAATCCTGTCCCATTGTTTCCTATTTGATATTGGCTAGATCGAACTATGGGATCGAGAGTTATGGCCAAAATACAAATTCATACGAAAAAATCGCGTAAAAAATGTTACTCATTTTTCGGGCACTTATCCTCAACCGATTTGCTCGCAACAAGTTGCATTCGACGCAGAATCCTGTTTCATTGTTTCCTATTTGTAATTGGCCAGATCGAACTATGGGATCAGAAGTTATGGCCAAAATACAAATTCATACGAAAAAATCGCGTGAAAAATGTCACTCATTTCCTTTCCCACTTTTCCTCAACCGATTTGCTCGCATTAAATTGCATTCGACGCAGAATATCTCATATTTTCTTATTGAAAGTTGGCCAGATCGGACTATGGGCTTAGAAGTTATGGTAAAATTACTATTTATTGTGGAAAAGAGTTCAAAAAAGTCTAGCTCACTATTTTAGCACTTAGACTTCATCTATTTTCCAAGCAACACAAGTTCAACAAATCTGGTTGCAGTAACCATATTGTGACTGAATCCGGTCATATATAAGTTACTGTGATTGATGTGCAATATGTGTGCTTCTCAGGTCTCTCGCATCAGATTGCATTCGACACAGAATCTTGTCCCATTGTTTCCTATAGAAACTTGTCCGGATCGTACAATTGGGTCAAAAGTTATGGCGAAAATACTAATTTTAAAACTACAAAATAAAATGCCATTTTTTGCTCTTATGCTCATCCGATTTGTTTGCAACAAATTGCGTTTGGCGAGAATTTTGTTTATGCCTATAAACAAATATGAAAAATAAGTCCAATCCACATATTGGTGTTATTTTAGATTTTTCCAAACCTTTTGAACGAACGAGAAAGGCACCATCACCGCTAGGTGGAATGATCTGGGTTTTATTTTCAATGTTTTAATTTGTTTCACAAATAGAATCAGTTCATGCCTTGGGAAGGCAAAATACGTGAACGGAAACCATAACTTCTTGTCAAAAAGGCTTAGAGAATTCTTGACAGGTACTAAAAAATTATTCATAATAAATCACAGACGGTGAAAGTTATTTCATGAAAATCATTGTTGCTTACGGTATTATTTACAAAAATAAAAAGAACGTCTGAAGTTTGGGGTGACAAAATCGGGTCAATACTGTAATTATCGTATTTAATGAAAATTCCAACGATTTGCATTATTCTACTTCAATAAAATTAACATTATTTTGAATGAAGAAGTGTTATAATTGAAAACATAGGCCAAATTTAACAACAGTTTTAGTATAAAGATAGTAAAGAGGAATTTGTTAATTAGCAATTTTGCAATAATTGTTGTGGTATTATTCGGTTCATCAAGTAGAGACTGATCCGATCGACTAAAAATATGATAAAATGTTATACTAAAATATTCGATGGATTATCGGACATATCTATTCCTCTCCGTTTCTGGTTTGACTGTTGGAACGAACTTAAAAGTGTACTACAATCATATCACACAGGATTCTGTTTTTACTGCTCGAAATTTTGCTCGTAAATTTGAACTACAATTAACCACCAAAGTCTTTGCAACATGTTTCAAAAAATCCTAAATAATTCAAAGAAAAATCACATGGTAATTAATATGCGTTAAACATTTAGGATGAGTGCAAAATTAGGAAAATGTAAATCGTATAAAAACAGAATCCAATGTAGAAAAATAGAAAGACGATTAATATTTTCTTCCTTTCCCAAATAACTCATGTCCAATGCTCGAGTAATATGCGCCACTAGTTCGGGTACTGCTGAACTGCCTGTCTGTATATTCGATCCCACTTCCACGCTCATTCGGCGTCACAGTGTCGATCTTCTTGCCAACAAAACGAAACCTGCTGCATCGCCACATTCATGGCACCGTAAATGGGTGTAACTATGTTCTCATTTTATGCACTGCTTCTTCAAGCTTGAAACACAACTATTTGCGAAGTCGAAGCAAATTCTGCTCTTCCCTCCTATGGGAAACCCCATTGCTATCTGTCATTGGTTGTGTGAAGAATTTTGCTTCGACTTCGCGAATACTCACGAAAGGGGGCTGTAAGCAAAGAGTAACCTATAAATGGTACTTTTATTATCGACTTTGAAGATGTATTGCAGCATTGGTTGACCCAACTTAGCCAGACGCTACGATTGTAAAGCTCTCTGAGTGGTCACAAAGCGCTGTTTGATAGATTGAATGCGGGTGTAATATGAGTTTATTGTCCAGGCAAAAGCCTCTTTAATAATAAATCGATCAAATTCTGCCGCAATATTTTCTGTTTCTAAAGGTACACCATTTTACGGTTTATGTGGCCCTTGTTCAGCAACATCAAATCGTCCTCGCTGTGGGGGACAAACAGAAATGCACATATGAGTCTTTTAGTTGCGCACGTGAATTATGTTATTCAAATAATCTGCGTTTTATTAAATAATCGTTCGCTTGATTTCGATATTGCCGTCTAGATTCCTTTCCAAATAGTTTCAATCATCAACCTTTGTCACTTCATAGATACGATTTTCTATCTTTTCGAACGTGATACGCACACATATGAAATGAAATTACGGTCCATATCTTCATGTATCAGCCGACCTTATCACCCTTTGTCATCACACTACTTCTTTTCTTCCGAACCACACCGAACAGGACCGAACGTGTCCGATTCATCTTCTGTTTCGCTGAAAGCCGAACGGCGACCACAGTTCGTTGGGACTACGATGTGAGCTCTACGCTTTGACTGTACCGTAATTTCAGTATTAATCAAGCCATCGCGCTGTGCAGTGATGCTTGCTTGGATTGACTTTTATTAGCTAAGGAAAATAGTAAGTGGTGCTGTGCTTCACAAATTCGATCGTTCTACGTTGTAATAATTGGCAAATAATCAGGTTCATTTCATCACCGTTTTTCACCATTCATCATCCAGTTGTGCTTTGAAGGATTTTATTTTTAATCTCGCTTATTTCCCTTCTAGCTGCAGTTAGAACGGTCGAGAACATTCTTCGTCCGGACAAATATCGGGGGAAAAGACGATGTTGTGAAATCGTTGGCTTGCTTTGCTTCAAGTTGGGAAGCAGGCAACTAAACCAACGTGAACTTTGATCGGGCGTGGCAGCTGCGTTCGTTGTGTTTGTGTGAATTTCGACGGAAAAGTACAGTCGCTGAAAAAGTGATAAATTATAATGGCGACGGTGCTTCGCTCGTAGCTCGGTGTTCATGAAAAAATATTTCGATTCACAAGATTGATTTGGTGAAGTGCTTATCAAGCTAAAGCTGATAGATAATAAGCAAAGTGTTTGTGGCCTAATTTAGTCAATGCAACGATTGATGATGTCATTATTTTGAAACATGTTCGACGATTAAGCAAATTAAATTAAATTAATGCGGATTATCAGTAAATGGACTTCAACAATGAATTTAAAGCGTTTAGTGGTTCCCGATTTGGTTGTGTAATATATTGCGATTTTTACGTTGAAACGAGCTGAAATAATGTATCCGAGATTCAATATGTGAAATACCGATCGTATGTAATGAAGAACATTGATATTTATTGCTATTTAAATGATTTATTTTGAACGTTCATTTCATTTGATGACATTGTATTTTGTTTTCAGAATCTGATATGCTTTGGAAATGTTATGAAAATATCAGCAGCGAGGTTGTTTGATTAATTTGAATTCATTTCAAATTGTACCGTATTTCTGATGTATTTCAGAAATGGACAATCAACATGAAGATAAATAATTACGATTAATCGTTCAACTTGTTTGGAGGTTCAAGAAGATTGTTGACATTTTTATGTTACATTACAATCAATTTAATTGTGCGTACTTTCTGCGTTTTTATATATGTACTTTCAAATGTGCTCAACATAGAAAATTTAAGAAAAAAAAGGTTTTCAAGTTTTTTGCCTGAATTGAATGAGCAAGATAATCGAATTATTTCAGTCTATATACTGCATGGACAAGATTTGGTACGTTTTAGATACCCCCTTCACGCAGCGGGGGCACTTGGTCAAATAAATTTTCAAAAAAGTGAATTAACCGGGAACATTTACCACACCCTTCTAACCTTTAAAACAGTTCACTCTGGATAGCCTTTTGAATATATTGGACTTTCGAGCCAACATTCTCTGGATTTCCGAATTAAAAGCGAATTTATAATTCTGTCTTTGCCGCCTGGAAAAAAAATTTCGCACATGTTTGATTTTTGTTTTTATCGTACTTTGTGTACGGTGTAATGAAAATGCTATACTGCCCCGATTCGCATAAGATTCCCATATAAATTTTTGATGATTTTGATTTTCTTTCAAAAATAGCTTAAATTTGCCTCCAATTTACGAAAAACTGATAAAATAATAGACTTCTTTCAAAACCCATTTGTGCTGTCCCAGATGATATTTGTTGATGATATTGTTTACACATTTGGCACTACCATAGAAATGTATACAGATGAAGAATATTGTGTAAAATTTTTAGTGAGATTGCAGGTTTTATTTTTTTATTCCTTTATTATATTCTATTCCTTTATTTATTTAGGCACTCTGTGTTACTTAACCGCTACTGTGCCGAGATCTACTGTGGTATTCTGGTGTACAGAATCCACACAGAATCTATTTTTAGATTTCCGTTACTCATTATAGTTGTCATCGCCAGTCCATCTCATCGTGAGTCCATTGTGTCCGTTTGTCTATGTCGTGCATCCAATGATCGCTGCATTTTTCGGTTGCCATTTATCCGGATAACGTTGGAGGAATGCCTCCGAGAAGAACAAGTTGTCAGTCGTCATCAGGCAGTCGTGACGGTAAGGCGCGTTCCCCAAAACGCCACCGTATGGGCTGCACATCCGTCGACTGACGATGGTTTGGTGGAGGGGCTGGGAATCAAACCCATGACCATCCGCTTGTAAGGCGAACGTGTAGCTAACCACACTACGGGACCCCCATATTTTATCAATTTATTAGAACTTTTTGTATTGCTCCATGTAAAACGAGTATTAAAAAATCAACGGCAAACTACTAACTACTCAAGTTGGAGAAAACTGAAATGGCACTCTTATGCGAAGAGGGTACATATTCAACATAGAAATACATTTTTGATATATGACTCGGAGCTCCTTAGACAGTTACTGTTAGAAAGATCCATTAATTACGTAACGCAAAAATTGACCATTTTGAATCCCCCTATCCTCAATGTCACACTTTTTGTATGAAGCATCAAAAATTTTTGAATGGATTGTCACACTTCGGGCAATCGTTATGTTATTTATGGATGCTCCCTTAACTGATTTATTCGCAACATGTTGCATTCGACGGGGAATCTGATCCCAGTTATTGCAAAACAACTGCCAAACCCCCTAGCCCTGGAAAATAGATCAAAATCGATTTTCTTACATTAAAATGAATGCAAATTTAAATTTGTGGTGTGGAATATATCTTCCAAAAAAGCTATTTTTAAAATTCTAATGTGCTTTTCTCATAACACGAAAAAAGCATCATCACTGCTAAGTTAATTCAAAATTGTTTTCTTTACGAAATAACGATATTTTTCAGCTTTTGTAAAGAAATTTCAGTTTGTTCATACAAGCAAACGCTGCAATCGTTTACGTTTCAAAGTATACACAGGAAGTTTTGTATAAAATTGTTTATTTATATGTATGCGTGTCAATCAATTACCTTGGAGCAATTCATCATCAAGTTTTGATATGTGAAGCTGGTAAAAATATTTAGGGTAACGATGGTATGTTGCGCATCTGAATATATTTTGGACTTTTGGCTATATTTTTTTTGTTTTATAAATATTAGAAATACTAAAATAAGAGATCGGCGAAGACGCCATCTTGTTTCCAATCGAACCGTCAAAAGCGGTCCCAATTTAACTTGTTTATATTTTGTATCCATAAGAAGCAAGCAAAAAGTTCAAGTGCTAATATTTTTACGATTTCATGCATTTTCATGTTAATAGGGTTGCTAATCCATATGGTTAGAAACGTGAATATGAAAGAGACTTAACAGACACATGATTCCTATTTTTTTTAAAGAAAGCTAAATAGAAAAATACGCAAAATATAGCCAAAAGTCCACAATATATTCATATGTCCAAAATACATTTAGTGATGAACTTTATTTTAAAATTAAAAAATCACTTAAATAAGAATAAACAAATCCAAAATACATTATTTACCCCTTTGTTTATCATATGCTTGGATATTTGATAAAACCGTCTAAGACGAATTAAGTACTGTCCATTTAATTCCATTCCATTCCATTAACTGGTGGAATTAAATGGACAGTACTTAATTCGTCTTAGACGGTTTAATACATTCCACTAAAAGAGCTTAATATATTTTTCGGAATTTGATAAAGAAAACTAATCAGAGCTTTTTAGTGGAACGTTTTTACTTGTCATAGGGCGAGATATTACTATTCCATTTTTTTCATCACTTTATTGTAATTGCGAATACTTAACTCGAGCTCAACGCGTTTCGGAGTATCGTATGTCGTACTTGAAGCGACAAGTCGGTTTTAACCAAATGTATGTTCAGCGTAAAACCTGAATAAAAGTATGTTCTTCAAAATAGCAATTTCAACTGCTCGATTCGTGCAAAAATCATATCGCAAATTATCCCGCCTGATGTCTATTTTCAGTGCTATGTATTTTAGCATAATACATACATTCTTATGCTCTATTTCAAAATTAGGTTGATGCAAATAAAATCGATAGTTTAAATATTTTAGGATTAAACTTTCTCGAATTTTAAACAAATATTCCATATATTTGCTGTTTTTTTGTTGACAATTGAATAGTGATCATGTGCATTAAGTTGTCTATGTTTGAAATTGCAATCATATATAATAAAGAGGAAGAAGAGACGATCAGAAACAGTAAGTACAAGTTGGCTATTCACGTGCTGTTTTCTTTGGTAATGCAATATTGGCGAGAATTCAGATCGTTCAGATCGAGAAGCCTGCGTGTAGGCCCCACTTCCATCGACGCTGGACTATGTTATAAATGAACTGCGAACATGGATCGCTTCTAATCTTTATCCATGATAGTGAGTAAAAGCCAAACTTATGCAACAAAGTTCCGAAAACCGGAGGTCGTATTCAAAAAAATGCGATTGTGCAAAGAGTTTGAATTGGTGAATTAGTCTTAATAGTGATTCGGTTTGTACTATCGGGTGGGAGTGATTTGTTCATAGATGATACAGGGGTTAGACAAAAAGGTTGAGATAGGCAAAAATTTGTCGAAGTTCGAATCAGCATAACTTTGCGTAGAATGATCCGATTTTGATCATACTGGGACCAGCGGACGCGGAAACTTTTCTAGTATACTGGCCCTATGCGAAACTCCAGATTGGCCCTTGGCCACCGGTGGTGTTTCGGGTTTTCCGAGGGTATGTTCAAAACGCATTTTTTCTGCTGCTTGTCATTTTATATGACGTTTACTGCCATCATGTTTTATGTTTTCCCCAGAAACTAGAGCTAATATGCTGACCAATGCTGGCTGCAGATCGAAAATCCGTTAGGTATACGCAGAGATATGGCCATTTTCGTGAAAACGATACGGGATTGGTCATACACCCTGAACAAATGTCACTTTCGCAGAACTTCCGGAACTTGTTACAAATTGGCCAAAGAGTCTTACAGTCCTCAAAATATATCTCTAATAAAGATCCTATATTCATCGTCTTGAGAAAACATGAATTTTGACACCCATATATGCATGGTTCCAGATGGTGCCAAAACCGGCCCCTCCTGGAAGACCCATGGAACCTGCTATAAGGGTGGTAGTGGACACTATCATTCTGGAAATGTTTCTGTAATCATCGTCTCGCAAAGCCATGAAGTCAGATACTCATATTTGCATTATTCCGATCTGTTATCATTTCATCATGTTCCCGGTACCGTTTTTACGGAAATGGCCGTATCTCTGTGTAGTTTAGATGGATTCTCGATCTACAGCCACCATTGGCCGGCATATTAGTTCTAGTTTTCGGAGAAAGCATAAAACATGATGAAAGTTAACGTCACATAAAATGACAAGCAGTGGAAAAAATGCATCTTGAACATACCCTCGGAAAACCCGGAACATTTCCGGTGGCCATGGTCCAATATCAGGTTTTGCAGAGGGACAGTATACTAAAAGAGTGTCCGCTTCTGATGGTCCTAGTTTTATCAAATTCGGCTTATTATACGCAAAGTTATGCTGATTTGAATTTCGACTTATTTTTACCTATCTCAACCTTTTTGTCTAACCCCTGTATGTATGATGGTTCGCTATGACATTGCCCCCTATATCGCCGTCGCAACGACGATTTTCGGACCGACGCACACCTCTAGAACAATTGTGATTCAAATATTTGCTCAGAAACACTGCGCCAGCCGTTATTCCATGGGTACCACTTGATGCAAGAACGCTGTCTACGAGAACAATAGCGTGCGTGCTACACTAGGTGAAACCGGATTCACGGATTTCACGAAATCGGCCATATCTCAGGTGTTTGTCGTCCGATCTGTGACGTCAACATATCAATAAACTTTCCCGTCGAACGCTGATAGAACTAAATAAATCGGTTGATATTTCACGTAGTTATGGTCATTTGAATTTTGATCAACTTTCGCCTGTCCCGATAGTTCTGTCCAACCCCTGTATATGAGCTTTTACATCGCATTACTTTTACATCATTCAGTTTAATAATCAGTCGCCGAACTTCTTAGGGCGAATTTATCAATTATTTATCGAAACGCAAAAGTTTGTTCGGAAATTTGTATTCGTGCATAATTCGCCAAGAGACTAGATACATTTTGTGTCAGCGCGGTACAAAAAAAAAATAAAGGAGTGCGGTCGGAAAGTAAATCAATCAGTGCGTGATTAAACCGATTAAACGTGTTTCGTACCGGACGCAGAACTTTCACTAAATTCTTTCAGCTGTTCTACCGATCAATAGCAGCTTGTTTCTCGTGTCACCTAAGCACATCCCAATGATATTTCATCAACACTATTTTATTACTTTATCACTATAATATCGTTGTATACAATATGTATATGAAAAAGATATTTTAGTTACTAGATAAAGATTGTCGCTTCGGTTCCCTTTGTTCTGCTGTCCGGAACATGTTGGGTACCAAGCTGTCAAATCGTATGGATTTTCCTTCTTTGACATTTAGCTCCCCTATCCTCGCTAGCAAAAGATGTTCCGGACAGCGACGACAGCGACAATCTTTATCTAGTGACTAAAATATCTTTTGTATATGAGGTAGAGTGCGCGCGTGATTGGCGATAAAAATCAGTTGAAATAAAAGATATTTTAGTTACTAGATAAAGATTGTCGCTTCGGTTCCCTTTGTTCTGCTGTCCGGAACATGTTGGGTACCAAGCTGTCAAATCGTATGGATTTTCCTTCTTTGACATTTAGCTCCTCTATCCTCGCCAGCAAAAGATGTTCCGGACAGCGACGACAGCGACAATCTTTATCTAGTGACTAAAATATCTTTTGTTGAAATTCATATAACAAAACGATTAACTGGTATAAAAACTTTGTTCTCCTACAGAGGCATGCCTAATTCTTACCCATACAAATGCATGGTTTGTGTGGCCGTAAACAATTTCATTACCATTTGCCCATGCTGGTGGTTGTAAAACATCAATTGGGTTTGGGTAGATGGTAGATGGGGTAGATCGAAAGGTTGTATCGTGTACGTATACATGGCCGGGGTTCTGCCAAAACGCACCAAGCGGCTTTTTAACTGACTTGTAATATTTTATTCCCAAAACGGAACGGAAATCATTTGATATCAATTCATATGTACGTTTCTTGTGGGATATCCTAAGTTATAAGGTTGAGGGATACCCGATACGATTTGTGATCACTTTAATCTGTTAAGCGAAAAATTGAGCAGAAAAATCGGTAATTTTTCGTTGGCGCTTGGTGTGCTTTGGCTGAACCCCGACCACATAAAGTTGATGCAAAAGTATAAAGAGCCAAGCAGTACGTTTGGTACGTTTGCGTACGTTTTGACAGTTTTCCCATGGGATGCAACGCACGCAAACGTATCCATTGTGCTTGGCCTATCAGACTGCTAATCTCACTCCTGTTCACGATCATGTAACCAACATCTAGCTTGCTTCGACCTTTAGCAGCCTAGGTACCGGTACGAGAAGAGTCATACCGTTTTTGGTGATGAAACGAAAACAGCACTAAAACTTGATGCATAATATGCGGCCAAGGTTAAGCTTGTTGAAACATATTTTGGCAAAATACCTACTGCAAACGGCTACTACAGCACCATTAGATATTTATGCTTCTATTGTACCTACACGGCTACGGGTCGTAGTGTGCCACGCACAAATACCGATGTCAAAATTTCTGTGTTTGTATTCTTCTAGTCTTGGGTATCTGTTCAGTGTTCGTGTTTTACATTTTCGGATAATATTGTGGTTTTGTCAGCGATTGATTGTTGAGTCATATGCATCACAAGGTTTAGTAGTTAATTGAAAAGTTGTTACATTTTACACTAGTACGGAACTATAATTTAGATAAAAACCTAGTGAATAAAAAGTCATCCAAACCAAAGACAGAAAAAAATCAACTGCGTGAAGGATTTTTATAGAGTTATCTGCGAGACGGTAATATATGTACAATTTTGTGGAATAAGTCCTATCCGTTTCGCATGGCGCATGATTTGGGCTGATGATACAGATACTATTAGATCCTGCGACGAGACTACTGGTATTACAAGTGTCAAACCGATGTTGGTGATGAAACCAAACATGCACTACAACATGATGCATAAATTAGGACTCAAGAAAAAATAGGCTTTCTGAATGATTTACCACCGACGGTGTGTCGTGTGTCTTTTTTCGTTCTTCGAGAAATTGTGATTGTTGAAGTGCAAAACCGAGAAATAACACAACCACTCATTCAAAAAATACGGATTTGTGTAGTGGTTTGTTGGGGAACCTTAAGACCAATTGAAGCTTGTTGAAGCATAATTTGGCAAAATAATTTAAACAACTACAGCGTCACTAGCGTTCTAGTACTTATGCTTCTACTAGCTTATTACTCCGTTTCATAAACTAGTTTTAAGTATTCCGTATGTAGCTGTTTGGCAATAACAACGTCCTTCAAGTAAATGGGGATTGAATATGCCAACTTTTATGTATATTTGGATGATATTTTATTCCATTTGTTTTTGGGAATTCCGACTTTTCGAAATATGTTTTAAATGCTTCACTAGTCGCAACAGCAGGTGGTCGTTGTCGATTTGCTTGGGCTTAACAACCTTTTTCACAGTATGTACCGGGAATACGGAAGTCTTTGTCAACAAAATCAATCTGGTTCTCCATAGGCTATGATAGCACGAATGCATGTTCTCCTTCGTCACGTTTGGAGACTGATCCTTTGATTGCCGTTGGTCATCACAGCACCCATCAGTTGAGCGAACATCCTGATTGGCTTCAAGGTCAACGAGTTATTCCCGGTGCCAAATAACCAAATGCTCTGGGTTACTTGTAAGTTGATATATTTCATGAATTTTGCGTCGTTCAGCTATTAACATCACAAATTATGGATAATTATTGTTATGTTTATAAATTAAAAAATATACTTTCAAGATTAAATTCCACAAAACCTCGGAAATAATCGTTTTCGGTTTGTCTAATTGTTGACTTTTGAATAAATTTTCACTACATCTTGTTTAACTCGTTGCCACGGGTAAAACAAATTAGTATCCTCGATTTTTCCTGGCCATTTTGATTTCTTCTGATGTTGCTCAGTTGTCTCAATGTAAGATTCGATTCCAATCCGTTTTAAATAGAAGTAGCATTAGCAATAGAAGAGCTCTCATTCAAATCGGAAGAGTTTTTACTGTTTTCGATACTTATATTGCGATGTAACTCTGTGTTTAAAAGCATCTCATAGTGGCAGCGTCTGGGTTCCATTTCATGGTGATAATTCACCGAATTTTGTCTACAGCATGTTTTAACAACGGTGTAAATTCGTGGGTTCACCAGCACGAAAGGTGCCGCAACTGTATGAGATTTTTTACCACTGCACTTTCAATGCTCTAAAGAACCACAAGAACGATACGTCCAATGGTTGCAGTATATGTGTAGCATTTGGGAAAAGACTAGTTTAATCTTTTAGGCACGATCAATCTCTGGCAGCAGCATATACTTTGCCAGTCTGGGCAGCGTGCTTCAAGAAGCGTATGAGGAAGGCAAGCATGTTGATCTTGAGTCACTCGATATCTCCAAGGCTTTTGCCGGACCAGGACCCCTTTGGTCCAGACTTAGGTATTACAGGCAACATGCTTGCTTTCGTTAAAAACTTCCTCACCCGACGAACTTTTCAAATGCTCATTGGCGGCGCATCATTAGACGAGGTCCTAGCGGTGACGCTTTTCTCATCGCTTTGGACGGGGTTCAGCGTTCTAACAGCGAACGTTTATTTATTTGTATATGCCAACGACATTTTATTGGACGTGATCGGCAGAACGTCTGGAAGGAACAAGATCAAAACTTAGGCGGTTGTAAGTGCCATCTATCGCTGGGCTTCATCCTTCGGTTTTGTTATGAACGCCAGTAAGTTCGTTCGGGGACACATCTGTAGTGGTCGGCATCATTTAGCAGGCTTCTCTATAATTCGGCAAGGATGCCATTCTCAACCGGAAGATCGTCCGGGTTCTTGATGTCGACATCGACTGGAAACTAACCTTTCTACCGCACTGCCGGGCGGTGAAAGTAGCTTGCAAGTCTCGCATTAGTCTCATGAAAATTCTTGAAAAAAAAACACCGTACCATTAATCGAAGCACCAGACTAAAAGTTAGACAAGTTATTATCGACAGCCGCTTGTTCACGGCCTTGAACTAACTTGTTCTGTCTACCGGAATCTCATCGACATTGTTTTCTGCAGCTACGTACGGCTAGCCTCTGGTCTGCTTCCGTCCACACCAGTTGAGGCAGCCTGCGTTGTTGCTAGGAGTCTTCCTTCCCAGCATTGGATTCTGATGGCCATCTTTCGCAAACCCGCTTTTTTGCGGCTGCCACTTCAGGAAAAGACAGGATCCCACTCCTCAATCAGCGGATCAGCTGGTACTGGTTCCCCCCCCCGTATCGTGGGTCCACTGGCAAGGAGCAAAGGGCTGGCTGATGCCTCCCATTAACATCGACCGCACCATCGCCTCCCGGTTCAAAAGAGAAGAAAACACGGACGAACTTAGAAGATCCGTACTGGAACTCAGCGCAATGCGCTTCCGAAATAGCGAGATTCGGTATATCGACGGATCCGTCTCCAGTCGAGGAGTCGGCTTTAGAGTCTGTTGACTCAACCTGGCCAAATCGGAGAGTCCATCCTGCCATTTTTTTTTTCGCTAAAGCCGCCGCTGTTTTTATCGCCACCCTTCCGAAGAACAAACTAATCGTGGTCTTCACGGACTCCGCTAGTGTAATTTCCGCCACGAGGGATTACCTTGCGCCTGCTTAATCCCGCTGACCGACATTAAGAAATGGACAAAGAGCATCGTCGTTAACTAATGGGCTCGGACCTGGAACAATAACAGAGGGCTCTTTTTGAGGAGTGACCCTGTTTCTTAAAAAGAACAGCAAGTCATATCGAGGCTCCGGACCGGCACAAAGGTCTCCCACAACTTTAGTATTCGGGACGCACTGGCGGACGACGGAGCTTCGATGGCTGCCTTTTTTGCTACCTTAAGGATGCTGGTTTATATTTTCAAATATAGTTCTGGGGCACCCCAAACACTCTGATTCGAGGATAAGTCCTTTTTCCAATGGCGAATGGACCTTCCGCGGATATAACTATCCCCCCCCCCCCCCAGTGACATCCCTCTGTCGTTCAGCTGGTGGTGGGACTTTTATACCAGTTCCCTGCCAAAAACTTAACTTGTATAACGCTCAGTTCTATTTTCTGCAGATTTGAACCACGAATGAATCTCGAGATTCAAATATTTTTCAATTGTTTTGGTGTATGAATGCGTCGTTTTATTTACGGATCAATTTACGATGCAATTACGACACTTTTCTTGGCAGCAACATCATTTTTTCATTTAATTGAAAATTCGAAAAACATGAATGGAACACAGCTGGGGAAACCAGCGAGTTTGTCCTCTCTCCAACTTTGCTCAAACTAGAATTAATAGTGATTAATAAAGTTTCCTCCTTACCGAGACGGGAATCGAACCCACACTTCCACGTCTATACGATGGACGTCGCTAACCGCACGGGATATTTTTTCTAGAACTTTGTTTAAATTTGAATCGGAAGGAAACCGATTTATTCTTCCTTTATATAATTGAATTTTGGCGGTTCTTCGCTAACTGTTAAATATTATACCTTCATTATACCTTCAAAAATTACACAACTTTGGGCAAGGTTCCCCCAAAAGATATTTTAGTTACAAGATAAAGATTGTCGCTGTCGTCGCTGCCCGGAACATCTTTTGCTGGCGAGGATAGGGTGCTAAATGTCAATGAAGGAAAAATATATACGATTTGACAGTTTATTGTTTATTGTTTATTGTGTGATTTCATCAACATACTACAATTCGCCCTAATTATGTATGTAAATATTAATTAATACTAAAAAAAGCACATAGTCAAGAAAATATAACATAGTAGCATTGTCAAGATAAAAAATTAAAACAAATAAAATGCAGCCTTATCACATACAATCAACGAAAAAATTCAGAAAATCTACGACGAAGAACATTCCGCGTCAAGTTGAAGTCGAACATGGAAGAAACTCTTTTAAACGTTCTCTGGAGGCCGTAGATTGCAGTTTCTGCACCGTAGTTAGTGCGACGAAGGGGGAGCCTCAGCATCGAACTGTTCCGTAGCGGTCTTGGTTGAACGTTCATGTTGACTTGTTGTGAAATTCTTTCGCAATCTATTCTTCCATGAAGTACATCAGCTACACATAGGGCTCTGTTCACATCCCGGCGGATACGCAGTGACTCTAAGGCAATCAAGCGACAGCGATCTTCGTAACTAGGAAAATGCAGCGGGTCTCTCCAGTTTAGTCTTCGAAGCGCAAACCGCAGGAAACGCCGTTGAATAGATTCAATACGTTCTACGCCGTTGTTGTAATACGGGCTCCATACTGACGAACAATACTCTAGTGTAGAGCGCACCAAAGAACAGTACAGCGATTTCAGACAATAGACGTTCGTAAAATTTTTCGCTGTTTCCTTGACAAAGCCCAGGGTTCTAGACGCTTTGTCGACAACGTATGAAAGGTGGTGTGAAAATGTCAGTTTTGAGTCTAAAACCACACCCAAATCCTTCACGTGATTCACCCGTTCGAGTGTAGTTCCCAGCAAATGGTAATTGAAGATAATCGGCTCTTTTTTGCGTGAAAATGTGATAACGGAACATTTTGTCGGATTAACAACCATCCGGTTCGTAGTGCACCAATCAGCGAAAGCATTGATTTGACCTTGGAGAGTATGGCAATCAGTAACCGAGCAGATACGTAGGAATATCTTGAGATCATCGGCAAATGATAATTGTGGACCCTTAACAGCGTGATGGACATCATTGAAGTACATGATAAAAATCAGCGGTCTTAAATGGCTGCCTTGTGGTATACCCGACGTTGCACGAAAGTACGTTGATCGGTTGTCGCCTAATGTGACCGTTAATTGGCGGTCAGTTCGGTACCCAACATGTTTCGGACAGCAGAACAAAGGGAACCGAAGCGACAACCTTTATTATGTAACTAAAATATCTTTTGAGGGAACCTTGCCCAAAGTTGTGTAGTTCTTGAAGGTATAATTTTGTTATAAAGAGAAAAACAAAACAAAAATATTTACAAACAGTTAGCGAAGAACCGCCAAAATTCAATTATATAAAGGAAGAATAAATCGGTTTTTTTTCGATTCAAATTTAAACAAAGTTCTAGAAAAAATATTCCTTTGGTACACTGAACCAAAACTTCATCCCGCCAGCGACTGAAAACTGATTTGCTCATGCCCCTTAACGAAGTGTAGTCGAAAACCGGATGATAGTCATTCAGTCGGATAAAATCGGGATGCTGATGAGTTGAATGAAATTCATCCGAAAAAAGGAGGAAATGCATTCCAGTTAGAATTAGCATCATACAGTAAACAAATGTAAATGTTACGACAATTAGCTGACACGTGAATTAGATTCAGAATGTTTATGTGTATGGAAAACAAATATTGAATAAATTAGTTTTCTTTTTTTTGTTAAATATCTTGGCTGTGCATATGCACAGCATATGTTTCGAAATGGACAAATTGATATGAAATTTGCGAAAAAGAATCCACGTGTCTTGGAGGGACTCTAACCGTCAACCTCCTACTCTCTAGATAGGCGTGATAACCCTTACACAACAAGACCACTTAAAGGTCACATTTGCGGAAAAGCCATCAGAATCCGAGTACCAACCTCCACCGCGGTTAGCTCTCTTTTTTGCAAATTGAATATCTTTCGGATGCTTGATTTGTCCAATCTCCACACGTGCTTTACTGTTGTATATCCACAGTCAAGCGAGTGCACATTGTTTATTAAACGAGAGGATCGCACTCAGAGTAGGAGGTTGAGGGTTCGAGTCCCTCCAAGACACGTGGATTCTTTTTCGCAAATTTCATATCAATTTGTCCATTTCGAAACATATGCTGTGCATATGCACAGCCAAGATATTTAACAAAAAAATGGTTTTCGTACGGCCGAGTTGCCGAATAATATGCAATTAATTGTAATCAAGTGTCGGTCTTTCACCGTCATTAGTCGTCTGAGTACACGCGACCGTTTACGTAAAGGCAATCAAACTCATCAAATGCTTTAGCCAAGCAAACCTTTGGCACAGCAGAGTGCGATTGAATTCGCATTCTATACCGTCCCGCCCAGGCCGTGGCTGTGGGGCATGGAGATCGATCCTCTCGTGGAATAAGCTCTGTGCACTCGCTGGGCTGTGGATGTACAACAAGAAAGCAAAAGTGGCGGTTGGGCAACCCAAGCATCCAAAAGATATTCAATTTGCAAAAAGGAGCTAACCGCGGTGGAGGTTGGTACTCGGATTCTGATGGCTTTTCCGCAAATGTGACCTTTAAGTGGTCTTGTTGTGTAGGGGTTATCACGCCTATCTAGAGAGTAGGAGGTTGAGGGTTCGAGTCCCTCCAAGACACGTGGATTCTTTTTCGCAAATTTCATATCAATTTGTCCATTTCGAAACATATGCTGTGCATATGCACAGCCAAGATATTTAACAAAAAAATGGTTTTCGTACGGCCGAGTTGCCGAATAATATGCAATTAATTGTAGTTTTCTTTGATAAGATGTAATCAAAACACATTATAATGAGTGACACATTTAAAAGAAAATTTATTGCAAATAAATTAAATACGTTTATCACATGTTTTTTTACATTGTTGGCCTCAAACAAAACACAGTGAAAATGCGATGAAATAGTCAATTGGAGGGCACGTTCAAACAGTTTCTTTTACAACCGCTTCTGGCGTCGATTCGATGCATTCCGTTTGAGATATAAAACTGTGCACTGATCTCAAGCAGCGTTCTGAGCCTTGTTCTAACCATCCTGGCCCTGTTGCGTTGCAGTAACCGAAACCAAGCAATTTTTTGTGATACGTCGTGTGCCTGGGAAAAATAATGCAGTTTCGTTTATGCCGTATCTTTGAAATGCAATTTATTTGTTCGTTAAGACTTTTAAGAACACGAATATGAACTCACAATAAGACTAAAACACCTGCCACACTAGATTCCTCTAGAATGATAGCACCTGGAATGGTCCCGGCCCGACTACGATGTGTTGCAGAAATTTATTCTTTAAATGAAGGTGTTTTAAAGCATGATTGCTTTTGTTTTATTTCTGAAAAACACAAGAATGGGATCTTATACTCTCTTGATGAGAAATGCATCCAAAACAATAATTCTTACAGTTTTCCTTAAAATCGAAAAAAAATAAACGCCAATCCAATGTTCCTTCCGCTTGGCTTTGAAATTTACAATGGCGATGTTCCATCCGATGAACCGTGTTCTCGAGGTGTATCTGGTGCATCGGGTGCAACTTTTGTTCATTCCAAAATCGAATGATTTGTGTTAAGGGGCAGCATCAAAACAACAATCATTCGATTTTGGGATGAGAATCAGCCGGTGTTGAAAAGATTATCTTTCGAAAAAAGGTGGATTCTGCAGATGATGAATTCATAATTTGAAAATGAAAGGATAGGGTTAAAAACTTGCTGTAATGATGATTCAGTCGTATTTAGGATTAGGTTTTAGTTCAGTGTAGTAGTAAAATTTATTTTATTTGATATCTTTTCAAAATTTTCAATTTTGCGGATTCCGTAAAGTTCTTTCGACGCTGTCAAAATTCTATCGCCAGCCTGAAAAACTTCAATACACTAAAACAAAAATCTGATATTTGGCGTTGTCATCGTAGAATGCCATGCCAAACAACAGAGAAAAAGTATGAAGTGACAGCTGGGGCAGTTAAAAATTGAACCGGGAAGAGGAAAGTTTTTTCCGGAACAACAATACTAGCAGGATTTTCTACGCCTTCTCTTACGTTCGAACTGTCATTTTCGGCGTTGATTGCGACGCTGCACTAGATATTTTTTTGCGCGATCCTTTTAGGTTTCCCTACATCTCGTCCTAATATGTATTGTATTTCCACAGTTTTTCAACTTTCTCCTTTAAACCTACTAACTCTTTGTATATATCATCTCAGAAGAGTCCAAGACGAACCGATTGGTGAAAAAGGTTGCAAATCGGTCATTCCGTTCGTGAGTTAAATTGCCTCGAATGAAATGCAAACTCATTTTTATATATAGAAGAAGAAGAAGATTTTTGTTTGTTGCATGTATTAATTATATCGCATAAAAAACTAATACAAGACAAAATCGTATCAAATTCGTAATTAAGAGAATATTTTAAACTTCAATTTGATAAGTTTGTGTGCATTTGATTGGAAATCTTTTTTTTTAAATTTAGCTTCTGTAATGAGTTGTTGGCAAATGAGACAAACTTTGACTTAAGGTCACTCCTGACAAAATCCAAGTTTCAAAGTGCTCGCGTTTTCGGGGGCACACCACTCGATACGGAAGCAACGCACGACTGTCATTTTTATTTTGTCGCGACGCAGCAAAGCTGAATCAACAAAAATTACAGTTCTCCGCCGCCTCCGTATCGAGTGGTGTGCCCCCGAAAACGCGAGCACTTTGAAAATTGGATTCTGCCAGGAGTGACCTTAATGATTGGAAACATCCATGAATAAACGCAAACCTACAGCGCAAAACCAGCAAGCACAACCATGCCGATGGTAGTCAAAGTCGACGACACACGGCATCTATTTACTCTGTAATGTGTTCATTGCTTGCACTGCACATGGGAAGTGTGTGAGGTCCGAACGGGCCAAAGTTGCATATGCGTCATGCATTGTCGCAAGAGTCAAATTGCAAGCCGAGCATACCAAATAACACAAAATGCTGGGATGAGCATTTTTTTTGTTCTCGTCGTCTGTGGTCTTATTTTCATTTCTTTTTAGAAGTGAGAACATGGAATGGATGAAGACCTCCGTTGTTGCATAAATAGCCGAATCCGATCATTCAATGAGGAATTCTTTTTCTAGAGCTCGACCCTACTGGACTGCTTCAGTTTTGGCAATCGACTACTCTTCAAAGAATTTTTTTTTAAAATTCTAAAAAATCCAATCCTTAGTTGCTGAGCTTTGATCGCGCTCGTTAAAATTTTCCTCATAGTTATAGTAGAAGATAATGTGTTTAAGGTAATTTACAGTTAGTCCATCTTAGAAGGACAATTTGACATACTCATTGATTAAGGCTGTTCGTGGAGAATTTATATAAAATAGCTCCTGTTTTCAGAGTGCGTTTCACGTATCGCATCTCAAGTATTGAATATGTTACGACTGTTTGGTCTTCATTTGGTTCTACGCTTTTTTAATGCTTAGTAAAGTGATTTTTAAACACCTGAAAAGTCAACATATGGTTCTAAGCTGGACCAGTATACTAAAGAACATTCCTGTAGTAATCCAATTTGAGTTTTTCATGCTTACTTTTAAATGGATTTCAAAACTAGATCAATGGAAGACCGCATTAGCTTACTTTTAATAAACTTATAATTCTATTTCTAGTCTGAGTCGCCGGAGTGAAAAAAAACATCATTTGGGGAAAAATCTGCAGACATGTTCTATACTGCCGTCATATGCATACTTGTCCCATGTTTTCTGGGATTCCTTATATACATGGGACAGTTATGCGTATAACGGCATTATATTACTTGTATTAATCAGAATATCTAATAGCCTATTTAAATTACGCCATTTATCATAATAATTATCGTGTTAAAGTGGAGAAATGAAAATTTGATGTATGGGGATAGTCAACAAGTCTCCATGATATTTATTATTATATAAATAGCGTAATCTGCCTATTCCTTTATAAATTTTTGTTTATATAAATATAAACTAGGTGCATAGTTTTCATCAAAACATGTTTTTTTAAACCGACGTTTTATTAGTAATTTTGTTTTATCTTCCAACGTATATAGAATTAAGCATTTTATTTTTTTTACTACTTTCAGATAATGGCAGAACTGGAAGAACGAGAACGCAAAAACAGGGAACTCCGTGAGCAGGTTCATGTATTATTAGACAATGCGAGCGGACTGTTGGCCTTGTTTGAGGGGCCAGCACCCATGAAGAACTTATTCAATAAGCAATATCAAAAATTTGAATCCATTGTTAGCGACCGCAGCGTAAGGTATTTGACGATATGCTTTGTCATTTGACCGAATTTTTTGAATCTAATATATTTCAAAATTGTTCACATTTTCTACAGAATCAAATCTGATAACCTGCAAAAATTGATCGAACACACACAAAACCTGATCACTAAGATAGAGAGCAATTCCACCGCAAAAGTGGAAACCCCTGTTCAGAGTACTCCACAGCCGCAAGTCACGGAGGAACCTGAACCACCGAAAGTGGTATCTGCTGCGGTGAGCTCGTCCACCGCGTTACCATCGGTTGCTACTGCTGTTGAAGAGATCCAGAATGCGCCAATTGTCGTTCCTACCCCAGAGCCATCTCCACGAGTTGCCGAGAAACCTTGTGCGGAGGTGTCCCCTGTGGAAGTTACACCTCCAGCAACGTCACCACCGGTTGCCACTGTGAGCAATGCAACCCAACAAAAAGCTCCAGAAAAGAGTGTGGTCGCAGAGGTTGTCCGTGTGATGAAGGCCCAGATCCCATGGAGAACTCCTACTCGCCTGGAACCATTGGTTAGGGAGTTCGTGAAAGAAAAACCAAAAGGAAAAGACAGAAAGCCGGATGAGAAGAAGCAATCCGGACATTTCGTAAAGCCTATTGAAAACATTAAGGAACCTGAAAGGTTAGCTTTGAAATACAAGATAAAAAAGCGCCCGGCCGAAGAATCGCTCAATAGTGATATAGAGTTTAAGAGGCCAACACTTCCAGCTAGACATGAGCCACAGAAACCGCTATTCCAAAGACGCCATCAGCTACCACCGGTTGGTGGTGCAAAATTCAACGCCAGGGATCCAAGAACGTACGGTGAATATTGCGCAAAACGCCGAAATCAACAGAGATTTGAGAGTCAAAATGGCCATTATTCGAAACATCGAACATACACGCCTCCTCAGGTTGAGATCGCCCAAACGGCAGCCGCCCATCGGTTTGTAGCTCCTGCACCAGTACTTCATTCAAACCCACTGCTGCCTCGACCTGTTCACAAGCCAGCGCCACCTGCTGCTCGCCAGTTTGCGGCTCCGGCCCCTCTGGCTTCTTCGAAACATCAAGCTCCTCCGAAAGCATCCGTACAACCCACTAGCAGACCTTCCGCGCCGGTCGCTCCGGTAACAGCTCCTTCCAAAGCAAATGCGAAAAAGGTTGAACCCAGAATCGATTCACGGAAAACAAATCCCGTTTTCTCCAAGGACGAACCTATTCCTCTTGGCAAAAAGGAAGCCCCTAAGAAGCCAAACTTGACGAAATCCGCCACTCCGGTTGTACCTGATCCACCTCAGGAAGAACCCAAGAAGAACGAACAACTCGCAAAGGCCGTTGACGAACCTACGAAAGAAGTCGAAAAAGTGGACGATTCGAAGCAGGATGGCATTCAGAAGAATTTGATGGACCTGCTGAAGGAGATTGGTGATGAGGATAAGGTCAAGCAAATCCTAGAGGTGATGAACAAGAAGTCTGATGACGAATCGGAAGATAAAAACAAGAAGTTGGAAAATAACACCCAAGAAACCTCAAACCAGGAAGACGAAGAAGCTAAGACTAGTCTCGGTAAGAAAGAAGAACCAGCTACTAAAGGAAAGAAAGGACGAAAGTTCAAACGAATTATATCCAAACCGGGAATTGACTCGTCTTCGGAAGACGAATCCAGCAAGAAAGAGGAAAACAAAAAGGAAAAACCGAAGAAACGGGTTACTGGCGGTAGCCGAGAAGTCAGCGCACTCATCGAGAACGTCGTCGACTGGATATCGAAAGGCGGCGAAGCGCAGTACACCCGCCGAAGGGGTGCCATCATTCAACCTACTGGGCTTGTTCCGGATAGTCCACCGGCCAAGCAAACCAAGGGACGTAAATCTAATGAAGAGGTACGATCTGGTACGTCGGCAGATGAGGAAGACAATGAAAGTACTAATGATACCCATACTGAACAACCAATGGAGGACGATGATTCCTTGTTGACAGTTACGAGGTCCCCACCAGCAGCATCAAAGGGCAAGCGAACGAGCAAAGAAGGCAGCTTCGTATACAATGACAAGAATGCCGTTCACTATAACAGCAACTACTCGAGCAATTGTGCCATCTGTTCCTTCAACGGTTCTGCCATCGTGGACCATTACGTGTACGAGCACAAGCAGTACGAAGTGTTCGTAAGCCGTGTTTCGCCCAAGATGGCAGACATTATTCGGGCGGATCTGTTCCTTACCAATGGCTCGGTCATCAACGAAGGTAGTGAGGACGAAAAGGTGCGGTTCAAATGCTACTTCTGCCTCACATTGAAGGAGCTAAGTCGGGCCGGTTGGATCGCGCACATGGCCGCCCATACAGGCGAATACCGTTATCGTTGCACAAGTTGTCCTGTAATGTCTAAGACCGAAGAGCTGGAAAGCAGTTTCTACCACGAAAAAACCTGTTTGAAGCCAACTTTGGCTTTGTACAACAATATCGAGTTTCAGGACAATCACATCTATGGGTTCATCTGCAACGCTTGTAACTACATTCAGATTCGACGCGTCAACATGGAACGTCATTTAAAGCGAGAGCATCCCTCCTCAGATGTAACTTGCAGTCGTTTCAGCATCGTCAACTACAAAATTGACGCCAAACCGGTAATCGATGAGGATCAGTTGATGGCAGATCTCACTCCTCCGCCGACGGTTCTTATTCCCTTCAATGCAAAGGCCGAACCTCTGGAACCATGCGAAATTGTGAATCAACCTTTTACGGAAGACGAGGAAATGGGTGAAGCCGAATGCCTTCCTCCACCGTCTGCTCCAAAACGACGAACTGATATTCGATTGGAATCGATTCACATCGGGTCGTCCGGGATTCCGAGCGATTTCATTCACAAACCGTTCTCGTTCAAAATGGAACAAGAGCTGCAGGGTATGCAGATCTCATCGAGCGCTACGGAGTCCCCAATGTCGCCCGAACCGGCAGCTGATTTGAACGAATCGGCGATGTCGTCATCGGAAGCAGAAGCTGTGGTGCCTATCATACAAATAGAATCGGTTCAGAGCGGATTTGACTTGGGCGGAGTTCTCTTCAAGCACGAAAAGGATACCGAATACGATTCAGATGCAAGCGATAAGACAACGGATTTCAACATGTCTGATGCTACAGAGGGACAAAATGGAGAAAGTTCCAGCGAAGGTGGCCAAAAGAGTGGTGACAATGGAGGTAATCAGCAAGATGGAAATTCAGGGTCGGCGTCTTCCAGTGGAACTGGAGCTGGAGCATCTTCTTCGGGAAGTGGATCAAGTGGCGGCGGAGCAGCCGGTGATGGTGGTGGTGACGGAGGAGATGGTCGTAAACCCAATGAGTTTCCTCTTCCGTTCACTATCAAGGTCGAGAAAGATGAAAAGGAAAAAGAAAAGGAGAAGAAAGCAGAAACCAATCCGGAAAATGTTGTCATTAAAACTGAAAAACCAGATGACGATACGCCAACCGAACCACCCATGGCGGAAGGAAACTACGATTTTGTCGAACTTGTTCTGGACAGCACCCGTATAGAGCATGTTGCTTTCGTAGAGCATCAATCGGAATTGTTGTACCTGTGTCTAATACCCGGATGTCAATATATATCGAAAAAGTCCCAAGATTTTACCACCCATGTCAGTCGGAAACATGGTACTACCATTTGGGATGGGTATTGCCACCCTTGTCAATCGCAAATCGTTATCGTAGAAAATTGTACGATCTCCAATGAACTGCAACATCTTCTGGACGTGCACTCAAGAAGGAAAACGCCAACCGTGGAAGCCCCAGCGGCGAGTACACCGAATATGCTTCGTATTCGACGTATTCCAGGCGATACGCTCTCAAAAGACTCGAATCCTCCTCCGCTAACGCCGATTATGCCAACAGGAACTATTATTTCCGGGGCACCCGGGATGCCATTGGGATCGAACCCCATCATCATTACCTCTGCGGCTACCATATCTCCTGTCATGCCGACTATCGCTGGTGGCACTCTCATTACTCCAACGCACACAATCCCAGCACAAATTCGACCGGTCTTGCAACAGCCTGCTTCAGCGACAGTAATATCCCCTCACATTCAGCCCCCGGCACTTGCCCCCGTTTCAATTAGCACCAGCACAAACTCAGCGGTCTCCGGTATGGCCAATTTGCATATTAACGCGATACGGCTGAAACCGTGGACCAACATGGTCACGACGAAAAACAGAGAACACTGCCGCAACATGCTCGAGGACGACGCTCTGCTGTGTTTGTATAAGTGTATGTCCCGGTCCTGTGCGTTCACCACCAACAATCGGTTCTTCATGGAACAGCATCTGCAGTTGCACGAAAACCTCCACAACATCCACGCCGGCAGCCGGAAGTGTTGGCTCGAGTGCGCTTATTGTGATATCATCGCCACGAACAACAACGTCCTGCTGGCGCACATCGATGCCGAACATGCCACCTGTGGGTTCCAGTGCAACCTGTGCTTCTATCGGAGCCGGGACCCGACCAACGTTGTCGTCCACCAGAAAACCTACCACCCAATCGGGGACGTCCCAAAGCGGATACTCATCATGCCGGACCACTTGAAGAGCTTCGGTGACGACGAGTGGAAGTCGATGCAGGAATCACTCCGGCGGAATGTGCTACCCCTCCACTGCACTAGTGAGTATCTTAGTTTTTTAGCGCAATTAGCGCATTATGCCAGAGCGTTAGGCTACTGTTTAAAATTTTGATTCCCGATTTGATTTCTGAGAACCTTGAAATTATGTTGCTCTCTTCCCAGCGGAAGACGATGTTGTAAATACAATTTAAGCCAGTCTCGTAGATGCCTAGGATGTAGAATTAAGTGTTAGATTCTCAATCTTTAATGTACTGAGTATTTGCTATTTTCGCAAGATACAGTAATTTCAAATTGGCTATTCTTTAACGTTGACTGTCGATGGACAATTCTCATTTTTTGTTATAGTTACGTTACGAGACAGAGAGACGATCTGTTGCAGATTGTCTGAAGAGAAAACAAATGTTCTGAGGAGAATAAAGATTCACATGAATTTTAAAACGTAACATTTGTTGAGTTTTTATTTGTACCACGTCCTTTTCGGAGATAAGTCAGCGTTTGACACCACGAAGGCTGCAGGTACCATCTTTTTTACCTACTTCCACTGGACACTATAGGTAAATGCATCCCAGGCATCTGCGTTGACAGTATTTTAAAGCTATTATAGAGCTTTCCAACGTTACAGTACTAGAAATATATTTAGAGAAATTTGTTGTTTTGTGAAATAGTAGCACTGACGCAGATGTTCTGTTATGCATCCTATAATGTCTTTTGGCACTTGGTTGTTGATGTGCTTGATTTGGATCGGCTTGAAAGGTAAGTCTATGAAAACTCTCTTTCTATCGGATTTAGGACAATAAACTGACATACACAAGTACTGTCGAGTCAAGATGCGTAATGTGACTCCAGAACTTGGTTTGTAAGATTTCAGAAGTATGCTTGCTGACTGACGCCACTCTTATGTTTGTAGTTCAGAATTAACATAAATGATATGGGTAGGTATTATTATTACTATTTGAAAGAAAAAAAATTGTGATATAGAACCGTGTGCTTAAAGCTGGAATCTTTTTTTTTTTCAATTTAAATTGAATGGAATGAATTTAAATCAGAGATGGGTCTTACTTTCAATTGCAAAATAATTATTTTCCAATGGAGAATTTGACAATTTGTGAAACAGTCTAATAGCCTATTCAGATTGCGCCATTTATGATAACAAAAATAATAAATAGTAACTTTATCCCAATCCCCATACATTCAATTTTCTTTCAAATATTTAACTCGATAATTATAATAATAAATGGGGTAATCTGAATATGCTATAACATGATAAAAGCAAATTAATGACAAAAACCTTAGAATTATTATTATTTATTCAGCCTCCAATAAATCGCAGATTTCTGAGAAATTTTACCGATATCTCAACCGCACGCTGTTCTGTATATTATTTTACAGATTTTCGGTAGTTTTTACACAAAGGAAAAAAAAGCTTATTAGACCATCTAGCGGTGTTAGTGCCTTTTCAAAAGGACCATTGTATTTAAGAGAAGTCTAAAATAGCACTGTTAGATGGATAGACCCATTATTCCTATTTCGATATATTCATTTCAAGAACTCTCTCAAACGCAACTCCGGCGTTTCTCCATGGAGAATGAACAAAGGAAATAAAGCTACATGCAGCAGCCTCCTTGGTCCAGCTGGAACTAGTTTAAAAAACGCTCTCTTTGGACTCAATTGTGCATCCGCGTTTGGAACGCAAAACTCGATGCTGGCCTACGTAACACCTTCTAAATTTGACTCATGCCAAGTAGACGCATAAATATTAGATTGCTAATGGCGCTGGAACATGGCTTGTGATCAACATGTTTTGTCCAACGCGGTACTTTATGTGTCAGTTGTCCTTGTTTTTCAACACAGTAGTCCAATTTTCATAAATGAGAACATGCAAAGCAAAACCATAAATTTGACATTCAAATTACCGATTGAACCCTTTATGCGAAATTCGGGTTTGAAGCCTATTCTGATTACGACATTTATGATAATAAATCAATCAATTTTCTTTATCATATTTTACACGAGAATTAATATGATAAATTAAGGGGCCCTCCTTAGCCGTGCGGTAAGACGCGCGGCTACAAAGCAAGACCATGCTGAGGGTGGCTGGGTTCGATTCCCGGTGCCGGTCTAGGCAATTTTCGGATTGGAAATTGTCTCGACTTCCCTGGGCATAAAAGTATCAACACTAAGCTGCAAGGCGGCTCTGTGCCAGTGGGGGGATGTAATGCCAAGAAGAAGAAGAAGACATTCTGGCTACGTGCCCGGCCCACGTAGCGGTGTCCGATTTTCGCGGTGTGAACTATGGATGATTCTCCCAACAGCTGATGCAACTCGTGGTACATTCGCCTCCTCGACGTACCGCACCCCACCATAGATGGTACGCAGCACTTTCCTTTCAAAAACTCCCAGCACGCGTTGGTCCTCCACAAGCAGGTCTCGTGTCCGTAAAGAACTACCGGTCTAATAAGCGTTTTGTAGATAGTCAGTTTGGTACGGCGGCAAACTCTATTCGATCGGAGCGTTTTGCGGAATCCAAAGTACGTACGATTTCCTGCCATGATGCGTCTCCGAATTTCTCTGCTGGTATCGTTATCGGAGGTCATCAGTAAGCCCAAGTACACGAATTCTTCAACCACCTCGATTTCGTCACCACCAATACAAACTCGTGGTGGGTGGCTTACGTTGTCCTCTCTCGAGCCTCTTCCTATCATGTACTTCGTCTTTGACGTGTTGATGACTAGTCCAATCCGTTTGGTTTCGCTTTTCAGTATGATGTAGACTTCCTCCATCCTCTCAAAGTAACGTGAGATAATATCAATGTCGTCGGCGAAACCAAATAACTGGACGGACTTCGTGAAAATCGTACCACTCGTGTCAATCCTTGCCCTTCGTATTACTCCCTCCAGAGCAATTTTGAATAGCAGACACGAAAGACCATCGCCTTGCCGTAACCCTCTGCGCGTTTCGAAGGGACTCGAGAATGCCCCTGAAACTCGAACTACGCACATCTCCCGATCCTTCGTCGCCTTGATCAACCTTATCAGTTTATCCGATAATCCATTTTCGTGCATTAACTACCATAGCTGGTCCCGATCGATTGTATCATATGCGGCTTTGAAGTCGATGTGTGGGCACGTTGTATTCGCGGCATTTCTGCAATACCTGACGTACGGCGAACACCTGATCTGTGGTAGAGCGTTCACCCATAAATCCCGCCGGGTACTGCCCCACGAACTCCCTTGCAATTGGTGCTAGTCGACGGCATAAAATATAGGAGAGTACATTGTAGGCGGCGTTCAGCAATGTCAGGCCTGGTAGCGGGTCACTTTTTAGTGACTTGGTCACTTTTTTCGGCCAAGTCACTAAAAAGTCTCTTTTTTCAACCTCAAGTCACTAAAGTCACTTTTTCTCGCCAAAAGTCACTATTTTCAACTATATTGAAACTATTAACTAAGATTTTTTAAACTTAGCTTTATGTATCCGTCAGATGATGCTTTGTTCATGGCGGAAATGAAATTACGGTCCCGCTATTTAGACCCTTCACAGAGAGCAATCTCATTGAAGGCGCGCCCCTTATCAAATCTTTCCTTGAGAAAACAGAATAGTAATACTATTAATTGGCCATGCATCGGAGCCCTAGCCACATCCTTGTCTTGCTTCTAGAATATCACCGATAAAGCTACAACCCCGGGATTTGGCTCTAACTACAAGACCATTTCAATCTAGAGAAGTTGTTCAGTAACAAGAAGTTCCGTGTGTTCCTCGAACTACCATTGTTTACCAGCTCATGAAGACAATTAATTGCATATTATTCGGCAACTCGGCCGTACGAAAACCATTTTTTTGTTAAATATCTTGGCTGTGCATATGCACAGCATATGTCTCGAAATGGACAAATTGATATGAAATTTGCGAAAAAGAATCCACGTGTCTTGGAGGGACTCGAACCCTCAACCTCCTACTCTCTAGATAGGCGTGATAACCCCTACACAACAAGACCACTTAGAGGTCACGTTTGCGGAAAAGCCATCAGAATCCGAGGACCAACATCCTCCGCGGTTAACTCTTTTTTGCAAATTGATATTCTTTCGAATGCTTGATTTGCCCTATCTTCACATGTGCTTTACTGTTGTATATCCACAGTCAAGCGAGTCCACATTGTTTATTAAACGAGAGGATCGCACTCCATGCCCCCAGCAACGGATCTGGGCGGGACGGTATAGAATGCGAATTCAATCGCACTCTGCTGTGCCAAAGGCTTGCTTGGCTAAAGCATTTGATGAGTTTGATTGCCTTTACGTAAACGGTCGCGTGTACTCAGACGACTAATGACGGTGAAAGACCGACACTTGATTACAATTAATTGCATATTATTCGGCAACTCGGCCGTACGAAAACCACAGCCAAGATATTTAACAAAAAAAAGCTCATGAAGAGTTAGTACATCCATAGAACCCTAACTCGAACTTTTTCCAGCAGTTAGTTCAGCCTAGGTCGATGGGCCCTGGTTTTATAACCAATTGCTAGAAAATCTGTTTCCGCTGCATACAATTTAGCCTCAAACGAGAGGAATTTGAGTCTGAGGGTAAAGTTATTTTTTTTAATTTAAAACTGCAATTGGTAGAGAGGACTAAATACGATAAATCCTTGAAATACCACAACTTATTGCTCTAGTTTGAAAAATGGTTTAAGCTAGGGTTCGGTTTGGTAGATCTTACACCGTAAATAAAACAATACGTAAAAGTGATCTACCAGCTTTACGGGGGGAAGCCACCCATTCACTAGCTGCTCTTATTGGCATTTCGTCAGTAACTAATTAAAGGTATTCTAGGTCACAAATTTTATAATTGGTATGCAGTCATGCAAGCAGGAGACTTGCCGATAAAAATTCAAACTTTATAGTAAGGGAAGGTGGAGAGACTTGACCCCTGGGAGAGTTCATACTTCCCAGTTTTACCGAAAACTAAAGTAGTATTGTTATAGCGTATTAAGATCCTCTAGAGTATAGAGTCTAGACAAATGATCATTATGTGGCGAGCTATTTTTTTATTGACAACCTTATTTACTCTATTATTTACTGTGTTTTGTCCCTCCTAAAGATGTTTTTAGTGGCCACGCAAAATTTGAACAACTTCTTCCAATAATGACCAAATGCTATCATTTTTTTCACAGCACAATGCCAAAAATATGCTAAATGATCTTCACTGATAGAAATGCCAACATTTCCAATTTCAGGAAATTCGGATGTTGAGTTGTTGCCTCAATATGAGGAGACTTGATCCCGTCATCCATATAAAAAAATCTCAAGCGGCTATTTTTTTGTAGATTTGACAGATGTAATGAAGAATTTGCTCTAAAAAAAAATATTTAGTGAGTATAGAAAGAAGATCAAGTATCCCCAATTTTGAAGATTGCATGCGCTGTTGAATACCAATCGTTCATGAATGCGCACAGCAAGTCCGGTATTATAAGCAATTCAATCCCAGGCTTGTTGTACAATCTTCACAATGTTTTTTTTTATTATTTTTTTTTGTTTATTATAGAGACAGCGACAGATGTTTTATTTGTTTTCTACCAAAACAATCAAATCTACCAAAACAATCCGTACTGTTGTTCCTTTCTGCATTAAAGATTCCAAATACTTCCGTGGAAAGATATTTTAGTTACCAGATAAAGATTGTCGCTTCGGTTCCCTTTGTTCTGCTGTCCGAAACATGTGTGGTACTTAACTGTCAAATCGTATGTATTTTTCCTCCATTGACATTTAGATCCCCTATCCTCGCCAGCAAAAGATGTTCCGGACAACGACGACAGCGACAATCTTTATCTAGTAACTAAAATATGTTTTCTTCCGTGGCACCTATGACAAATCGTAGAGTTCTCTGCATCTTTCTTAAGTAGGTGTTCAGCTAATCCAGTGATCGTTATTTTAACTCTTTCTCTTTCTCGCAGATTTTTGCCGAGAAATCATTTTTCGGGGAAGAAAAACAGGTCTTATAAGTAATAACCATGTTTCGCTCACTTCCAGTTACGTTAAAAATTTGATTTGCAATAGAGGGCAATACAATTTTACTTAGTCACTGAGTAGATAAAAGTTAGCGTGTACGATTTTTGATTCTCTTCTAAGTTCGTTCTAAGAGAAAAGAGTGGCAAGTGAAAGATGTTTTCCGTCACAAATAATTTGAAAAAAAGATTCTTCTTCGATCCAAAAACGCTTGACTTCGTCTCATCGAACTTGCAACTGAAACTGAAAGTCACTATTTGGTCACTTTTTCTGTAACTGAAAGTCACTATTTGGTCCCTTTTTTCGTCATCTTTGGTCACTAAAATCACTATTTTGAGCGGCATCGGTCACTACCAGCCCTGCAATGTGATTGCGCGGTAGTTGCTACAAGGTAGTTGCGGCAGAACCTCATCCTCCCAAACCTTGGTAATCACTCAAACCTTGGGTTTTTTCATCACTTTTTACAATGTTTTAATTTATCATAAGACGAGTTTGTACCTTCCCATTTAATTCCACCACTTGATTGTGCCTTGACAGATACATATTGCGACCTCAACAGTAAGGTCGTCTTCAGTGTCTCGTACTTGACTCGACTTAAGTCGATCTGTGGTATTGTATTTACATTTCCTCAGTTATTCATTGAAAGCTTTTCTATTGTCGGTAATGCATAAGTATGTATCTTGTGGGGGAAGTACAAAGGAAACGCTATGCCCAGAGAATCTAGAATGTTTCCCACCCAAAAATATCCTAGACCGTACCGAATCTAACTCGGCATCTTCGGATTGGCAATCCTACACCTATACTCGCAAGGCTAACTGGAGACCGCTTGAACATCTTATGTTCATAGAAATTAGGATCCTATGCTTTTTTAACTGGATTTGGTACATACTAATGAGGATATTGGGGCCCTCCTTAGCCGTGCGGTAAGACGCGCGGCTACAAAGCAAGACCTGGCTGAGGCTGGCTGGGATCGATTCCCGGCGCCGGTCTAAGCAGTTTTTGGTTTGGAAATTGTCTCGACTTCCCTGGGCATAAAAGTATCATCGTGTTAGCGCCATGATATACGAATGCAAAAATGGTAATCTGGCTTAGAATCCTTGCAGTTAATAACTGTGGAAGTGCTTAATGATCAGCTGCGAGGCGGCTCTGTCCCAGTGGGGGATGTAGTGCCAATAATAATAAGAAGAAGAATGAGGACATTGCAAAAGTTATGATTGATCTAGTAGATGCTTTGAACTGAATTCGAAAACGTTTTGGAGCAACATGAACACCTCATATTTCAGAAAATAAGGTTTACATTAATCGTTTGGATATATTGAGTATATGCCAATAACAAGAACATTGTAGAGCCTTGATTGATTTACCTGGTAGATACTTTAAGCTGAAATTGAATTTTTATTTTTGTACCTTTAACATCTTAAATTTAAAAAAAATTAGGTTTGCATGGTGCGCATATGCTTATTGGGCATGGGTACTAGAGCCAGCCTTGTATGGGGAGAAAAAAAGTTGTCAAATTTTACGGGGCACCCTCCATGAGGTGTTCATGTTACCATGGGTAAGAAAATCAATCTCTGAAAATTTCAGCTCAATCGCTTGTTGCATAAGCTGGCGCATTTGATTTGAAGTTTGTATGGTGGTTTCAGCCAAAATGCATAGGAAAATTGGTTCGGTATGCCCGATTGAGCTCAGAATTGCAACAAAGGCAGTTGATATGTTAAAGATCAATCCTACAGAACATGGTCCAATGCACCGAGTTCATCATTGACGTTTGAGCGGTGCGCTGTTTACATAGAATGAATACTTTTTCATTCATCGAGTTCATGCAAGTGTTCATTTTTAGTAAACAGCGCCCGGCTCAAACGTCATTGTGTTCATTCGGTGCATTGGACCGATTGGACCATTGTACGATGATTAAATTGCAATTCATTGATTGTCATGACCTTGAGCATCTCGTATTCCAGAAAATTGATCACTGTCTCAACGACCATGATGACTAAATTTGATTGAGTGTTTAGATTCATTAAACAATGTGGTAAAGGATCTTGGGTTTTTATTTCAAATTCATCTCCATGCTCATTCATTTATTTAGTCTACATCTAAACAGATAACACTGAATCAACAATTTGACGCAACAATACACGGTTCGAGGCCGCATCTCTCCATCCTCGAATACGCCCCACGCTCGCCAAGTCGTTTTGCACCTGGTCTGCCCATCTCGCTCGCTGCGCGCCACGCACTCTAAAAAGTCACACTCATATCATTTTTTTTTAATTTCATACCTCAACCAGTCACTATTGATGATCAATATACATTTCCAATGTATAATAACTTTGGTCTCTTTTCACTAACCCTTGCCTCCCACTACTTTGTTCACATGGTTTATATACAGTCCCTTTCCTTAGCATTTAAAAATGTTCGAACCTGAAAATCTAACATTTTACCAACAATACATCATTTTTACTAAAATATTAGCTGAAAAAGTCGAAGAAAATTATTCCGATTTTGTCACTACTCCGATTCTATCAACTAAAACTCACGAGCATATCTATAGAACAAATCAACACGCACCACTGAACGATGATTTTGAGAAGCGTGAGAGTCTAAAGTGACTGACGACGACTTCCCTTCCTGGAAAAATAGTTTTACAACTTTGCAATATTTTCTGCAAAAGGCAGTTTTCTCAAGTAATATTACGAAATTCATTCAAATGAAGCATCCCACGGATGTATTAAAGTCACCACTACATATTGATGTAGTTTTAAAACAAGAATACTTCCCCGGATTCAGCTGGAGAATGTATTTTCTCCTCGATGGGCGGATTTTTCCTGGGGGTGGTACAAGCACGTGGCTGGTTTCCTTGTCAACTACTGGATACCGGTAATTTTTTTTTAAAGGTCAAGTTTGCAGAAAAGCCATCAGAATCCGATTACCAACCTCCACCGCGGTTAGCTCTTTTTTGCAAAATGTTGTTGGGGGCATGGAGTGTGATGTTCTCGATAATAATCAATGTTAGCTCGCTTGATTGTGGATATTCAAAGAATATTCAATTGACTTGCCAAAAATTGAACTTTCTTTTCGTTCAAGTGAGTTGAATGAAGGTGGTTAGACGTTCAATTCGCGTTCAATTCAAGCGGCTTGCTTAAAAAAGGATTTTATTTAAATATTAAAAAAAAAATGTGGATTTTTGAAATTTAATTTTGATCCACTCTTAAACATAAGGATTTTATTACTGACCAATATCAAAAACTTTTCCAATTCTGAACAATTGAAAATAACAAAAAATAGTCAAAGTACCCTGCCTAAAGCCGGTCTAGGCATTAGAGAGATAAGAAAAAAAATTGAAATTATAAAAAATGTCGAAGGACAAATGCAAAAGAGCTATAGGGTAGGATTATTATTCCGTGTATGGTAGAAAATCGGAAGTTTGTTTTCAATAAATTTAAAATATCTGAAGTTATCGGACGTCGCAACTAAGTTATAGTTAGTGCGCATAATAGTACATTCATTCGTGCATGATGCGCACTACTGATGACATAATTCGAATTGTTGCGACTCGCGAGTGCTCAATCGCGCGGACCGGTTTGGTGGCGGCCCAAATATATTAATATATTAATATATTAACTTTGAATGTACTGAACTCGAATGGCGATCTCTCTTCGCTTTAGGGATATATCGATATATCGGAATATCGATATTTTTGTTTCGATGTCCGATATTTTTATATCGATAATTTGCTTTCAATATCGGTCATATCGACATTTTTGCTTTCGATATCGATATTTTGAATCAGAACAAAGTAACACAAAAATAACAATAGCATTCAATTTTTTGAAAGAAAATACTTCAAAATGGATCCGAAATCCGGTTTTTTTTAATGGTTGAGATGATATTATTTTGATAATGGGTGATTTCAATGTAAACTTAAACAAAAATTCGAATAAACAAACTCAGTTCATTGATCAACTAAATACACTATCTTTCAGGCTTATCAATACTTTTCCAACTTGCCACAAATCAGGATCTGCTTCGACTATCGACTTATTTACAGTAAACTGTACCAATAATATTAAAAATGTTTACCAATCTTCTTTTGGCCGAATTAGTGATAATGATTTTGTCTTGGTCGACTATAAATTCAAAAATAACAGAATCTAGCCTGAAATTTATTGGACACGCGATTATCATAAAATTGATATCAACAAATTCATTGATAATTTACGACGTTGTTCTTTTGGAAATGTGTTCAATTGTGCAAATGTTAATGACAAACTCCGCTGTTTCAATGATCAGTTCTTCTCTGCTCTCGACCGACATGCACCTCGCAAGATGAAGGTGACCAAAGATCAAACTAATCCTTGGATTACAATTAACATTAAACAGATTTTCAAGAATCGCTCAGCAGGCCTGGAATTTGTCACTTTCACACAGAAAACCATGCGACAAAATCGAAGAGAAAACAGTCACCTCAAACTGGACAACACAACCAACGCTCGATACAGCATACAACTGGTCTCTCTCTCCGGCAAGACATTTGTAATCTTGTTACATACTTGTTTTGTTACTACATATATATTTGTCGTGTGACGCTTTCCATCACGACTAAAGTTTTTCACAACCATGCGGACAAGAATAGTTGTCATGGTATTGACAAAAAAGTACGTCATGTCACCTTCGAATTCTGTCGCGAAAAAAATTGTTGTCGTTGTCAGCAAAATGTAGTCATTATGAATTGAAGACAAAATGTTGGGAAACCATTGAAACGGTGTGGTTTCTGGGTTTTACAGCAGTTAAGCTTAGCTCATTATAAAAACGACTAATATGTACGGCATAATAATAGTGTTTCGAATTTTGGTGATTTCAGTCCAGTTCCTCCTGTTGTACCAAAATGCGTCATTTAATTACACATCTAAAATGTATGTTTAAAAATCACAAATGGTTTGAAATCATCTATATCCGGAAATCTTTTAAGCGGGCCATTAACACTCGAGCACACAAGCTGTTGTATTTTGAACAACATAAACCAAAAAACATAAACCATAGTACATAGCATGAACAATCCCGCATGAGCGTTTCATGACCGTACACTTATTACGTAAGCACTTATGTGGGAAGTACTATCATTTTCTTCCTCTCCATATAAATAAAAAATAATGTGTAAGAAAAAAAATTTACATAAGGAGGGGGTTTTCAAAAACACAGAAAAATGCACCGTAATAAGTATACGGCCCCACTACAGCGCGTGCCTAGCGATTAAAATTTAATACTCCGCCCAAGTTAACGTGCAGTAATTCCAATCAATCAAAAATGTATCGAATTTTCCTTAATTGGTCCTTATGTAGGATATATGCTTAAATAAAATTCCGTATTTCTCTTATACATAGAATATTGCAGTCAAATAACCGTCAATCAGGCAATGAATTATTGGTAGTGGCTGATTTCCTACCCGCCGCTTCCACATCCAGGCGCTATATCGTATATGCGCCAACAGCCAGCATGAGCTAACCGCCAGAAATTCGTATGGTGAAAGGTATCTAACGCGGGTTTTCTCAAAATTAGGATCTTTTCATGAATAACTAGTTATAGTTGGTACCGGTTATGTAGGAAGGTGTCCGCTACTACGCCTACCAAATATTTTTTCGATAAAGGTGCTGAATTTTGAAGAAATCGAGCCTTAAATGCCTTTTGCCATACTGATTTCAGAAACTTATTTCCTAGTGTGCCGCTGTAAGCACCCTCAAAGCAGGCGATTCATTGCTACAAACGGTGTACCGGTCAAAATCCACTAAAGTCGATACTTACGCGGACGATTGTACTGCGTAAGTCAAAACCGCGTAAAAACGACTTCATCAAAAATTGCTGTTTCGTATGCTCCGATTTTTTTTTCAAAACCACGTGAACAAAATCGGTTAAAAAACGCATTAATCCAAAACCCGCTTGAAAAGCACAAAAACTCCATAAACCGCGTGAAAAGCGAGCAAACTTGCGTTGCGTTAAATAGCTCAGTTATTCGACACTGGAGGATCTTTCTCTATACAAGAGACACTTGTTTTTTTGTTTATGTATTATTATGTACGTAACAACGCAAAAATTGAATAAAATTTCTTATTTCTAAACAGAAAATCTGTCAAGAGAACAAAAAAAAAATAATTATAAAGTGCTCTTTTCGGTATGATATTTCAAATTTGTCCGCTGCTATTGCTTCTCCACGCAGATGGACAACCAGAAGATGCGACATAACTTACTTTCGGGACCAATGTTGTGTCGTGTACAGAGCCGAAAGTGTATGCGTTGTCACACTTTTGTCGCAGATGTGTGCTCTAACAAGACATAGGGTATCTGTTCCTATATCAATAACAATAAGGCAATGCGCATATGAAATGCATTGATTTCTCACCCAATAATAAAGAAACATGTGAATGATTATGCTCGGCTCATGTAATTTTTAATTGAAAACAATTTGGTAACTTTAAAAATGAAATTTTCATCACATTATAGAAGTATTTAGCTAAAAAACATCATCACCGCCATGCACCTATTTCAATAACATTCAAAAACAGTTAATCCACTATTACTTGTGTGTATACGTAACGATATGATTGCAGTGATGCCGAATTCTTCAATATTTTGTATTTGAGTTGAAATATAATTACAAAATTGCTGTTTTTGTTGCAGTTTTCCATCTTATCAGTTCAATTTTGTGTTTGTCATAATTTATCTTTTCGATATAATTTATTTTACAAACATAAGAGTTGAATTTCACAATGAAAGTTCATTCAAGCATTTTTTAAACAAAAATGTTGGTCGGCAACCCTTGCAGATACTGCCAGCCATGTAAACAGTTTGGAATACGGACAAGGATAATTGAGACGTTGTTCGAAAGAAACCTATATCAAACTATAGGAAATCGCGTTGGTTTTTAAAATATAATTATATTCATAGTGAAAATGTGATGTGCTTTATGTGCTGTGAAGTGAATTTTGAAGAGATAGAATTGTTTTAGCCCGAAATTGAGTGGAAAACAACGGCGTGAAAACAGATGAATCTGCTAGTAGCAATCGATCAGTGCATCAAACCATCAGTTCAAAGGTAGGAAAATGCAAATAAAAGTGCTTTCTAATTTTATCTTTTAATAATTTATTTCTTTTGAATTAAAACATTACTCAAACAAAATCTTGAATAATATTCCAAACATTCAAGAATGTGTTCCATCCATTATTGTGTACATACGATGTGAGAAATTGTAAATAAATTGATTTTTTATTTGGTTTATCGACGGTTGGGATTAATATACGGGCTGTTATTAATATGGGAACAGATACCCTACAACAAAAGCAAATTGTCGCGGTTGGAAAAAGTTGTCATCTGGTCGTGGGGATCCAGTCGTGCGACGGAAAACTGGAAGTTGACAAGTTTTTCTTGACTGACCATGTTTTTATGTATCTTGTCAGGTGTCACTGACAAACGCGACAATTCCCAGGCCTGGCTCAGATGCATACGAATGTTGGAAACGTGATAAGAACAACTCTCAGAAGTGGACGAATTTTACCCGTCTTCGCAACTTAGCCAATGTGGAGGTCAAACGAGCAAAACGTGAGTATTTCATCTCACAGCTGAATGTTGACTTACCTGCTAAACAGCTTTGGAGAAATATTAACAGACTTGGACTGAAACAAACCAACACCAGGGTAGGTGGAGGAGACGTTACAGCAATACCGTTGAACAGTTTATTTGTATCACACTTTGTTCCTTCTACATTCAATCAAAATGAAGACACTGTTGAACCGCATGCCAATTTCTCCTTCCGCGATATAACGAACGATGATGTTCTGTCGCAATTTGTATTATCTTCTTGTGATGCTGTTGGGGTAGACCTCTTTTTCCATTGAATATTTTGAAAGGATCTTTATGTGTAATTCTACCATACATTACTGATATATTTAACTGCTGCATTACAATTTCTGAATTTCCCATGGATTGGAAAATAGCGAAAATCATTCCAATTGGCAAGATTGATAGCCCCTTAACTGAAAAAGATTATCGTCCTATAAGCATACTTTGTGCTCTTTCAAAAATCTTTGAGTCGATTATATCGAAGCAGCTGAATCATTACATACAACAGAATAATTTATGCTGCCCCCTTCAGTCAGGTTATCGGAAAACGTGTAGTACAGTAACTGCCCTCATTAAGATAGAAAATGATATTAGAGAAGCTTTAGATAACAAAATGATATCTGTTATGGTTTTATTGGACCTTAGCAAAGTTTTTGATTCAATTGATCATCTTAGCAAACTAAGGCAAAGCTTCAAAATGGACACGTATTCGGTAAATTTAATACGATCCTACTTATCTGATCGGAATTAATATGTTGATTTTAACAATGTGCAGTCAGATAGAATCTCCACTCCATGCGGTGTACCACAAGGATCTATTCTAGGTCCACTTCTCTTTTCAATGTTTATCAATGACTTACCAAGTTCTTAATCGTTTTGTCAATTCCATCTTTATTAAATTATAAGAAAAATTAACCTCATCCTAAATTGGTGTAGCCAAAATGGGTTAATTCTAAATGCTAAAAAACCCAATCGATCGTCTTTAGAACAAAACGTACTAATGTGCAAAATACACCATTGATAATTGTTGGAAATAATGTCATTGAATACACAAACGTAGTTAAAAATCTTGGAATAATTATGGATTGTCACTTAAACTGGGTAGCTCAAACCAATTCTATATGCAGCAGAATATATAACATTCTTCATTCTCTTGCTGTGCTGAGACATTGCACGCCACAACACATTAGAGTTCAACTGACTAGGTCGCTCATAGTTCCTTTATTCGACTATGGTGATGTCCTCTTCGGACTTGTATCGAAAAAAACCAAAACAAATTGAGTCAAGCTTTCAACGCAGTCACCAGATATGCTTTCGATCTTAGGAAATATGATCATATATCTGGCTACAGGAACAAGATACTCGGATGTAGTTATGCCAACCATCTTCAATTGAGAATATTCATTCAAACTCATAAGATTCTGCAAAGTCCCCCAATTTACTTACGTGATTTTTTTTACTTATGCACAATCTGCTCTCACTTGCTTATTAACTGTTCCTAGAAGTAATTCAAATTATTTGAAAAATTCCTTTCCTCATCGTGCAATCCAAAACTGGAATAACATACCGCCTAGTTCCAAAAAGATAAAAGCCTAACTACGTTTAAAAACGCTCTCAAACAGCTTTTTGCCAGGGAATAATTAGGTTCATTGGTGTTAAAATAAGATAGTGCATAGGTAGCAACATAAACTTTGAAAATCATTGGTAGATTACTTATGTTGTTATGAAGTAGTATTAAATAAATTTATATCGTAGCGCGGATGGTGTGAGGTTTTGGGTAACCCGACACTTTGCGTTGACTCGCCGTTGTGCAACATCTGTCATGCCGCTGGTCTATAATACTTCAGTGACGATGATTTTGAATACATTTTGTTCTAAGTGAGACGTCTATTTCTCTGTGAATTAACTTTAGAAATTGGAAAGAGATTTGGAACAATAAAAATTTAAAAGAATTGGAAAACATGAAAATTTCCTTCCGAAATTCGAAAGCATGTCGCGTAGTAATCAAAGAGAATTTCCTTAAAATATTTCTATGGTTTTTATGATTTTGATTTTTTTGCATAAATCGAAGGGAACTTGAAATTGAAGGGAAAATCTCGTGAAAGTTTGAAAGAATTTCTTTTCTTATTAGGAATATTTCAATGGATTGAAAATTTTGAATTTTCTTTAAAATTCATATTAAAATTCTAAAGAGAATTGTCTGTCTGATAGGATTCAGATTAATCCGAGGAGAAATACAGAAAAATTGTTAGTGAAATTTCAGCAAATTTCTCGAAATTTCAGTTGATTTTCGAATGAACAGAAAATAGTGAGATCAGTATCATGCCGAAAACTATAGGCAGGTTTTTCGAAGCCATTCTGGGTCCTGAACAACTGTGCAGAATTTGGGACCGATTGGTTGCTTCCTCGCTTTCCGCATCGCGTTTGAATTTTGTATGGAAATTAGTATGGGAGAACGTATATTTTTACATTTCTACTACTAGAGGTTTCAGTTCAACGTAAACCAAGTGGCACATTGCGTTAAAGTATAACCCAAAGGATGCCGAAAAACTTTGCTGAAGAAGGCACGCTGCTGGAACGTCCACGAAAAAAGTTATAACGTTTCGAAGATTGAGTGTTCAAACCATATGCAAAAAATCGTTTATTTTGCCAGCACTGCCGAACTACGTAGACCAATAATTTAACTGAGTGTTATTTCAAAATAATTGTTCTTATAGGTTTTTAGTGCTCATGGGAGCTATCCTGAATCATTTCACAAAGAAAAAAAACCGACAAGAAGGAAGATGGGTTTTGCCCTTCGATAACCATAGGTCGTCGGTAGTGCTGGCAGAAACATTGATTTCTTGCATATGGTTTGAACAATCAATTTTCGAAACGTAATAACATTTTTTGTAGACCTTCCAGCTACGTACCTTCTTCGGCAAAGTCTTTTGGCATCTTCCAGACTATATGCTAACGTATTGAGTCACGTGATTGATGATAAATTGAAGCCGCTAATAGCAAAAATGTGAAAAAGTAAGTTTTCCCATACTAATCTCCATGTAAATTTAAAACGCGATGCGGCATGCGAGGTCGCAACCAATCGAGCCCATATTTTGCACAGTTGATTGGGGTCCCAAAACGATTCAGAAAAACCTTGATCTCACTTGATCAGACGAAGTTTGCGTTTTTCCATACAACTGCGCCCCACTCTAATCGATATATTCATTCCAATATATCGGTGATATCGAAACTTCGCAACTAACATTTAATGTCAATGTAAATGTTATTTCAACTCGTTTATACGGCTTCAAGCGAATCTATTCAGCTGTTTTTGACGTGCCGGCATAACTACTTTACAGCATGTTACACATTTTTTTCGCAATCTTTACTAAACCATTTAGTAATATAATTCACTTCAATTGCGCTTATTCAGATTTTTTGAATCTGTTAAATAAGTTTTATACAGACAGCCATTGAATTCAATTTGATTAAATTTTATTTGATAGGAGAGTAAATTTCGTAGTTTATTTAATGTTTTTTTTGGTGAAAACTGCAATATCAATTTTGTTGCTACCTACACGTAAAAAAATTTAATGTTATTCATTATTAATATTTCTAATACTTTTCTGCCAAAGCAGGCGCCTAATGATATGCATAAGAAAAAAATCATACATCGCATTAGTCACATACATTCCGAAACTTATACTTTTCATTAACTTATGAATGTTATTAGCTTTTTGATATTGGATCATTCATTAGGTGGCATCATGAAGAGTATAAGTATTTTCGAATGGTTTTCTGCCATAACATATAAGGTTATTTTTTTTACGTGTAGATTCGAACTCCTGATCTCCTGATTCAATGGTCGCTGCTCTGTCATCACCGTCACTTTGAAATATGTAAATAACAAAGAAAATTATGGATGTGCTTCTTCGCATACCCTATAGGTTATTTTGCTAACGCTATTTTCGGATTCATGCTGTATAAACGTTAGAAAGAGGCCTACATGCTGCTTTTAGCACATAAGCTTAAAAATTATGCTTTCAGCATTATTTCAACCATTATTCAAACATTTATCAGCATGTTCTGTTGGCTAACTTTTATGCATCATCAATCGCTGAAATTGTTTTTAGGCAACATTTTCTCGATCTGTATAGATGCTACTCTGCTGCTAATCGTTTAAGGTCACTCCTGACGGAATCCAAGATTAAAAGTGCTCGCGTTTTCGGGAGGACCACCACTCGATTCAGAGGCGGCGCACAACTGTAATTTTTGTTGATTTAGCTTTGCTGCGTCGCAGCATGCGTGAAATAATAAAAATGACAGTTGTGCGTTGGTTCCGTGTCGAGTGGTGTGCCTCCGAAAACGCGAGCACTTCTAATCTTGGATTCCGTCAGGAGTGACCTTAACAGTAGCCGTCAACAGAAATATCGCTTCTAAATGGCTTGTTTTCTTACACTTGTCAGTTGCTATAAGAGCAGGTGAAAACAGGTTGGGATTATTAGTTTATTGAGAATAATCACGTGAATCTTTTACATCAAATGCTTAGGTGAGGTCAAGGAAGCAACTATGTTGAACTATGGAAATTTAAACTAAAGCGAATATAGTGGATACAGAAATACATACTAAATACATAATACATACATACTGTTGGCGCAATAATCAATCGGTCGTAGCGCTGTTACGTTGATATGGGATCTACATAGCAACACAAGTAACTTGTTAGGAAAAATAATTTCCACGCTCATTCCTACATTGAACACCGTACTGTTAAGAACGTTTTGCTTAATAAACTTTCAATCCGTTAAATAAAACCTGACTTCATTCGGAGTTCCGACTCGTCTCTCAAGAGGTTATGGGCACCACCGCGAAAGATGTGACCTGCAACATCCCGTTATTACGAAGAAGTGGAGCAGATTTCCAAAACTGGAGCTATCGATTGAAGGTATACCTCGAAGCGAAAGACGTTGCGGATGTTTTGACCGGAGTGGCTCCGGTAGCAGCAGAAGATAAAGCCAAGTTCGAGGAGAAATACCAGATTGCAAAAGCGTTGCTGGTGGGGTATCTATCGGACGAGTGTCTCGAAATCGTTCGAGAGAAGACGACCACTAAGGATATATGGGCCAGCTTAGTGACGGCATATGTAAAGAAATCCGTGGCAAGCCAAATAATCATTCGGAAGCAGTTGGCTCGTTTAAGGATGAAGGAAGGCGCCTATATGAGGACACATCTGTTGGAATTTGTTAGACTGGTAAGAAGATTAAAGACCGCTGATGCGACGTTGGCTGCAAGTGATCTGGTATCGCAACTATTTTTAACGTTGCCAAACTCTTTTGACCCTCTAGTCACGGCCTTGGAAAATGTAGCGGAAGAACTTGGATCTCGTCAAGTAACGTCTGTTGGCCGCAAACGATCCGATCGGCAAGGTGATCCCGTTGAAGACAAGTCTGCAGCTTTTACCAGTGACTCAAAGAAGAAGTTCTCAAAATTCCTCGGAAAGTGCCATCGATGTGGCCTCCGGGGACATATGAAGAAAGATTGCCGTCAACGGGAAGCCAATTCAGCGAAGAAGAGTGCCGTGAGTTTCTGGGCTGATGCAAATGTTGCGGAGAAGAGGCCAGGACACATCGTATTCAAGCTCGATTCCGGGCGCAGTGACCACTTGGTATGCGACAAGACAGTATTCACTAGTCTGAAAAATTTGTCAAATCCTGTGGAGATCAAGGTTCCCAAGGAAGGAGAAGCGATGATCGCTGGTCAAATTGATGAAATTAACGCAATGAGCAACAAGGGCGTACCGTTCAACATCAAAAACGTGCTTAACGTTCCTGAATTACGTGAAAATCTCATGTCGGTCAAGAAAATGACAAATGCAGGTATAGATTTTTTTTGAGAACGTAGCAGTGTTGAAGAAGGACGGAAAGCTGTTGGCTACTGGACACCTCCGTGGAAATTTGTATGAACTCGTATCAACTCGTTTCAAGAAGTTCAAGCCAACCATAGTGAGGTAGGAATTGGAAACTTGTGGCACCTTCGACTCGGACATATTGGCCAACATGGATTGGACATATTAGCCAGGAAAGGTATGCTGAAAGGCATGAATGAAAAATCAAGTCAGATCGATTTTTATAACACCTGCGTGCAAGCTAAGCAATGCCGAGAACCGTTTAATGGAACGAGAATTAGGACCAACCGGCCGTTGGAGCGTATACACTCGGATGTATGCGGACCATCCACCAGCATGGGATGGTTCTCGATACTTTGTGAGTTTCATCGATGACTACACTCCATGATTTACTTGTTAAAGAGAAAGTCTGGCGTGTTCGAGAAATTCAAAGAATTCGAAGCGAGTGTTACGGCCATGTTCGGGAAGTCCATTTCAAGGATGACTGTGGATCAAGGAACGGAGTACTGTTCTGCAATTCAAATGGAGTACTACAAGCAAAAAGGGATCCCACTGGAGGCTACGGTTGCTTATAGTCCCCAACAAAATGGTGTAGCGCTTTCGATTGAATGAGCACGGAGCGAACTTTCTCAATCAAGGTTCGGTTGAACCTCTCCCTTGATTGAGAAAGTTCGCTCCGTGCTCATTCAATCGAAAGCGCCGAAGCGTGGTCAGAAGCAGCTCTGGCGTGCGTTTACTTGATGAACCGAAGTCCAACAAGCGCGCTGCCTTCTGTTGTCACTCCTGCTGAGATGTGGTTCGGTCGTACACCGGATCTGGAGAAAATTCGTGTGTTCGGCTGTACGAGTTTCGTTTGGATCCCGAAGCAGAAAAGACGTAAGTTAGATGCCACTAGTAAAGAGATGATAATGGTTGGGTATGCTCCCAATGGATACCGTGTGTTGGACCCGGTGACTCAAAAAGTTACAATTGCTCGAGACGTCAAGACGTTTGCTCCAGTTGCAAGACTTGCCACTCTTAGGACTGTACTCGCAGCTGGTGTTCAGCAAGGATTCCACTTCCATCAAATGGACGTCAAGACAGCGTTCCTGCATGGAGAGCTGAAAGAAGAATTATACATGGTGATTCCGGATGGCGTCGCAGCTCCTCCCAATACAGTGTGCCGTTTGTTCAAATCACTGTATGGATTGAAGCAATCTCCAAGGTGCTGGAACAAAAAGTTCAACAACCGTCTATTGAATTTGGGATTCCAGCGATCACAACATGATTACTGCCTCTATGTACGTATACAACCAGGAGATAAAGTCTACATCATACTCTATGTGGACGATTTGCTAATAGCTGGGAGAAAGCTGTAAACGATAGAGAAACTGAAGAAAGCATTAAGTTCAACGTTTTCCATGACAGACTGCGGAGAAGTCAATCGTTTCTTGGGTATGAAGCTGGAGTACGACCGGACTAAAAATTCAATGAGCCTTTGCCAGGGAGCGAACATCGAAAAACTGTTGGTGCGCTACAATATGGTGGATTGTAACCCTACCAAGACGCCTATGGATAAGAGCCTGCGTGCTTCGCGAGATAATGAAACAAGCAAGGAACCGTACCGCGAGCTTCTGGGTACAATCATGTACATAATGCTGTGCACCAGACCTGATCTGTGTTATCCCGTCGGATTCCAACGAAATCCAACAATAACTGATTGGCAGTGCCTCAAGCGAGTTGTACGATACCTGAAAGGAACGAAAGCGAAGCATCTGAAATACGTTCGTGATAACTCAGCTGAACCGTTGGTCGGATATGCTGACGCCGACTGGGCATCGGATGCAGAAGACAGGAAGTCTGTTAGCGGTTATTGGTTCACGGTATTCGGTAACGCTGTGTCATGGTCGAGTAAGAAGCAGGTGAAGCAGAATACGTGTCCCTTAGTTCTGCTGTCTCAGAAGCTATCTGGCCTTCAGGAGTGATGGAAAACCTCCAGCTGAAGCGGCCATCAGATCCAGTCTCAATATACGAGGATAACCAAGGAGCGATAGGCATGGCAAACAATTGCGAAAACAAACGATCAAAGCACATAGATATCAAGCATCACATTATTAGAGATCATATTGCGAACGATCGAATAGTATTGAAGTATGTGCGAACCGAGGACCAGTTAGCGGATCTGTTTACCATACTGGTGGACGCTACACATCTTAAGAAACTGTGCCCAGGGGCCTGTAGCATAATCGAAATTTTACTAATAATATTAGTAGAGTAGCTTGTAACTTGTATTTTTCTGTTGCATAATGAATCTACAAGTATGAATTCACAAGACTAATATTACAAGTAAACCGCACTAATAATATAAGTGGAATTTACAAGTAACTGTTGCATAAAGAAAATACAAGTAGAAATTATTAGCGATGGCTTGTAGTTTCTTTTACAAGTATGAATGGTGCTGTAATTTAATTTACAAGTAGCTTTTATTTTATTATTTTAGCTGTGCAAAGTAATTATGCATCGTTTAATTGTTTTTAACGACTTAACAGAGAAAGAAACTATTATTCTAGTTGATTCAAATTACCATATAATGAAATACTGTGCTTAGTGCATAACACTGAGAATTATGAAAATTTTCAAATGACTTTGGATATAGTAGAAGTACTTTAAGTGCTGACATCAAGTATTCAAATGGTGGAGCGCTAAAGATCATTAGCAATTATGCAGTACACAGAAACCCAAAACTACTCAAAAGTGGGTTGTTTTAGGTCAACTCCGTACTTTGTACCAATACCCCATTTTGAGTAAAATGAGTTTCCTAACACTTAGTAGTTTAGTTTCATCCATTTAAAACATATTACCAAAGCTGAGTTTAGTGTACCCAAAGTTGACTTTATTTATCTCAAAATTGAGAATATATTAATTTACTGAAATTTGTATTATTGTACTATAAACAATTTAAGACCATGCATATTTCTTTATTTTTGACAACAATCATGGGAAAGAAAGGAAAAACGTAAAAACTACCTAAATTCTGAGTAGAATTTATTGCGATATTCTCATCAGTTAGTATTTTGAACTAAAAAAGAAATCGTCCAAATTTCATAATCGAATTAGAAGCAAAATCCTAACTTGCATAAGTCTCATAATACACGTAAATTAAACCCGTTTCAAAAGCACACAACAAACAAGTCTACACACTTAATTTTTTTTACCGGGATCTCAGCAAAATGGCCTTTTACCGAGATTCGCACAGCCGTGCCCCAGCAATCATGTTTTTTGCCGAGATTTCTGTCAAAATTGCTGACAATCAGCAAATATTTTACCGAAAATCAGCTAACAACACCATTTCTGCTGAAATATCAGTTTTTTATTTTGCTGTTTTTTATTACGGCTGTGCGGATTTTTGCCGAGCTGCAGAAATAAAAACTAAGTGTGATCGGGATTTGATTTATCATGAATTATACGTACGCGTAACTTACAAATCACCCTAATTAAAACTTAAGTCAATCCCAAAGACCACGTAAAAACGACTCCAGTGTGCATTACATTGGCTTGGCTAAAACTGCCAATACCACAAAGCCGGCTTAAACCGCGGAATCAATAAATTTACAGAGATAATAATTCGTGTTCCGTGCATACCTATCGCAGTCAAACCATATATTCTATCCAAAAATTTGCAAACAAACGTAAACAAATCGTTTACCTCCGCATTGACAGTGAACTGTCGGATGAATTTTGACAGATAAATGAACCTGACGGACTTGTAATTTCAACCTTACTAATAATACAAGTACTAATATTATTAGTTGGAAAAAAATTATTATGCGACGCAAATTACAAGTACTTGTAATTTGTTGACTTGTAACTTGTAACTTGTAGCTAATATTATTAGTCTGATTATGCTACAGGGCCCAGGTGTCGGATTATCCGATTGAGAGGGGGTGTTGGCGCAATAATCAATCGGCCGTAGCGCTGTTACGTTGTTATGGGAGCTACATATCAACACAAGTAACTTGTTAGGAAAAATAATTTCCACGCTCATTCCTACATTGAACACCGTACTGTTAAGAACGTTTTGCTTAATAAACTTTTAAACCGTTAAATAAAACCTGACTTCATTCGGAGTTCCGACTCGTCTCTCAAGACATACTAAATACATTCTAAACAGTTAGAAAGGATTTTTAAACGTTTTTAAGGTTGGGTTCAGTCGCGTTTCGAGGGGAAGGTTATTCCAGAGGCAGATGCCATGTATCAATACACTTCGTCTCAGTTGTGATGAATGGGGAGGCATGATAAATGAGCGGCTGCGTAGTATTTGGCCTTGCTGCAAATGTTGCATGATGTACTCCGGAAGGCTATGATAGTACAATGTTATGGATTTTATACAGGTTCGGGCGAGACTGCACAAACGTGTTCGTGAAATGTCGGAATCAGTAACAGTGTTCGTTTCGCACGACGACGGCGGTGGCTCGGGTGCCGGGAACAAAGAACGGTGACGTCAATCTCACACCTCATGAATGAAATTTGGTGTGAGTTTGACGTCAGCAGTCTAATGGGCTACTAATACGAACAAAAGGCACGCTCAACCGGACCTGTATAAAATAAATGACATTGATGATAGTACCCCTTGTAAATGTAGCAGCAGATTCGGTGGTGGTAGTATTCAGGAAGATCACGGTTCGGTTTTTCAATGCTGCGCTCAATCCGGAAAAATATATTACATCGCCGTATGTGAAGAACGGTGCCACTACAGCCTGCGCAGGCTTTTGACGAGTTGCAAGTGATAGAACTGAAAAAAATCTCCGGAGCGTTTGCAATGTCTTATCACATCACCAACTCTCGCTATCACATCGTTCACTTGGTAACTCCATGTCAGATGTCTGTCCATGTGAAGGCCGAGATTCTTAAGCTTAACACTTTCTACTGGTACTATTACTTCATTACTCCACGGGTAAAGATGATCGCTTGTGTTTTTTTGGGATTTGGGGCTAGAGTGTTAGTAGTTGCCCAGCGTTCGATTGCCTTAAGATCGGTGTTGATCTTTGCAATCAGATAATCTAGTTGGTCAACTTGACCTGTGACATAGATCTGAAGATCGTCGGCATAAAGGTCATATTCGCACTGAAGAACATTCGGAAGACTGCGTTTATATAAAGCGAGAAAAGTAGTACACTGAGACAGGACCCTTGCGGAGTATCATCGGTGAGTTTGTGTTCAACAGACAGGGTGCTTCTTATTTTGACCACCTGGCTCCTGTTGGTGAGGAAAGATCCAAGAAGGTTACAAGCTGATATGGATAAACCGAATTCACGTTCGAATTTGACTTTCAGTTTACTATGGTTAGCGCTGTTGAAAGCTACAGAAAAATCAATCAACACCATGACAGTGCAAAAGTTCTTATCGAAGCCGTCGTAGATGTCATGCACTACTTTGGTTCTGAGCTTTGTACTATGATTCTTCCTGTATGCTGACTGATGTTTAGCGAGGAGAGTTGTATTGGATGATTCAAGATAGCTAGAGATTTGCGATAAAAGGATCTTCTCTAGCAGTTTAGATATTGCGGGAAGCATTCTACTTGGTTGGCGTTTGTACAAAAATATATGTGAGAGAGTTAGTTCTGAAAATGTATTGCGAGGGTCAGTGGCGTAGGGGGGGTTTTCTGAACATTTTTTTACGAAAAAAAAATTTCTTCTAAAAATTTTGTCTCTGGGGGAGGGGGGGTATGGTTTATAGCCAAAACCTAATAAGTTAATACGGTTAATACGTTTAATACGGTACGTATGGTCAGCCCAGGGATGCCAGATATACAGACATGTCTGTATTTATACAGACTTTTGGTCTTGCATACAGACATCATGCAGATTACAGACATTATACAGACTTTTGATTGATTTTACAGACTTTTACAGACATTTCTTATCTTTGGAGGAAAACCGAAGCAGAAAAATCATGAAAACCTGAGAATCTCCGATGATGATTCCAGTATAAATTAAAACCTAATGTTGCTTCTGAAAACATTACGTAGGGAATCCTGAGAGAACAACACCAAAGAAAATCGAACCAATTTTTCCGAGGACCCCGGAATTTTTCGTTCGGAATTCTTGAAGTAAGCCTGGAATATGCTTAAATGTATATTCTTTGAAATAATTGTACAATCTTCATAAAGATTTTATAAGTAATTCGAAGGTGAATTTGGACACTTGAATGGAAGCACTTGATTTTACAAGCATCCGCTGACAAAATGCTCTACAGAGTTACCAATGTCACAGACATTGCAGATAGTACAGAAAGGGCTCCTGTCGAAATTATGCAAGGGCCGCCTGTGTCCGATTCGGAGCCGGGAGATGATCTGCTGATCTTCAAAATAGGGAACCTATGTCACGCCGATGTGGTCCCTTTAATTTTCCGGAGGTAAACGGATGTAGTTGTCCAGTTTTTTCCAGTTTTCTCAAATGATTTCCTCCATGCAGGTTTTGACATCACCAAACGGGACAATGTCGTAAAATGTTGGCCCTGATGTCCGACTTCGGCAAGGAGATCCGCCAGGCACTCCGCATTGCCCCAGGATCCAAGGGAAGGTAATGTTCGAAAGCATGTTCGCTAAGATGCTTTGGATCCTGTTGTGCTTAGGCTTATCACTCTGGAATGTGGAGATGGCGCTGGCAGAGTCTAAAAGTACGAGGATGGGTTCCCTGAACGGGTAGATGGCGGCGCCGTGGCTCCTTCAGAAAAAAAAAATACTGCACATACCTGGGAGGCAGTCCGAGATAGTGAAACCGGTCCCAGTGACCCTAATCCCGACTCCACCCATCTGTAAACCTGTGTTCATAGTTGTGGAAATATCTGTGGCTTAACCACGGACCTTCTAAGAGCCACGAAATTGTCACCCTTGCGGAAATTGCAAACTATTTATATTCGCCGCAGGTCGTAGTGTGTCTATTCCGGCTCCCTTCAGCTAGGAGAGGGATCTTGTATTCTCCAGCAGTGGCTGCAGCGAACGAGCCTGCTAGCGGCAGATGGCCACCAGCGCACGGTGGCAAAAAGGCAGAACGCCAGCCTCGGCACAGGCAGACTGGGGTGGTGTTGCGAGTAACAATTCTGAGGCGGCTCGAATGTAGGAATTGTAGGACCTCCTGTTGTTGGTTCGATGAGGATGAGACAAAGTCCGAACCACGTTGTCTCTGGTCCGACAATTTACTTAGAGCTCGCGGAAGTGCGAAAGGAACGAGAGTCTCCGATCAATGGAGACTCCGAGAACTTCCACAATCTTTTTGTTGGAGATGGGTTAGTCACCCAACCAGCGAAATGAGGACGTGTCCTCGAACGCTTTTGCTGGTTGTCAGAGTCTACCAAGTTCCGGACAAAAGCAAGGAGGTTGCCGGAAAATCCCCATTCTTGCCACTGTTAGAAGTCCTGATGGAGGCCTTGGGAACGTTCTAGATCCGCGTTGTAGGCGTTGTGCAGTACATCTTCCAGATATGCGAAGTATGTGCCCGTGCCGTGTTCCGGGCGGAACGCTTGTTAGCGAAAGCCGAACCTAATATCGACTTCTAATTTACAGCCGCTGTTTACAAACCTTTCCACGGTTTTGAAAACACCTCATGTCAGAGAAATAGACCGGTACATTGTGACATCTCGAGAGGAAATGTTGTTTTTGTGGATGGGTACAACGAGGCTTTTCCGCCATTCGTCCAAAAAGATTCGATCAGACCATGCTTGGTTGATCAACCCCAGAACCAGATTTTGGCGAAGTTGGGAAAGTTTTTGATGATGAAATAACCAACCATATCGAGACCTGATGATTGTCCATTACTCATTAATGTTGAGAGCGAGATTGAGAGGGCGAAGGCGGAAAACGCAGAATTGAAATTGGCGTTTTGTGAATCCGGGGGGACTCGAAAGATGGAGAGTGGCCGCTGAATCTCAGCTGGATCGCTAACGTAAACTAAATGTATTACAATTATTTTTGTTATTCATTCTTAATTATTTCACATTATTTATTATTTCATGAAACGAAAACTTATTTTGAATTTCAGATTATTGAACCCTTGATATTCGATGATATCAAAATGTATGGTTTTATATATTTCCAGTATACCTCTGACATATACAGACAAATACAGACATTTTACTGAGATTAACACAGACATTTATAAATTGTATCTGGCATCCCTGGGTCAGCCTAGCAAAAAAAGGATCCAGGATACAAACGGAAAGGAAAATGAAACGGTGCAATTATACAAACGGTGCAGAACGCACTCAGTCCGTGCAACGACGCTTCCTACGATTTGCACTGCGTAGACTACCGTGGAGAGATCATTTATGCCTGCCAAGTTATGGAAGCCGCTGTCGGCTTATCGATCTGGAGCCGCTTAGAGAACGCCGTAATACCGCTCGGGCTGTACTCGTTGTAGACGTTTAGAAATGCCGAATAGATTTTAGCGATATTTTTGAACACATTTATATTATTGTACAACAGCACCCTGAAATAACGCTATGTCAAGAATGCCAGTTCGTCGGAATAACTACAGTATGAACGGAAGGTATCAAAGGATTACAACGTATATTCGTAATAGGGTTTCTACATTATTCGACTTCAACATGCCTCGTCAGACGCTGCGTCGAAGATTCAAAGAATTTTTCTCATCGCAATAGATAGCTGTTTTAGTGTTTGTGTCCATTTTTTTAAAAGTTTTCTGGCGATATGTATGCTTATATATTTTTTACCATCATTAGGACATAAGTAGTCTGTTGATGTAGACCTTAAATAAATAAATAAATAAATAGATGTTATAGATGAGAAAATCTCATGTTAAACAACCCAATTATCATTCTTTCACAGTATGCAAGGAATCGTTCTACATCCTGTCGGCGTATATGACCCATCTGATGGGACACGGTGAAGTGATGATCCACTGTCAGGTGTGCAACATGACCGTCGAAAAGAAGAGCATGGCCCGGCATTTGCTGCTACACTCGATCGGGCTGTACGAATGCGTCTACTGCTTGTTCGGCGCGAATACGAAGTCTACGATGGCTCTGCATGTCAGCAACGCCCACAGCTCCAAGCCACTGTACTGCTGCGTGCGGTACAATAAGAAGGTTCGTATATGCAAAATATTTAGTTTTTTTTTCTTTCAATCCATTCATAATTAGAAGAGATTAGTGTACCTATGTAGGGCTCGATCCTTCGCCTAGCAGTTAGACGCGCGGTTCCAAAGCTAGACCATGCTGGCTGAGGCTAGGTTCGATTCCCGGTCTCTTCTGAGAAATTTTCGGATTAGCAAAATGTTTAACCTATTTACATACTGCCGTGAATCTCATATCTGTCTTTTTTTGCTGGGTTTTCTATATGAATCAAATATGCGATTCACGGCAGTATACGACCTATAATGTATTTAATAGATTTACCTTCCCTTATTTTGCAGCGAGCAGATGGAGTCGATTACCCTCCTAATAAGATAGAGTCGATGGAATTGAAAACCATGAGCTGCACGGTATCGCCGGATTTGTTCAAGAGGTGTAACTACACTCCTGAACAGTTGAACTACAAACCAATCAGTATTCAGATCAACCAAACTATGGAGTATACACGGAACGAGCAGCCTGTGACCAAGATTCTGTCGAATGCTATTGCTACGCCTGCTCCTGCCCCGCCGGGAACATCCACAGCAGGAGCACCACAAGGACCTGCATCGAACATACAGATTCAAATTACGGACGAGGCGGGCCGTCCGTTGATTATATCGATTCCAGTTCAAAATGCAAAACCAGCGCCTGCTCCTGCACCGACAGCAGCCACAGCTCCTGCATCAACCTCAGCGCCAGTCCGTATTGCGCCGAAACCTCAACAAATGACTGTTTCACAAAGCACCAATATTACCGGACCGAAATCGATATCTGCAGCTCCTCCCATACAGATGCCGATGATAAGTTCTGTGCAAGGTGGAGTCCAGAACTTCATGCCTCAAAATCCAGGCCCACTTCCTGTTATCAGCAGTGTTCAAGGTATGGCGCCTATGCCACCTTTAACGGCTATCCAACGCAACGATGGTTTGCCGGTAATAAGCTGCGTCCAAAGTGTTGCTCAACTCCCGCCAGAACTGCCTACGGTGCCGCCCGCCACCACGATCGTGCCAAAGCCGACCTCAATAATGGCCATAACCTCCACCAGTGGAATGATCACCATTCCGAACATTCCCGGTATAACTATCACTGCTAAAATGGTTACACCTCCCGTAAAAAGCACTACCCCGATAATCACAAATGTACAGTCGATTCCGGCAACAGCGTTACCCGTACTTACCCCACGTCCAACCCCTAAGCCAGCCGCCCAGGTAGCACCTTCACCGATTGCTCAACTGCAAGAGATGGTTAGCAGTTCCACCACGTCGACAAATACAGCCGCACCAATTGAGCCCAAAAACGACATGTACTCTACTACGGTTGCCGAAGCAGACACGCAGTCGAACAGCAGCAATGGCGTAAGCGTAGAACTGGAGGCCGACGACTCGCAATCACAATCGGCACGTAGCAAATCCACCACTCCCGTTCCGTCGTCATCGGTCCAGACGAGTGTTCCGCTTCCACATGAACCGACGCCGATGTCGAAGAAGTTTGCCAGTACAACGCAGATTAGAATCGATTTCCTGTTCAAAGGAAGTATCGACAAGTTCGATCGATTGGAACGGAAGGTTAGCCAGATGATTGAAAGCACCGGATTCTATGGGACGGCGCTGAATATCTGTGGGGTGGAGGACTGTCAGAGCCGGTTTAGCGACCCGGTTAAGTTGAATCTGCACCTGTTGAAGTTTCACAATCTCTCATATTACAACTGCCATCACTGCACGGGCAGATACAAGACGGCTCACGAACTGATCACACACGTGAAAACCCATGGGCGGCATCGGTATTTGTGTTTCCTGTGCGATAAGAAAAGTCACTTTCTGAAGATGATGATTCTGCATGTGCAGCACGATCACAATAGTACGGACGTGATCTTGACCTATCTACACCCTAAGAAGCGAGATATCCACAACGATCTGGTGGTTATTTGTCCGCAGAATGTGACAAGTGGGCAGCTGCAGGATTATGTCAGCAACATTTTGAAGGAGGACGGAGTGAGTGAGAAAAAGAGATTCTCTCCGAGTGAAGTTGATCAACTTCCGGTGGAGGAAATCTTTGCCGAGGATATGTTCTGTGCAAGCTGTGACTACACAACGAAGATCAGGAAGAATCTGAAGCGTCATCTGGAGAAGCACAACGAGGTATCGTCTACTGCGAGTTTAGCGGTACTTCCGGAGCTAGAATCCTTATCAGTTGAAGTAGTTGAAACACCGAAATTTATCTTCGCAAGCAGGGAAGTGGCCACGGGTCATACCATTCCTCAACGGGTTGACCCGATAAAGCTGTATCAGTGTGGGCTGTGCAAGTTTGAATGCCCACCCGTATTCTCTGATCTACGGACCCATCTGTATCGGACGCATCGTAGCGAAAAAATCTACAAATGCGCACACTGCAGTGCCACTCTCAGCGAACGTTTCATGTGCATTGACAAAATTGCAAACCATTTGAAGCTGCATGGTGACAATCTCTACAAATGTAATCGATCCGACTGTGAATATTTTCGTGAGGAGAAGACGCTTGTTTTGGCTCACATCAAGCAGAACCATGGTAACGTGGGATCCGTATTGATACTAAGAGAAGCGGTAGTACCTGATTCCCCGGAATGGCAATGTGACCTCTGTGAAACGATTCGCCCAAACAGAGCAGCGATTATTGAACACATGGTGAAGGATCACAAACTGACCGACAAGCAGTTCAAATGTTCTCACTGTTCCTACAAATCATCCGACAACGATTCCTTCAAGGCACATTTTGCGAATACTCATCCGAAAAGCGAAATCCTTATTATATCGTTGTTCCACGAGATGCCACCCAAAGTGGTTGAAGTAAATATGGCGAAAGAAAGCAGCCAAAGAAAGGAATCCAGTGGTAATGAAAAGGGTAAACGATTCAGCTGTGGCATCGAGTCATGTTCGTTTTCATCGGCTAAAGAAGACGACACTCAGGAACATTTCTTCAAACAGCATCCGGAACAAACTCTGGTCGTGTTTGATGATTCAGCTATCGAAAAGGAAAAGCGGAAGCGATTTGATTACTTTGTTAAGTATGTCTGTAATTACTGTCAAATGCAGTGCGATTTGATTGACGATATTGTGCAGCACTGGAGTCAGATTCACAAAGAAAAAGCCAATACGAAGCCCCTCATGTACAAATTGTTCAAACTAGTTCGCTGCTTCTATTGTGACATGCTTTCGACTTATTCTGACATTAAAGCGCATTGCACAACCCACCATGTTGGTCAGATCTTCGTTTGTGTCGACCATCAGAATGCTTTTAAATGTGGCGAGTGTCCTTACGTCGTTACAGGAGAAAAAGTCGATCTGCTGAAACATTTCAAAATGTATCACAGCGCAAGCAAAAACGAGGATCCTTGCGATTACATGGACGACGAGTTTCTGCACAGAATGCTGGAGCAGAATAATACTCTCTACACGTGCAATCACTGCAAGATTACCTTCGAAAGTCGTTACGAGTACGAAAATCATTTAGATGTCTGCACCTATGCTGGAGAACCGAGCAGCTTCACACCGGCCTCAAAATCGGTCCGAATTCGCTACATTTGCAGCTGCTGTTCGGAAATGTTCAGCAACGAATACAACATTGCGAAACATATGAGAACTCACATCGCCCAATACAATTGTCGTTACTGCAAGCGGGAATTCAAGCACTTGGAGCAGCTCAACGAACACCAAATTCACCTTCACAACGCTCGTGATGACGACTTTTCGCTGAAAGATCTCAGCCAATTTAGAAGCCAGTTCCTCAAAATCAAAATGCTGTTTCCGAATGGTTTGGTCCTCAGTAAAGTGGATGCCTACAAAACCGTGTGTGGGTCCGTCGAGGACATCATCAACTATGCTCGCGTTGTAAACGACGAGGAACTGTCCCAGCTCATGTTCAAACGAGCCATTGAAATGCCTTTAATCTACCAGGATGGCGAATCCGGGCCAACCATCTATACTATTTGCAAAGACTTTATAGCATCACGCCCCACTATGGTTCTGGAGCTGCAACAGCTGTCCGAGTTGCAATTAGAGGAAATCCGCGAACAGGCCTATCTCATAGCCAAAGCCACCGCAGGGAACAACAGCGCCAGTAGCAGCCAAAGCGGTAGCGGTTCTAGCCGGAAACGAGGCAGACCGCGCAAGAAGCTAACCGTTTCTCCGACCCTCTCCGATGAAGATGACGACGACGACGACGATGACTGGAGACCAGATCGGAAGAGGCCAGCTTCGAAAGTGAACGCACCAGCGAAACCTTCGGTTAAAAAGGATTCCCGCGTACCAACAGACTTTTCCGAATCGGATGATGAGCTGTTAATCACTTTCAAGAAAGAGACGGTCTAGATTGATGTAATTTATTTTTTTGTTCCGACGAAATAATCAGTAAGTGTTTTATGTATAGATTATTATACCTACCAGATCAAGACATCACTATTGAAAACGCAGTTCAATCAGAAACCAGAATTAAATAAGTATTAAACAATTTTTCAGCGTATTTTTCATACATTCGAAATTTATCCCATGTCATAATTACTTAGGGGATTGTATCCGGCTGTTGGCCTAGTTGCGTATTTCTCTCATAACTTTTTTTTCAAGTCAATATTATGCAGCGATGTGATCACCATTGGAAGACTAGAGATCTTAGCTAACTTTTCTCCGAAGTAACTATACTGTTTAACAAAAACGGAAAAAAATGCACTGTCCTGTTGTAGGCCATACCTTTGAACCCTTTCAGGCCCAAATGTTTGTAAGTGGTATTACCCAGTATAAAACAAAACAAGTTGAACAAAATATTGTTTTGGGGATGTGCTAGATTATCCACACTGTCCATAAGTCCAGAACTTGTTATCTACAGTTAAGCCCCAAACGCAATACAACGGAACGGCGACGGAAACGGAAAATTTGACAGTTAGCCCATATATTTTCTGTCAAATTTGCCGTTTCCGTCGCCGTTCCGTTATATTGCGTTTGGGGCTTTACCATGCTAGCTTTTCGGAAATTGTTTTTAATTTAAATTAAAACATTGGTGTAATCTTGATGAAATTATAACATGTAAAGAAAAAGTACCGAATTTGTACACTTTTTGACTATTTACTGAAACTGTAATATCTCAGCCCCAGAACAACATTTCTTGGATCTTTATTTATGAAAATAGTCCTTATAAATAGCTCTTTGTAGTATTAAGTTTTTCTGCATAAGTAAACATTATTTTTTGTGTGAGGATGAAGTAACTTCGAAAATTAGTCAAAAAGATGTGTTTTTTTTTTCGATATTTAAAAAGCTCTGCAGACTGTAAAAACGCATATTACCAAAAACTAATTCATGGAGAATATGGGCAAAGATCCACAGAAAAATAAAAAAATATAAAACGAATGGGTGACCCTGACAAAAAATTGTGAAAGGACCCGATATTTGATTTCTCACCTAAAAAAAGCTCATTTTTCAAAAATCGATCTGGCGCGACCTCCAAACGATTTTTTAGAAATTCGGTTTGTTCTACAAAAATTATCCAGACAGGTATATCTTTCATATCAGGGTTGAGCACCATGACTTTTCGAACATCGATTTTTTTTGGAACACCCTAGTGTGTATTTCAATGTTCACAGCAAAAGGGTGACGGTAATAGCTGGATTCTGCATGGGTTGGTTTAGCTCCCAATATCCTCCCGGCGATGAACTATTTTCAATTTGGCTCGTTATCTAGAGGCAGTAGACAGACCTCGGTTATGGCACGCTTGTACTCGCCCTTACATGTTTTCACAGTGACGACACGGCAAATGTTGTCCTTTCCAGGGTGCAACTTTGTAACGCGACCGAGGGGCCATTGGAAAGGCAGGGAACCATGATCAGCCAGCAGAACTAGAGCACCTTCGGCCATTGGTGTTGCTTTCGTCCACTTTGCTCTGTTCTGAAGTTCTGGTAAGTGTTCTGCTGTCCATCTCCTCCAGAAATGTTGAAAAATAGTTTGTCCTGCCTTCATCTCTCGTGAAACTTGCTAGCTCACAGGGTGGGGATAATTTCATTCAGGCTCGTTAATTCAAAGTTAATTGCCTATGTTCAGAGTATTAAGCCACCCGGAGTGGAAATTAATTACTATGTCTGAAACTCGATTATTGTAACCGCTCCCTTCGGTAATTGGTGCACTCCAGTCTGTGCCCTTTCTTGAAGAGAGGGCAAATGAGGCTGTCCAACCAGCTAGCTGGCAATTCCTCGTCTTCTAATATTTTCGACATAATATGGTGCAGAACTTCATAAAGCTGCTTACTGCCATGTTTGAGAAGTTCAGCCGGGAGCTGGTACTTCCCCGCTGTCTTATTGTTCTTCAGCTCTCTAATAGCATTTTTACCTCATCTAGTGTAGGCGACTCCACAGCCTGTCTATCGTCGCTAATATTTATTCTGTTCATCGATACACCGTCACTTCCACTATTCAACAAAGTCTCGAAGTGTTGCTTCCACCTGGCAGCCACTTCGGTTTTATCTGTCAGCAAATTCCCTTCTTGGTCGTTGCACATGACGGGATATAGCGCTATCTTTCTCTGCACGCCATTGACAGTCTAATAAAACCTCCGCATATCATTCTGCTCCATTTTTTCCTGCGCCTCGCTAATCACTTGTTCTTCATACTCCTTCTTCTTTCTGCGGTGGGTTCGTTTTTCGGCTGCTCTTGTTTCCTTGTACCGATATCTATTCGATCGGGTACCCGACACCAACATCCGGCTTCTGGCAACGTGCTTCTCGTCTGTCACGCTGTGACACTCCACATCGAACCAACCCGTCCTGGGTCGCCTCTGTGCAGTGCCTACCACTTCTCATACTGTTGTGCTCACCGTTCCATGGATCGACACCCATAGATCGTTGATGTTGTCGCTAATGCTACGTTTTGACAGGGCAAGTGAATTGAACAACTCAGTTGAATTCAATTGACTTGCCAAAAGTTGAACATGTTCAACTTTCTTTTCGTTCAAGTGAATTGAATTAAGATGTTTACACGTTCCATTCGCGTTCGATTCAAGCGACTTGCTCAATTCACTTGCCTTGTCTAAACGTAGCATAACGTTGATTGCACTTATCCGTTCGTCGAGCTTCTGGCGGTACTCAGCCGATACTCCTTCCACCGATAATCGCTGGATATTGTAACGCATCGTTCGCTGTGATCTTTCGTTCGAGCCAATGTTCGGCCTCTGAATGTCCGCACATCGATAACATCCGAGAAATGACGCCCATCCACCAGTACATGGTCTATCTGGTTTCAAGTTGCACCATTTGGGTGTCTCCAGGTGTGTTTTCAGATATCCTTTCGTGCAAAGTAGGTGCTACTGATGACCTTCCCTCTGGCAGCAGCGAAATTTACTAGCCGTAGGCCGTTGTCATTGGTGGCGGAGTGAAGGCGCTCCCTACCGATTATGGGGTGGAAAAAGTCCTCTCTCCGACGTGAGCGTTACTTACTTACTTATGAATCCTGTACACCTCCGGTGGTGCAAAGGGCCGACTTGAAAGATCTCCATCCTGGGCGTTGCCCAGCTATCCGTTATCGCTTTATCCTGTTGGCAGATTAGATTTCGGTCGACTATTTTTATTTCTTTATTGAGGCTTCGCCGTCAAGAGCCTATGGGTCTGCCTCTGCTGCGATGTCCCGCTGGATTCCAGTCTAATGCTTGTTTTTGCAGATATTTCTTAAACTCGCAAAGACAGCCCTGGCTTTCTTGATCCGTGCGCCTATGTCGATCTTGGTACCGCCGTCTGACGCCATTTGGCTACCAAGATATTGGAAGCTTTCAACAGTCTCCACTGGTTGCCCAGCTACTGTGAAACTGGAAGGAGTCATCGTGTTTACATCCAACGATTTGGTTTTGTTGACGTTGATGACCTGAGACTTGATGACTAAACCTGCCGAAGAGGAGCGCTCGGCAAGGTCATTGAGCTTACTCTGCATATCAGAGCGCCGTTGCGCGAGGAGTGCAACGTCATTTCGAAGTCGTTTAGGTGCTCCATGGTTATAGGCTGCCATAACAGCCCGCGGTTTGGTTCACTTTCAATCGCATCTACCAGAATCTTGTCGATTACGATGAGGAATAGTAACGGTGATAGAATACATCCTTGCCTCACACCAGTTACGACCCGGATAGGGTCGAACAAGACCCCATTGTGCAGCACTCTACACGAAAAGGCCTCATACTGTGCTTCGATGAGGCCGATGATTTTCTCAGGAACCCCCTTGCGTCTCAAGCCACATATTCTCGTGATTGAGACGGTCGAAAGCTTTTTAGTAGTCAATGAATACCAAGAAAAGGGACTCTTGGAATTCGTTGACCTGCTGCAGAATGATACGGAGAGTGACAATATGGTCCACACAGGATCCTCCGGCACGGAATCCGGCCTGCTGCCGCCGGAGAGTCGCATTGATCTTCTCCTGAATCCGAGCTAGGATAATTTTGCATAGAGCTTTGAGAACGGCACACAGCAACATAATGCCTCGCCAGTTATCGCATACAGTCAGGTCACCCTTTTTGGGCACTTTCACTAAGATACCTTGCTTCCAGTCGACCGAGAAAGTTGCGGTGTCTCAAATATTATTGTCGGCGTAGCACCAAGTTAGAATTCGGAAGTCGGGACTTCCGAACCGAACTTTCTTCCGAAGTTTTATTTGTCAAACTAATTGATGCGTTGTTAAGCGCATCTTTAGGCGAATCCAGCGCACTACTTCCGAAGTTGGGAAAGTTGCCTGTATCTGGAGAAAAATCCAACTTCGGTATAAAAAGCGGTATAAATTTATTCCGGATAGACAATACGAAATAAACGATGCAGTAGTTCAGCGGATGTCATGGGGTCAGCTTTGAGCATCTCGGCTGATGTGTGATCGACCCCTGGGGCTTTATTCGATTTCATGCTTTGGATGGCTGTTTGAATCTCTAGCAGTGATGGAGCTTCGGTATTGACGCGTGTTATACGTAGGATCCTGGTAGCGTTTCAGCTGGTCAGTTGAGTCGGTCAACAACTGATCATTCGCGTCTTTCACAGGCATCGTTGCATTCATCTTCGCCCCGCTTACGCGTCGTGAGATATTGTAGAGGAGACGAATGTTCCCGGTTGCAGCGGCTCTCTCTCTCTCCTTCGTCGGCCAGAGAGTCTGCCCACGTTTGCTTGTCCCGTCAACATGAGCGTTTTACTTCCTTCTCAAGAGCCACGTATCGTTGACGGGCTAAGACTTAGGCTCCTCTGGTTTTTGATCGCTCTATCGCGGCTTTGGCTTCTCTTCGCTTCTCTATCTTCCTCCAGGTCTCATCGGTGATCCATTGTTTTCTCTGGGTGCGTAGTTCGCCCAGATTGTTCTCGCTGGTGGCGATGAAGGCATTCTTGATGGCAGTTCTTCAACGAAGGACCTTTTCACCGTGGCATCTTCCAATCGGCGTGTGTTAAACCGTCCAACTCTCTTCTCCTGCACTGCCGAGCAATGCGCAGGTATATTTCGCCGATGAGGAGGTGATGATTAGACGCGACATCGGATCTTTTTTTATTCCGTACATCATGGAAACTCCGTTTCCACTTTCGGCTGACGCAGATAGGGTCGATTTGATTTTCTGCAAAGCCGTTACGGGAGGCCCACGTGACCTTGTGAACCGGTCGTTGAGGGAAGAGCGATCCCCCGATCACCATGTCATTGTTACTACAAAATTCTGTGAACAGTTCTCCGTTTTCGCTCATTTCTCCGAGACATTGGCGTCCCATAATGCGCTCATGGTTTGAGTTGTCGGATTCGATCTTCGCATTGAAGTCGCCCAAACAGATCTTGATGTCACCCTTCGGAATTCTATCTACGACGGCATTGAGTTGACTGTAGAAGTTCTCTTTTGTAGCAATAATCTAAATATCTTATATCGTCCAACTATCAGCTTCATAGTAATACCAGCAAGCTGACCTTCAACATATCGATGTTGAACTTGCTAACAACCGCTTAGAACATGTGTTCCCAAATCAGGGGCCGCGACTCCCAGGGAGGTCGTGGGCTGATCAATGATGGGTTGCGAAAGACGAATCTTGACTCATTCTTTTGTCCCTATTTTGTCCCACAAATCTATCACAGCCATTAGATTTGGATCTCTCGGGCTGAAAGTCTCGATAATAAAGACAAAAAAAAAAAAAAAAAAAAGATTTGGATCTATGTAGTGAATGGAGAACAATAAATTTTGAGTTTTTGTCAAATACAATGAAATCCAAACAATTGAAATCCAATCCAAATTCAATCCAATTGCAATAAAAATCCGAGCCACATTCAATCCAATTCCAATCAACATCCAATCCTAATCCTGTTGACCAGAGAAGGAAACCCTCTCACAAAGAATAACAACTAGAGTTCCCTCTCTACACCACGGCAGGCTACTGACTGATACTTCTGCCAGCAGCTGCAGTTCTCTTTATTCAACAACAGGTATATACAATAATCCATAACAAACTTCCTTAATCTATACCAAAGAGCAACTACAACTAACCGGCGCCCGCTTCTTATCCATCTTGGATCTACAGCGAAGCGTCGCACACTACCTGATATTCCAACACTCCTCCTTAGTGTGCACGCCTCGCAACTCTCCTGGCTCCTTCTAACACCGAGCCTCCCGTCCAGAGCTCCTTCTCGCCGAACAATTCATCCTGGCCCAATCCGTTGCCCGTACAAATGGCCTCTATCCGACGTTTGCACAGCACCCTCTGTTGACTAGCTCCTGAATGTTCCGACGCTCCTCCTGGACGCTGACCAGCCAGCATCCTACCGAACGTTCCAACCTCCTGATGAATGCCGTCCGCCGCTACCCAAGACTTACGTGGCTGATCCATGATCCCACTGCGCCACGCGACTTATGCGGCCGATCCATGATCCCACTGCGATAACGTCGACGGCCATAACATCCCACTAAGATGGAGAACGGGAATCGTTCCTGGGCCCATAACCTGTTGGCCAGAAAAAGGGAACCCCCTCACAAAGAATAACAACTAGAGTTCCCTCTCTACACCACGGCAGGCTACTGACTGATACTTCTGCCAGCAGCTGCAGTTCTCTTTATTCAACAATAGGTATATACAATAATCCTTAACAAACTTCCTTAATCTATACCAAAGAGCAACTACAACTAACCGGCGCCCGCTTCTTATCCATCTTGGATCTACAGCGAAGCGTCGCACACTACCTGATATTCCAACAAATCCAATCTAAATCCAACCCAAATCCAATCCAAATCCATTCCACATTCAATCCATATCCGTTCCACATCCATTCCAAATCCACTCCAATCAAAATCTAATCCAAATCCGATCCAAATCCAATCTAAATCCGTTCCAAATCCAAATCCAATCAAATGCAATTCTAATCCAAATCTAAATCAAATCCAATCCAAATCCAGTCCAAATCCAATCCAAATCTAACCAAAATCTAATCCAAATCCAATCCAAATCCAATCCAAATCCATTCCAATCAAATCCAAATCCAACCAAAGTCTAATTCGAATTCCAAATCAATCCAATCCATTCAAAGTACATAATGATGGGATATGAAGCAATTCATGATGGTTTGTTCAATCTTACGCGAATTTTTTTTTTATCCAAATTCTTAAAGCCAATGTTGGAAGGTCGCAAGCAACATGCGATTCTGCTAGGTGGGTCGCATGTACAAGTAGTTTGGGAACATCTGGCCTAGGATATGATATTTATCTAAAATTTCGCAGAGATATCATACTTAAATGAGATAGCATAAGTATATACCTGAATTTTAGACTTATGTTAACCAGTACTATTAGCCAATAACTCCAAACTTATGACTTTGTGAATGCTGGCAACGTTTTTGAGCTTCGTGAATGTTGGATATCTCATCCAACGGGTAATTCCGCTACGACTACTAAGTCAGTCAATTAGGCTATCCATGAGGACATTCAGCGATGGGACTGACAATCTAAATCAAAACAAAGTGTGTATGCAGTTGAACGGAACTCACTTCTGGTGTAAACCGCGCTTAACATTTTCCTTTGAATTGTTATGTCAGTCCGGTCAGAATCTGTCAAAAAAACAAGGTAAACAAAAATTGTCAGCTGATCGCAGCTGTCTTATGGATTGCCTTATACCAAGATAAACTTCGAGATAATATATTAAGCCTTCCAAACAACTTTGTAGCATACGATGGATCTCCATATCTCTCAGATTTCGATAGAACTAGTTTAACTGGTAGTCTCATGTACACTAAAGTCGCTAAGTTACGTTGTCTCGCGTTGTAAGTTTAAGCTAAGTTACGTTGTCTCGCTTTGATCGTTTCTATTACGTTCGACTCCAGTAGTAGCACCGTAGGGTTGCGGCTGAGTGCATCAACGTGCTTCATTTTAATCCCAGGTCGATGCTCCATAGTGTATTCAAACTCCTCCAAAAGTAACGCCCATCCCGCAATTCTTGGTGCAATTTCTTTCTTCTCCATGGTCATTTTGAAAGCGGCGCAGTCAGTAACTATTTTGAAGGGGATTCCCAGTAAATATACCCTGATTTTTTCAAGGCAGACACGATAGCGAGCACCTCCAGTTTATAGCTGGTGTAGTTTACCTCTGCTGTAGATGTTTTCTTGCTATAGTAGTATACTGGATGAAAAACACTCTCGTCTGGGAACTTCTGCAACAAGATCGCACCGAAACCGGCGTCAGTATGTAGCTCGGTCAACGCACTCGGTTGGTACAAACTTAAGGTAGGCCTTGAACATAGTTTTGCTTTCAGCGTTTCTATTGCTGAACGTTGCTCTGGTCCCAACACGAAAACCACATCCCTCTTCAATAAATCCGTTAAGGGTTTGGCGATGATTGAGTACCCTTCGATGAACTTCCGGAAATATCCGGTTAGCCCAAGAAACTGCTGAACTTCTCGAATGTTTTAGGGTTGCGGAAACTTGACCACAGCCTCGGTTCTCTAGAATTGGTCGAATTTCTCCGCTGCAAATATCATAACCGAGGTATTCAATTCTTCTTTGAAGAAACTGGCACTTTTTCCACTTGATACGTAATCCGTTTTTCTCAGTAACGTCCAACACCATCTTCAATCGATGTAAAGCTTCTTCCTCGTTCTCGGCCGGTATTAGCAGATCGTCGATGTAAACCACGACTATTTTGTCACGAATCAGCTCACTGAACACATCATTAATGAACCGTTGGAAAACGGTTGGTGATGTAGATAATCCGAAAGGAGTTTTCAGAAACTCGAATTGCCCACACGGAGTTACAAATGCGGTGTACTTCACATTTTCTTCGTGCACTGGAACATGGAAAAATCATTCTCCAGATCCAAGGTAGTAAAGACCTTGGCAGAGTGTAGATCATCTAGAATGTCCTCGATCAAGGGAATAGGAAAGTGATCGCGAATTATTACCTTGTTCAATCGGCGGTAGTCGACACAAAGGCGCCTGGTTCCATCCTTTTTATGCACTAGTACTATTGGGCTACTGAATTCAGAGGTGCTATGGCGTATAATGCCCTGTTCTAGCCAGTTCTTAACTTGGATCTGTGCAATGTCTTTCTTTAGTGGAGCTAATCTTCTTGATAGTTGTTGGATCGGAGCCTCATCCTTCAAGACAATCTTGAGCTTCACTTTTGTATTTGACACTTGCTGCGGAGAGTAACTGTTGATAATTTTCTTCACTTCCTTGCGAATATCCGGATTTTGAACTTGTGTTAGTACTTCTTCGGTATCGTCCTGCACCATGATCCTCAAAACAAAGAGCTCATCCTTTGGTTGAAACTTCGCTCCTTCCGCTGTAACGTTGACGTCTCCATAGAGAAGCAAGTTTCTTCCGAGCAATACTGGCTGAGGCATGTCCTTCGCATCAAGGACATCGAAAACAATCTGCAGAATTACATTTTCTAATTCTACCTCCACACAACACGTTCCTTGCGTCCACACCGAACCGTTGAGAGTTGAGAGAGAGCTTCTTTGCATCTTTCGTATTCATGGGTAAATCGAGTTTGTCTTTCCAGTTGGTGCATAGTAGTGATACATCGCGGGCAGCAGGGACTATGTCCAAGGGCTTGACGATCCCTCCCCAGGCCATCTGCGAGTTGTGGGGCTTGCCTAGGATGTGGTGGGGTTTGACAGTGGGCCCTGTTAAACCTGTATAAAAAGCTGCATGTATCCGCAAGTAGGCCCCACCAAAGCGACCGTGTGCCGCTCAAAGCGCACAAGCCCAAGTCCTAGTGTTAAGTGGGACGCTTAACAGCCCTTACACGACGGCCCTCCGACGATACAGGAGGTTTGCGCAGGCCCAATAAGCCGCCTAGAAAACCAATCATTACGAACAATATAAGAGATAATGCGACTCGATATAATCGGCAAAGACCTAGGCGACGAATACAGGATCACGATTGGAAGCTTGGAACATGGAATTGCAAGTCGCTAGGTTTCGCAGGTTACGACAGGATGATCTACGATGATTTACATCCCCGCAACTTCGACGTCGTGGCGCTGCAGGAGATTTGCTGGACAGGACAGAAAGTGTGGAAAAGCGGGCATCGAGCGGCTACCTTCTACCAAAGCTGTGGCACCACCAACGAGCTGGGAACCGGCTTCATAGTGCTGGGTAAGATGCGCCAACGCGTGATTGAGTGGCAGCCAATCAACGCAAGGATGTGCAAGCTGAGGATTAAAGGCCGTTTCTTCAACTATAGCATCATCAACGTGCACTGCCCACACGAAGGGAGACCCGACGACGAGAAAGAAGCGTTCTACGCTCAGCTGGAGCAGACATACGATGGATGCCCACTGCGGGACGTTAAAATCGTCATCGGAAACCAAATCGACCACGTTCTAATCGGCGGTAAATTCTTCTCCGACATCACGAACGTACGCACTTACCGCAGTGCGATTTTTTTTTTTATTGTCTTTATTAATGAGGTTTTCGGCCCTTGACCGGTTCACCTCAAGTGCGATTATTGAATCCGACCACTATTTATCTTGTTTCAGTATTCCTGCGCTCAAAACTCTCGACGGTGTACAACACGCGTCGAAGTCGGACGCCGCGGCTTAACATTGGGCGGCTACAAGACGGTAGACTAGCCCAGGAATACGCGCAGCAGCTGGAAGTGGCACTCCCAACGGAAGAGCAGCTAGGCGCAGCGTCTCTTGAAGATGGCTGGAGAGATATTCGATCCGCCATTGGTAGCACCGCAACCGCTGCACTTGGCACGGGGCCCCCGGATCAGAGAAACGACTGGTATGACGGCGAATGTGAGCAGTTAGTGGAAGAGAAGAATGCAGCATGGGCGAGATTGCTGCAACACCGCACGAGGGCGAACGAGGCACGATATAAACGGGCGCGGAACAAACAAAACTCGATTTTTCGGAGGAAAAGCGCCAGCCGGAAGATCGAGACCATGAAGATACGGACCAACTGTACCGCGCTAATAACACACGAAAGTTCTATGAGAAGTTGAACCGTTCACGTAAGGGCTACGTCCCAGATATGTGTAAGATCATAAACGGGAACCTTCATACGAACGAGCGTGAGGTGATACAAAGGTGGCGGCAGCACTAAGAAGAACACCTGAATGGCGATGTGGCAGATGAAAATGGCGGTATGGTGGTGGACCTGGGAGAACGCGCGCAGGACATAATTTTACCAGCTCCGGATCTCCAGGAAATCCAGGAGGAGATTGGTCGGCTGAAGAACAACAAAGCCCCTGGGGTTGACCAACTACCAGGAGAGCTATTTAAACACGGTGGTGAGGCACTGGTGATTTGGGAGGAGGAAGTTTTGCCGCAGGAGTGGATGGAAGGTGTCGTGTGTCCCATCTACAAAAAGGGCGATAAGCTGGATTGTAGCAACTACCGCGCAATCACATTGCTGAACGCCGCCTACAAGGTACTCTCCCAAATTTTATGCCGTCGACTAGCACCAACTGCAAGGGAGTTCGTGGGGCAGTACCAGGCGGGTTTTATGGACGAACGCTCCACCACGGACCAGGTGTTCGCCATTCGCCAAGTACTGCAGAAATGCCGCGAATACAACGTGCCCACACATCATCTATTCATCGACTTCAAAGCCGCATATGATACAATCGATCGGGACCAGCTATGGCAGCTAATGCACGAACATGGATTTCCGTATAAACTGACACGGTTGATCAAAGCGACGATAGATCAGCTGATGAGCGTAGTTAGAGTTTCAGGGGTATTCTCGAGTCCCTTCGAAACGCGCAGAAGGTTACGGCAAGGTGATGGTCTTTCGTGTGCTATTCAACACAGCTTTGGAGCAGGGGTTAACACGAGTGGTACAATTTTCAATAAGTCTGTCCAGTTATTTGGCTTCGCCAACGACATAGATATTATGGCACGTAACTTTGAGAAGATGGAGGAAGCCTACATCAGACTGAAGAGGGAAGCTAAGCGGATAAGACTAGTCATCAACACGTCGAAGACGAAGTACATGATAGGAAGAGGTTCAAGAGAAGACAATGTGAGCCACCCACCGCGAGTTTCCATCGGTGATGACGAAGTCGAGGTGGTAGAAGAATTTGTGTACTTGGGCTCACTGGTGACTGCCGAAAATGACACCAGCAGAGAAATTCGGAGACGCATAGTGTCTGGAAATCGTACGTACTTTGGACTCCGCAAGACGCTCCGATCGAATAGAGTTCGCCGCCGTACCAAACTGACAATCTACAAAACGCTAATTAGACCGGTAGTCCTCTTTGGACACGAGACCTGGACGATGCTCGTGGAGGACCAACGCGCACTTGGAGTTTTCGAAAGGAAAGTGCTGCGTACCATCTATGGTGGGGTGCAGATGGCGGACGGTACGTGGAGGAGGCGAATGAACCACGAGTTGCATCAGCTGTTGGGAGAACCATCCATCGTTCACACCGCGAAAATCGGACGACTGCGATGGGCCGGGCACGTAGCCAGAATGTCGGACAGTAACCCGGTGAAAATGGTTCTCGGCAACGATCCGACGGGCACAAGAAGGCGAGGTGCGGTGGTGGATCGATTAGGTGGAAGATGACTTGCGGACCCTCCGTAGACTGCGTGGTTGGCGACGTGTAGCCATGGACCGAGACGAATGGAGAAGAGTCTTATATACCGCACAGGCCACTTCGGCCTTAGTCTGAATAAATAATAATAGTGATACATCAGACCCTGAATCGAAGAATGCTCTCGTCGGTACTGTGTTCAACTTCACTTCCATATACGTGCCGCATATTGGTACGGGTAATGATTGGCACACATTCACAGCTCCTTGGGACGGTTTCTTGGGACATTCTTTAGCAATATGACCGTCGACCCCGCACCGGTAACAAATCACACTTCTCGCATTATTTATTCTGTTCGTCGTTGGTTTAACGATCGAGCTTCTGCCGTTAGAGTTACGATGACTTTCGTGTGAAGGGTTGTGTGGTCTGCTATCCCTACCGTATTTGGAATCCTTCAAACCTTGATATATACGCAACTTCTCTCGGAACTCTTCCATAGATTTCGCACCGTACAGCAATGTCTTGTCAGGCCCATTATCATTAATGCCGTTCACTGTATGTGTGATGATGGCATCTGCGTCCAAGTTAACCTTTGCTCCTATCTCACGCATGACCAAAAAGTATTCCAACACATTCTCACCAAGTTTCCTCTTTCGAGCACGGAGAGCTTCATGAATAACTGCACTGTTCTCTTTTCTCTGGAACTCCTTCAGCAAAAACTGTTTCAGTAGCTTCCAACCGGTAATATGGCTCACAGTGCCCAATGATAGCTTCGCTAGACCAGTCATCTTTTTCTTCGCCAGCACGAATCTTCGCAAATCGGTCAGTTCAATAGAGTCGGCCATTTCATCGAAGTTACCAATCCACTTCTCGACGGAATATACTTCAGTGCCGCTAAACTCGTAGAAGGCTGATTCCACTTCATTCACTGTTAAATACTGCTCTCCGATTGGTTGTCTACGGCCGGAGGCTTGATCTTCATATACTTGCTCATTTTCTATATTGTCACCGATATCATTTGCCACTCCGTCCACTATGTTTCCACCGATTGAGTATAGTGCACCACTGTGTAGGGAAACACCTTCACTGTTTCAAGATTGTCTTCATAATACGAAACGCCATGAATATCGTTTATATTATCACTCTGCCTCATGCTGTTTCGATGGGGCGTGCATGCAACTTGTGGCTCAGGATACGTGCGACTTATACGGAGTTCGTTTGACAAACGAGTATTGTCTGCCCTTAGGGACTGCAGTTCAGTGAGCATTTCCCCCATCTGTTGCGTAAGATTTGCGAGGGTCATGTTCGAGAAATTCAACTGATCCACCAAACGAGCGAACGTATTGTCTGGATGGATATTCATCGCTGGTGGTTTAGCCATGGTCGGTGGATACGGGGGCGGAAACGAGTAGTTGCAGTAAGTTATCCATTTGATCTTTTCGACCAAACGCAGGAGAATCACTAAATAACACCACAGACTAAGAGTTATTGTTTCTCACAGAACTATTGTCTTCGACGAACCGTTGTGGGATGCTATATAGTCACTGTTAACACACGCTACTCGATGCGGTGTGGATAGTTTTTTGTGCACTGCTCCACAGGGGATGTTATGTCCTTAAACTGATCCTTGAACTCTTGGTGAATAAACCACTATATCACCGTCACAAACGACCGCGATTTCCACTTCCCGGACGAGCCCCCAAAACTGTGAAAACTATAATCCGCAAAACCGCGTTGGGGAAGGGAATCTTCGGTAGATCGAAAAAAGTTGAATACGTAGCTTTGAAATTCAAGTTCTCAATATATTCGAAAGTAACGTATCGCAATAGGACCGGTCCTTTGCTCTTCTGTTTCAGTACTGACTCTTTAATATAAATTCTAGTAACATTTGTGGAAAGAGAATAACTACTGTGCTCAAGAGAATAAATAGCTCACGCAGAAGGCAATACACTGGTCCTAGGGTTGTTCAATTTCTCGGTTCAACATACATTTCAAACTAAATTTATTCTAACCAAAATAAATGCTTCCATGACCCAACGTGGGATTTTCTAGATTGTCAATTTTTTCTCGGCAGTCTCCCAGTAGGGTCTCGCAGAGATTTCTCACCAACACGAACGCACGGTTCGTGGTTGCAAACAATCCCATTTGATTTTGCCGTGATAGCTGCTCGTGGTTGCAAACAAACTGAGTAAAAGTGTTAGTGAAATGTGCGTGTGCGTACACGCTCGCAGAAAGTCTAAGACACGCCTTGTGGTATTGCAAACCACAAACCAGCGGTCTCCCATGCTTTGTGATTTTTCAAACCACAATCCATTTTCCAGCGGTCTTTCAGGCGCGCTTTGTGGTTTTCCAAACCACAAACCATTTTCCAGCTCTTGCAGGCGCGCTTTGTGATTTTCCAAACCACAATCCATTTTCCAGGGGTCTTCCAGACGCGTTTTGTGATTTTTCAAACCACAATTTATTTTCCAGCGATCTTCCAGACGCGCTTTGTGATTTTCCAAACCACAATCCATTTTCCAGCGGTCTTCCAGACACGCTTTGTGATTTTCCAAACTACAATCCATTTTCCAGCGGTCTTCCAGACGCGCTTTGTGATTTTCCAAACCACAATCCATTTTACAGGGTTCTTCTGGGTACCAGGCAGACGCTGTTTGAGCCCCACCTCCTGGTGAACAGACGCTCGAGGCGTACCTTCTCACTCTAGCTGATGTCAGAAGGACAACAGTGCCCAGGCTGCACTACCAGCTAAGTACATAACCCTTAGCTTGCGATCCTTGCGATTGTCATCGGACGACCCGTGGAAGCGTGAGATAGGAACTTCTGGGGACCAGAGCTCTGTTGGGTGCTCCTTCTTCGATGTCAACCCACCATTTTGCAGCCCAAAGTAAAAACGTAATCTATCTCAGATTAAAAAATTGTACATAGAGCATTCGGAGGTTATACCAAGTATAAACCGCACATAAAAGAATATAGGGTCAACCAGGAGAAACGCAGTTAGCATGGATTTATTTCAGTGTGTAGATAATGAAAATTCTAACCAAATAATTTTGAATACAATTCATTTTTTTAATTATTTGGAGAATTGCATCCCATATTTCGCTGTGGAATTTTTTTTCGTGATTCTACTTTTTCTTTTTCCACTTTTCTCCTAGCGTATACCATGCTGAAACAATTTTTTAGAGACTTTCAGCACTAGCCTGGCTTGTTTCTTACAGCATTTTTTTTACAACGAATGGAGAATGCAAAAGAAGCATAATATATTCTTTCTGAAAGAGTGCTGATGTGTAGAGTAGAGTGGGGCAAGAGTACGCATTTAGTTTTCAATCGAACATGTGGCCCTTATGAAGCAAGCTTCTGCATATCAAATCAATGTCAGCGATTTGTATACTCTTTTTTATGTTACCCAGTGGAAAACATAATGAAATTAATTAAATTCGCTTTAGCAGAAGCCTTATTGCGAAACACCTTTAAAACGCACTCTAACCCGCATTCAGGTGGGGTAAGAGTACGCACTTTTCCAATTATGTGTTTTAAGTATGTTAATAACATTTAATCGATCTTTATTGAATGTATATTATGGAATAATTAAAGATTACGTAACTCTGAAAGGGGGAGGGGGCCCTAGAAATTAGAACTTTCGAACGAAAAAACATTGTTTTTTTATATACAAAAATTACAGAGGTAAAGATATACCAGGTCTCGCGTGGCGGAATTTTCCTTAAAGACAATCTACCAATTACGTAACGCAAAATTTGGCCATTTCATCGCCCCTTCCCCTATCTTACACTTTTTATATGCATCCTCTAAAAAAATATGGATCGTTTTACATCTTGCAAATCCCGCCTAGCTAAATGTTGAGCAATCTATGGATTTTTGTGTTGTTCAAATGAAATAATCATTAATATGAATTTGTGTTTCAGATGGACTATGTTGTAGCAAGTACGCTTTTGTAATTTGTATATATTCGTTGAAATATTGATTTAAGTAATTTATCATATTTAGTTTAGTTCTTTATATAACTGGTTTGATCGTTTTTCACAATAAATCTTAGAATAAATCACCGCTAAAACATCTCGCACAAAATGAACATATGAGTTACCCACGCTAAAAATATATACTTCGATAAGAAAATTATGTTGAGCTTTTTAGTGGAATGTTTTCACCTGTCATAAGACGAGTTTAAACAATCCCATTGAATTCCACCACTTAATTGTATCTTGACAGATACGTATTTCGACCTCAACAGTAAGGCCGTCTTCAGTGTCTCGTACTTGACTCGACTCAAGTCGAGTCAAGTACGAGACACTGAAGACGGCCTTACTGTTGAGGTCGAAATACGTATCTGTCAAGATACAATTAAGTGGTGGAATTCAATGGGATTGTTTAAACTCGTCTTATGACAGGTGATATACTTCGAGTTTCCACCACGTTCGTCATGATGTTCCACCTCATCGCGTCATGATGCTAATCCTTGGTCATATCAATTAGCGGCCAATGACCTGCGGGTCAAACAAAAAGGAATACGTTGACCTTTCCTTACTCGGCATTCTACCTTTCTCGGAGAGGAGGCTTGCTTTCTGGCTAGAATCGTACAATTAAATTTGAGATTCGTTTCGCAAATTGGACTTCGTCTGAATTCGCGAATTTCGAGGACAATACCATAATGCGCGGTATCTGAGGACACTCCAAGATTTAAATCGTTCACTTTGTGCACGGAAGAAATAAACTACCCAATAGTGAGTTTAATTCACCCAACCTCGAACATCCGTACGGGAAGCCAAAATTGAGTAAGTAGGATCGAAGTAGTTTGCCTTTACTCCCATGTTAAAAAAGTACCCAACGGAAAATTTATTGACCCAAATTTAAGTTTAATTCACTCAATTTCGACCTCAGGTAATAAAACTCAAAATTGGCTACCCGTATTGAACTGGCGTCGTTGGATTGTTTGGCTCTTTTGTTTTTGACAACAAAAGAAAGAGTGGATGAAAGCGAAGAGAAAAAATAACTCAAAAGTAAGTTTAAAAGTACTCAATTTTGGGTACTTTTTTTTCTTCCGTGTGACGATACGTGGAAGAGGTTGGAGTGGTCTTATTTAGTGAACCGTGCCGTGGTGTGTTGAAAAAGGTGTTTAGTGACATGATTCTTTAAAAGTAGTTAGCTAAATTTCCTGCGTCCATAAATTCCCGCGCCTTAGGCAGGCAAACCAACCGTAGTTCGATCGTTGCGGTCCACGTCGACGAGAAGAAAGTTTTGGTCCGTGTAGAATCCATCGACGACATCGTACGCATCATCGCCGACGGCGAGACTTACTAGCGGCATTATCGTCTTGCGCGCCAACGGACCACCGAAGCGTATGCACCACGCTTAGCGGAAGTCTACGAATCAGCGAGGGAGGAGAACCCATATGCCGGCTGGCATCACATCACAGCCGTGATCGTTTTCCGTCGCCGCCCTCCCGTCTTTTTTTTTTTTTTTTTTCTTGAGCAAGGGTAAACGGAAATCTGCAACCAGACACCTGAGGAGGTACTCAGGTAGTGTGGGGACGGGTATGTCATGTAACTCTTACCCGACCCACTACAACCAAACCCCTTTCGCCAGTCCGTACCCCGGCCCGCAATTAAGCAATACATCAGGGGGACTATTGAGAACGCTCACGCCTATGCTAACGCACTTGACGTCAATACACACAACATCGACTTCAAGGGTGGCTACCTCACCACCCGTCGATCGCAAGCTATGATAGTAACCTAACGGTCCGTATCATAATCTCACGTTGGAGACGAGCACCCCGACAACAACCACCGCGCGTAAACCGCAATGACCTCTATATCTACATACTGAGGTCCCCGCAGCCCACCCGCGACATGTTGGTTGTCGGGGTGAGGAAGGTGTTCACTGCATCACAGGTGCCCTTACTGCACTCGTTGGTTTTGTTCAAGACGCCACCACCGCTGCAGTTTCGACATGATCTGTTGAGATGCTGTGTTCACCGCATTCCATATAGCTTCTTCCCGGCACATCCTCTCGACGAGGTTGTCCGGGGTTGTATCCATACCACTAATAAGCAGCATGGTATTGCGTTCTACCTCGAATCGCGGGCATGCGAACATCACATGCTCTGCCGATTCTACCTCACCTACACATTCAGGACACTCCGCAGAATCTGCGAAGCCAAACCTGTGTAGGAATTTCTTAAAGCAGCCATGTTCAGACAACACCTGTGTTAGGTGGAAGTTGACTTGACCATGCTTCCTATCAACCCAGTTGGACACATCTGGAATCAGTCTGTGGGTCCAACGACCTTTGACTGCGGTGTCCCATGCTCTTTACCATTTGAGCAACGAAGCTGCTCTCTTGACACGTCGCACTTGCACCGAGTCCCTTTCGTTGTAGCACTCCACATCCTCCTCTAGGAGTGTGTCTATCGGCATCATTCCAGCTATAACGCACACCGCCTCATATGATATGGTGCGATATGCGCTCGCGACACGTAAGCACATCAGCCGGTGTACTCTGATCAATCTCTTTACATTGTACTCGGCTTTTAGTGCTACGGCCCATGCCGGCACGCCATAACGGATGATAGACAATGCTACGCCAGCTATCAGCCTACGCACTTGACTATGCACCGCCGATCTGTTGGACATCATTCGTGATAAAGATTTTATCGCCAATAAAGCCCGCTGACATGCATAATCGACGTGGCTCGTAAAATTGAGCTTATCATCGATCATCACGCCCAGATGCTTGAGAGACCTCACGGAGTTAACTGTGCAGGTCCCTACTCTTATCCTCGCCTGTTGCAGCCCATGACGGTTATGCACTACCACAACTTCTGTCTTGTGATGTGCAAGGGACAACCGCCTCGAGTTGAGCCATTCCTCCACTCTGCCAATCGCGTATGAAGCCTTCAGTTCGACTTCGACGAGAGTGTCACCTGCTACTTCTAGCATTACGTCATCCGCGAAGCCTTCTATCTTCACTCCGGCCGGAAGACTTAGGCGTAATACTCCATCGTACATAATATTCCACAGAACCGGTCCGAGGATCGATCCCTGTGGAACACCCGCGGACACTACGATCGACTTTTGACCGGCATCAGTGTTGTATAACAGCACCCTATTCTGAAAATAGCTTTTCAGTATCCTGCACAGGTAATCCGGAACTCTCAATCGGTGCAGGGAGTCAGCAATTGCTGCCCAGCTAGCATTGTTGAACGCGTTTTTTACATCGAGTGTAATCAACGCGCAGTACCTAATACCTCTTCTGTTTAGACCTCTCGCTATCTTGGCCGTATCCGTTACCGCTCGAATTGCTTCGATGGTAGAACGGCCCTTACGGAAGCCATACTGGTTGCTAGATAAGCCACCAGCACACTCTGTATAGGCCGACAATCTATTCAGAATGACCCTCTCTAGCAGCTTTCCAGCTGTGTCGAGTAGGCAAATTGGTCTGTATGCCGAAGGATCCCTCGGCTGTTTGCCAGGCTTCGGTAATAGCACCAATTTCTGCCGTTTCCATCGATCTGGGAAGTTTCCTTCGTCCATGCATCTCTGGAGGCAGCTCCTGAACATATCTGGATTGGCAAGAATGGCGTGTTTAAGGGCCAGGTTTGGAATACCATCCGGGCCTGGCGCCTTATTGAGCTTAAGTTTTCTTGCGGCTACGATAAGCTCTTCGTTAGTCACTAGCGGTACCACGTCGACTGACTCGTACGGTGTAGCGGGCCAGTCCGATGGTTCATGTGTCGGAAACAGTCCCTCTACTATACTGGCTAACAGCTCTGGGGATCTTTCAGGAGGTGTGCTCTTGGTCCTAGACATCACTATCCTGTATGCATCGCCCCACGGGGTGTCATTCGCCATCCTGCACAGCTGTTCGAAGCAGGCTCGCTTGCTACATTTAATCTCGTAGTTCAGGGCTCTGCTCGCTGTCCGGAATACCCTCGTCTATCGAGTCGCTCAGCGTCTGTTCTAGCACGTCGCAACCTTCTTTTAGCTTTAAGACAGGTTCTACGAAGATCTGCAATCGTGTCAGACCACCAGTACACTGGTTGTCGATTTCCTGGGGGCTGGGTCTTCCTTGGCATCGCCACGTCGCAAGCACGTGTAAGTACTTCCGTCAGGTCGTTACCGCTTAGTCCTGTAGTCCTACTCTCCCAGCGCAGTGCCTCCACCAACAGCTCTTGATTGAACTGTGACGTGCGCCATCCGGGATCCGTTGCACCACCTCTTCTCGTCGTAGTTCTCCGGGTATACTCGACCATAAAACGTACTTCCTGATGGTCGCTAGAAGTATGACCCTCGTGGACCATCCATCTCGGTTCTTCAGTCCATCCTGCGCTGCAGAAGGTGACATCGATACATGAATCACCGCTCGGTCCTCTGAACGTTGGCACTTGACCTTCGTTCAGCAGAACTATGTTCAATACCGCTAGTGACTCTAACAGGATATGACCTCTAGCGTTAGTAAACCGGGAACCCCAGTCCACTGCCCACGCATTGAAGTCACCTGCTACAACTACTGGTTTAAGGCCAGTTAGCTTCGCCGCAAGAGTATCAACTACCCTAGTGTACTGCTCTATACTCCATCTAGGAGGACAGTAGCAGCTACAAAAGTAAACACCGTTTACCTTTGCTATGACGAAACCCTCATCGTTAGGCGAAGATATTATCTTCTGGATGGGGTAGCGCCCACAAGTCCAGATTCCCACCATACCGGACTTGTCCGCAATCCAGCTGCCGTTTCCAGCAGGGATGCGGTATGGGTCGGACAGCAAGGCAACATCAGCTTTACACTCGATAACCGACTGTTGTAGCAGCAGCTGGGCCGCCTCGCAGTGGTTCAAGTTTAGCTGTGTTACTTGCATGTCTGGACCCTTCTAGAGGCCGGACAGGCCTGCGCACCGGTGAGATGCCTGTTGTCTGCCCCGGAGGACAGATCAGGCATCTCGGTGCAGCCTGGCAGGTGCGAGCCTGGTGGTTTTCGGCTCCGCACCTACGGCACAGCTTACTACGGTCAGGTCCCTTACAGTCATAGGACTTATGACCGTGGCCAAGGCACCTGTAGCAGGCCTGATTGGGTTGGCTTGTGCTCAGCGAGCACACCGACCAACCCACCTTCAGTTTTACCTTATCCAGCACCTTCTTGGCCTCAGCCATAGGTACTTGGAATGAGGCAACCTGCATTCCCGCAAAGCCTTTGCGTAACCGAATCGCGGATTCCTGGATCTCGACATTACACTGATCCTTCAGTGCGTCTACCAGGTCTCCGGCTTCGGTTATTTCATCCATGCCCTGTCACCCAGGACCTCTTCCGTCAACTTTTTCTACTCGGAACTCTTCCGAGTAGCATCCCGCTTCAAGACGAGAATCATCTCGCCTTTGCGCGTTCTTCGGATGCAGTTGACATCCCCTCCTAGACTAGAGAGCTTCTCAGTGCCTCTCATAGTCTATGCCCTCCCGTCTATGCTCTTGTAAATCGTAGGTCGTGAGTACACACTAACTTTCACCTACTCAGTGACTGAGTAAAATTGTATTGCTCTCTTTCGATCCCACGGAAATTTTACTTAATTTCCGTCAAAAGCAGGACAACTCAAAACTATGAGTAATCCTGCTTTTGACGGAAATTGAGTAAAATTTCCGTGGGAAGAAAAGAGATGGCAATACAATTTTAGTCAGTCACTGAGTAGGTGAAAGTTGGAGTGTACTATATTTGCATGCTTTTTGTTGTGTCGTTGTCCATGCCACGTGGCATGGACATGTGTGTGTAAAAGGCACACAAAATCGAAAACATCCCATTGTCAATGAGCGGGATGAAATATGTATTTGCATGCGCGCTTGGTAGGAGATCAGCTACTGCTGCTGCCGAGATCGCCGTCGACGGAGGGAAAGAGAGAGAAGGAGACCCACGCAATGGACTAAACCACGATGACGTCACGCGTCGATTTTCAGTAAGAAGAAAACCTCATCTGAGGGCAAAGTTTACAAAAAATGAACATCAACGTGAACATCCGGTGAACTAAAAGCTCCGAATTCACTCAAATGTTCATCGGCCCGCAGCGGATGTCATTTTTTCGAGCGAAAAAAAGAAGAATCGTGACGCTCGTGGTTAAGTCCATGTGGAAATTTAGAGGAGAGAGAAAGGGATGATAGACTAGGCCTAGCGAAAGAGAGAATAAATGAAATTATGGTACGAAACAGAGTCTATTATATATAGAGTTACGCAAAGAGTGAAGCCAAATCTACCTATTGAACTGTCAAACCGTCTACCTATCGAGCAAAGTAAACAAATGCTTGTTGGTAAGGCGGAAATATTGTTATCGCCTGATGATTATTATGGCGAATTAAAACTCATGAATTGAAATGTATTAGATTTGTTTTAGAAACAGCTTCAAAAAACTTCAATACACCCCCCAATAAAGTTGCAACAAGAAACTCATGTGTTTGCACTCTGTAGGTGACTTTGGTTATCGAATTAAAAAGCTTTAGAAGTGATCACTCCCGTGAAGTCACTTGAAGGGTTGAACAAAAATTAAAGTTTTCAACATAATAACAAGAGCATCATTCAGAATAAGAGTAAGAAGATCCTCTTTGCGCAACTCTATATAATAGACTCTGGTACGAAACTGAGCTTTGTGGTAGAGCTTTATGGTAGAGCGAACGGTACAAATGTGTTTCTCATGAGAATAAATTTGAATTTCTACACTGAAGAAAGTTAGAGGTTTACTACTGTATGAATATTTATCTAATGTCCTTTTGAGTCTCATGTTGTTTCGAGTTCGGTAAGTTTATTAGTTTAAGGGAAACTATCAGCCCAGTAAACAACTCCCTATTTTGATGCGTATTGTGATGATGTGCAAATGTTGAAATTGGCCCGATGATGATAAATCCGCTCTAGAGTTAATTTCTTCAATTGATCTCAAAGTTGGTCATACTGAACAGTACAGTGGGGGTATCTTACTCGTTCTCGTGAAGTACGGTGGGCGTTCTGCAGCCGGAAAGTCAGCTTCCTTCCCGCAATCAGGGTAACCTTGATCCTCCCCTCCGGAAGGTCTCAAAGCCGGGCAAGCTTAAGCCATCTAGTGCATCTCACTCTTTCAGGAAGCTGATCCGGGACGCATTATAATGTTCAGGCGTAATGCAATTTCATTATTTCGCATCAGTGCTTTGTTCCCTAAGCCCCAAGGGACTTCAGCTTATCCTTAAAAGGCGAACTTGTGATAATTTTCGTTTTCTGTCCCTTTATTCTCTATTGTGGATCTTTATGCCTCGTAAGCAGTCTTATTGAAGCCGAAAAAGGTTTTTTTTTTTTTTTTTTTTTTTTAACTAATTTTATTTGCTAATTATCTAATACATGCATTCATCTCTTAGACTAGGTGTTCCGTGTTTTCTTAACACTATCATCCTTATTTGCTATGTTACGCTTTTAGTTATTATTAATACATTTCAATTGCCTCTGGAAGTTAGAATTTTTTCCTCTGGTTGAATTGAACCATGTAGGAATTACAATGTTTTCAACTTAAACTAAACTTAACCTATTTAAAACTAAGGGTACAAGGAGTTAATCGTTGCAATAGAAGATTGCAACGATTTTTGTCTAAAATTGGAAATTATTTTGTTGGATATTTGTTGCAATGTCTCAATATTAGAAATTCTATGAAGTTCATTGGTACTATACCACGGAGGCAACTTCAGAATCATTTTCAAAATTTTATTTTGAATCCTCTGGAGTGCCTTCTTTCTGGTATTGCAGCAACTAGCCCATATTGGCACAGCATACAACATGGCAGGTCTAAAAATTTGTTTGTAAATCAAAAGTTTGTTCTTAAGACAAAGTTTTGATTTTCTGTTTATAAGTGGATATAGGCACTTAATATATTTGTTACATTTAGCTTGAAGGCCTTCAATGTGATTTTTAAAAGTTAATTTTTGATCTAGCAGAAGTCCTAAATATTTAGCTTCGCTAGACCAATTAATTGGAACCCCATTCATAGTGACAATATGTCTGCTAGAAGGTTTCAAATAAGAAGCTCTCGGCTTATGTGGGAAAATTATAAGCTGAGTTTTGGAAGCATTCAGGAAATTTTCCATTTTGCAAGTAAGTGGAGAAAATATCCAAACTTTTTTGCAATCTACTACAAATGACACGAAGGCTTCGCCCTTTGGCTGAAAGGCCCGTGTCATCTGCAAACAAAGATTTTTGACACCCTGGTGGTAAATCAGGTAAGTCAGAAGTAAAAATGTTATACAATATGGGCCCCAGTATGCTGCCTTGGGGGACTCCAGCCCTTACAGGTAATCTATCAGATTTAGTATTCTGATAGTTTACCTGCAGCGAGCGATCTGATAAATAATTTTGGATCAGTTTAATGATGTACAGAGGAAAATTAAAATTCATCAATTTTACAATCAAACCTTCATGCCAAACACTGTCAAATGCTTTCTCTATATCAAGAAGAGCAACTCCAGTCGAATATCCTTCAGATTTGTTGAGCCGAATTAAGTTCGTAACTCTTAATAACTGATGAGTGGTTGAATGCCCATGGCGAAAACCAAATTGCTCATCAGCAAAAATAGAATTGTCATTAATATGAACCATCATTCTATTTAAAATAATCTTTTCAAACAGTTTGCTTATTGAAGAAAGCAAACTGATTAAGGATAACTAGAAGCCTCAGCTGGATTTTTGTCCGGCTTCAAAATTGGAACAACTTTGGCGTTTTTCCATTTATCTGGGAAGCCGAAAAAGGTTTATATGCGTACTCTTGCCCCATCCGTTCCTGCGTACTTTTACCCCATACAGCTCCAAAATTTATTCAATAAACGGTTTTGACCTCTCGGAAAATCTATCGGAATAATTTTCTGCAGCATATCTGCACCGTTATCGAAAAGGTATAGGGTTCATTTGATTGAACGTATATATGGTAATGGTATACTTGTTGCGGAAACACAATTATTTTTAGAACAATGACCAAAAAATTATCTAACTTCATATCTCCCGTGTTCCCGACTAGAAGGTCATATCAAAATTATATCAACCTATGTTATTATGTTATGCTAAATTTTTATAACAAAATTTGTTAGAAACATGGTGCAGGATGTTGTTAAAATATCTAAATTTCTATCAAAAATTACACCACTGGAAACAAAAAACTATCAAATTTGGTTACAATTTTATCATAAAAATAACAAATTTTGATAAAAATTTATAACAGAATCAGATACAAAATATATTGTTTTTGTGCAGTTGGAATTTTTTACATGTCGTGATAGGTCTCCAGATTATGATCAACAATCAGAAAATTTTGTTTTTATATGTACAAGAATATTTTTCGAGAACATGAAACTAACAACATTGCAATAAGGGTAACCTTTTCAAATTATATCAGCATTGTGATATCTATGGCTGAAGGACTTTGCTACATCTATTTTAATTGCCTACTGTTGGGCAATTCGGTGTTTAGTATTTTTTTTAAATCATATTATGATAAAATCCTGTTACAACATTTGAAAGATAATGCTGCTAAGAACAAAATTGTATCAAAATAAGTTATAAATATCACAATTTGTTAAAATTGTGTTCAGTTTCAGTTATGCTCTTCTAGTCGGGTTGTTTATTCAAATCGTTTACAATTACACATGGCAATGGTTGATCAGAATACCTGTCAAATTGATGCAGTGCTGCTAGTTTATCTTTTTTTATAACATCAAAAAATCGTACTCTTACCCCACGCGCACTCTTGCCCTACTCTACTCTAGTAGTCTTCATTAGATATTTATTTGGAGAGTCACCAATCACCGATAAAAAGACAGCCTTTTTTTCTTTATTTCCGTGATTTTCTATTTGTTTATCCTGTTTATAAAAAAACTACTCCCCCGCTTATTTTAAATACCGCCAGAATAAAGGTACTTTGATATTTTTGAAAATTCGGCCAATATGTGGTGGATTGTAACAATGAAGGCTTTGATAGCACGTGCTATTTGTACTGCGGATAAATTTTCCACATCTATGAGAGCCTTGGAAAATGATCGCGAAAGTTGTCATTTTGTTGCAAGGCACAATAATAAGTTCATCACGTAAAAAGACGGCCTTGTAGGATGTGATATGTACTACGATAAATTTGATTGGCGAGTCGAACTAGTTAAAGTTACTTAAAGTAGTTAATTAAAATTAAAACATCATTGAGAGCACATTTCACACATAAAATAGTATCGAATAAGTATTAACAAAATCGCTGAAAGTATTTTTAATTTTGTACGGACTCCGTTCCAGTTTCAGAGTTTCTCAGAGATAATTGGTTTCGCCATTAATAACACATTTGTACTTTTCACAGCATTCCGGGTAAGATTTGGAATAGTCTTGTTCAATCTCCACACAATCTGGACTGATGACATGTACTGTTCCGCATCTGAAACGAAAGTAAGAATGTTGGACCATAACTATAGAGTTTCTGTCAGATGCAGTGCTAAATAATATTAACAAAATGATTGTTCGTAAGGACGAATTGTCGAATAATATGTAAATAATTTGAAGTAGAGTAGAGTGGGGCAAAAGTGCGCGTGGGGTAAGAGTACGTTTTCGATTTTTTGAAGTAATAAAAAAAGATAAACTAGCAACACTGCATCAGTTTGACAGGTATTCTGGCCAACTATTATCATGTGTAATTGTAAACGATTTGAATAAACAACAAGGGAGATATGGAGTTAGATAACTTTTTGGTCATTTTGCTAAAAATAATTGAGTTTCCGCAACTAGTATTTCATTACCATATATACGTTCAATCAAGTGAACATTATACCATTTCGATAACCTATTGTATAGAGTACTTTATGGAACAGACCACCAATCCGTTTGGTTTTCCAAGAAGTCAAAACCATTACTTGAATCATTTTTGGAACTGTGGGGTAAAAGTACGCAGGAATCGGTGGGGCAAGAGTACGCATATGAATCTTCAAGTTATGATGTCAAACCCGTATCTCCGGCCGTAATAAAACTTCTTGCAAAGCGTAAAGATCAACAACTAAGAAAAAGGGACAGAATTCGAAATTATCACAAGTTTTTAGGATAAGTTGAAGTAATTCGGTGTTAGAAAGGACTTAGCGAACAAAGCACTGAAGCGAAATAATGAAATTGTATTAGGACTTGTTGTACACCTGAACATAGTACGAAAACACAATTTCATCTAAATGATAATTTCATTTAATCAATAGAAACATTAATAAATTACGCAACGTTTAGCTGGGAGGGGTTGCGAGATGCGTGACGATTCATATAATTTTTAGAGGTTTCATACAAATAGTGTAAGATAGGGGGAGTGGTGATGAGATTGCCAAATTTTACGTTATTTTCTTTAAGGAAAATGCCTTTGTATACGCCACGCGAAACCTGATATATATTTTTACCTCTGTAGTTTTTTGTATATATAAAAAAACAATGGTTTTTCGAATGAAAGTGCACATTTTCAGGACCCCTCTCCCTTTAAGAGTGACGTAATCTTTAAACATTCTCTAATATATGCTCATTAAACATCAATTAAATGTTATTAACTCTTATTTGTGTTAATATATACTCAAAGCACATGATTGGATAAATGCGTACTCTTACCCCACCCGCACCGGTGGGGTAAGAGTGCGTTTTTCACCTGTCTTGCAATAAGGGTTCTACTAAAACGAATCTCAATAATTTCAATATTTTTTCCACTGGGTAACATAAAGGAAGAGTATATGAATCATCGACACAGATTTGATATGCAGAAGCTTGCTTCATATGGGCCACATGATCGATTGAAAACTAAGTGCGTACTCTTGCCCCACTCTACTCTAATGACTCTCAGTCACATCAGCCTATGAATACTCTCCATATTTCTGGCATTAAATAGTTAGCACTCTACGGCGACACCCAGGCTGGACCTCCGCATCGTCATGCTTGCCAGCAGCCTGCGCTTGCTGGAGCACTTCCTAGAACTGTTCGTCATCGTTCTCGATAGTGCCGCTATCGCCGCCGACACGCGCTTGCAGGTGTAGTTAACATGAAGTTTGAAGCTCAGTTTTTTAAAATGTTTAAGAGATCTCTTGGAGATGATGACCTTCTGACGCCTTCTGCAGCGATCTCTGGTTGTTAACAACTATCTTCTCCATTTTATGATGCGCGAGCTGCAGCTTCTTGCTGCGCAACCATTCCTGGACCAGACTGATCGAATGGCGGATTACCGTCAGTTTGATCTACTTGATGGACTCTCCGTACAGGTCTCCGTTACGTCATCGGTGAAACCCAATAGCTTGACTTCTGGCGGGAGCTGTAACCTCCCGTTGCATATCAGTGGACCCAGGGCGGGGTATCTGACGTAATGGAGGTGCTTGCCAGGCCTTCCACTGTCTCGCAGATCAGTACTACACGATTCTGGAAGTAGATTTCCATAGTCTTATACAACCCTACCGGTACGCACAGACGAATGAACGTATTCTTCATGTCGAGCTTCGAGCTTCGAGCCTTCCTGTAGTGTATATTAGACAGATTGGTCTGTACGCGGTGGCATCTCGTGGTGACTTTTCAGGTTTCGGTAACAGGGCCAAACACTTTCTCTTCCATATATCTGGGAATGTCCGCTCGTCCAAGCACCTCTGCAAGGCTGACTTGAATATGTCTGGTTTGTACAGAAAAACCAGCACTTTCGTGTAGCGAATGTTTTAGAGATCTGCAAACGGTGCTCGTATGGATGTAGCGTAGTAGGATTGGAAGTCGATGTAAGGCAAATCGAACGAAACACAGTTGAACTCTTCCCTTCCAAATAATCCACGTTTCTTGATATGGATCTGAGATTTAAACGTCGTACTTAAGGACATTTCGAACATTTGAGAAACAAAACACTTTCAGTTAGTTCACGTTTTGAAAGGTATTTCGGCGAATGGTAGTGTGTGTTCGTTAAAACTTCCTTTATCATCCTCAATTTTGCAATTTACCATATCGAAAGTAATTTAAAAAATATTTCAGGAAGATTTTAAACTGATAACGATGGATGTTACACTTTGTGGCATGTTGACATTAAATTTTTGTCCACATTAACCACGCGGATACGAAGCCCACATATATAAACATATTAATAATAATTAAATGCAATTTTCCTCTATAGGTGTATATGCAGTATGAATCTTAATCAGTTGACATTTGACTCAACCGAAAGTGTAAGTTGGGTACTGGTGATTCACATATTTTATTTGCAAACAATCAAGATATGATAACTAAATAAAGAAATTACACAAATGCCTGTTTATTATGGATAGATCAGTGATAGCTCACTTTACCGTCATGAACGCATTTATATCTGACGCAACATTCTGGGTATTTCTTGGTCAAATCTTGTTTGATCTTAGTGCAGTTAGGGTCATCTACCACCGCAAGCAGACAGCTGAAAGTGCATATGACAATTATTGAATGGACAAACTCGTATCTGACAATTAAATATCACCTGGTGTATGTCAAAGACAAATCTTTGGAACAATAAGCTTGAACGCACGCTTCAGGGACAGATTTCTCCTCATCAGGATCGAACACCAATTTCGATGTCGGATCATAGCATTTTCCCGGGTGATCTAGAAATAAGTTGTGCATTATTGGTTATCAATAAGTGAATCTACTTTTATAACAAACCTGGATGAGTCGCATTCAGCAAGATGCCTTGACCGGCAAGGGCTACTGCGATCAACGAGCACAGGATGAAACTCACAGCAAACGCCTTCATCGTATTCTAATCTCCGATCCCCAGCAGAACACGTCTTGTCTCACGTGCAGGCTCGATTAGGACTGAGTGCAAACTGACGACGAAAGCCGGTTTTGTGTCATTTTGTTGCAATGTCAGAGGTGTTGTTTATAACAAACAGCAATATGCAAATATCTCGATCAGGTTCTATGGGAGGTTCTTTGTACCAACAAACGGTAAACAGCTGATATTGTAGATAGAATCTTTTTTTTCTCAAACTAATTCTAATGTTCGTCGAAGATGTATTGGGTTTTTAGAACGTCTGGCGCGTCATGCAGGCGTCTGAATTCTTCGTCGCCGCCGAGTATTTGTTTCGATAATTAACAAATTTATTTGAAGAATCGGAAGAACTAGATTCGCACATATGAGCGCAGTTTTGCGGTGATTCACTGGCTAATGGGATACACCGGAGAGAAATTTGCACATACTTCTGGAATTTGTCATTTTTTTTTATTACGGATTTAACACCATTTCGGACACAACATTCGTGCGTAACATTTTCTGGATACTCATTGGAAGCCAATCAAAACATATTGTTGCGTAGAAACTTAACAATAACAAAACTTTCTAAATTTGTAAGTGTGTACATATTTCAACGGCAAAAATGATTTTCGAAGTGGAGTGGGTGATGTCTACTTCAATATTAGTTTTATTTTATTAAAATTAGATATGATTATTGTTGATTGGATGACGTACACATTTATTGTACACTTAGAAATTAGTAAAACAATATTATTTGCAGATGTGTTTAAGACAAATTTGAACTTTTAGTTACTATAATTAATTACACTTATTAGCTATAAGTCACTATCCCATCACGTACGCATTTGTACTTATAACAGCATTGTGGATAGTCTTTAGTGACGTCCCGTTCGACAGGTTCGCAGTCTGGATCATCGTTTGCAATGACCAACACGCAGCTAAAACGATATGTGAGCATTTTATTTACAAATAAAGCTGTGAGTATTATTTTACATGACATACGCCAATCCATTTAAATTCAATAAATTTGGGGATGTATGATTGCATATGGGTATTAGCATTAGCATTAGCATTGAGCAATTCGCACAAATTCGTAGGTGGTACAAGTCAAGACTATTGTATGTGAGTAGCATCACTTTCATTCGTTACCACAGATATTGTTTTGGGACTAAGATGGAAGCAATGCACCCTCCAATAGTCGAGATCTGTCCTGGCCACGTCCTTGCGAATGCTGAGGAAGGGGAAGGATGGTTAGTTGGACACCTACTTAAGAAATATGCAGAGAACTCTACGACCTCTCATAGGTGCCACGGGAGGTTTTGGGATTGTGTGGGAGGTTATAACAGTAGGAATCGTTTTGGTAGAACGTGAAACACAGAAAGAACTAAGATAGAAATACAAAGTAAGAAAGGGACGAACCTGGAATTGAAACCACGACCTCCTGCTTATAAGGCAGAAGCGGTAGCCACTAGACCACCGAGCTCGTCATGTATGATTGCATATGGGTCTGTGAATTTTATATTACGAAAATAGTCATCAGAACTACTTGACCACTGACCTTATCCGTTTATGTTTATACGGGCTCAATAGATTCTTTCACTTGTTAAATAAACGCATATACTACGACGAATTTAAAAATTTGAATACAAAATCATCCAAGAAGTGTTGCAACTAGTTCACACTGCAGCACGTTTTTTTTGCTTTCGATATTTCAAATAGTTAGAGGCATCAGCAATATGTTTTTTTGGGAAAGTTGTCTTCAAATAAGTGAAGGAATCAATAAAACAAGAAACAATTGTTGACGTAAAGTGTCAATTTATACCATAATACAAATAGCCCGTGCTTTCAAATCAAATCAATCACCTCACGACGCACAGTGGCGGGCCCCCATACAAATGCCGGGCAAAACCTAATATGTTGCTCGAATTTTTCACCAAAGAGTAATTTTGGATCGCTAAATTTATGTTGAGGTTAGAATTGTCATCTGACATTTGCTATGCTCCTCGAGTTCTTCCGAAGGCCCAAACCTTTGCATCTAAAGCAGTAACAACGTCCTCATTCTAACATTGAAAAAGTCAATTTCCAGATTCGGTGCAGCTAGGCGCAATTTTAATTTTTCATGACCAAGGGTTGGGAGGAGGAAGTTTTGCCGCAGGAGTGGATGGAAGGTGTCGTGTGTCCCATCTACAAAAAGGGCGATAAGCTGGATTGTAGCAACTACCGCGCAATCACATTGCTGAATGCCGCCTACAAGGTACTCTCCCAAATTTTATGCCGTCGACTAGCACCAATTGTAAGCGAGTTCGTGGGGCAGTACCAGGCGGGTTTTATGGGCGAACGCTCCACCACAGACCAGGTGTTCGCCATTCGCCAAGTAGGGCCACGGCAGGTATTTTCGTCTGTTCGTCATAGTCTCGAAAACCAATAAAAGAGACGCTTTTTTGTAAAACTCATACGTACCAAATCGTAGGCTCAGGAGAAACGTTCTGCTATAGTGGAGTTCTAGCGAATGTACGTTGCTTTCGTTGGTTTTAGCCCCTACGACGATGGACAGAAATACCTGCCGAGTCCCTACTGCCGAAATGTCGCGAATACAACGTGCCCACACATCATCTATTCATCGACTTCAAAGCCGCATATGATACAATCGATCGAGACCAGCTATGGCAGCTAATGCACGAATACGGATTTCCGGATAAACTGACACGGTTGATCAAAGCGACGATGGATCGGGTGATATGCGTAGTTCGAGTTTCAGGGGCATTCTCGAGTCCCTTCGAAACGCGCAGAGTGTTACGGCAAGGTGTCTTTCGTGTCTACTATTCAACATCGCTTTGGAAGGGGCAATACGAAGAGCAGGGATTAACACGAGTGGTACAATTTTCAATAAGTCTGTCCAGCTATTTGGCTTCGGCGACGATATAGATATTATGGCACGTAACTTTGAGAAGATGGAGGAAGCCTACATCAGACTGAAGAGGGAAGCCAAGCGGATCGGACTAGTCATTAACACGTCGAAGACAAAGTACATGATAGGAAGAGGTTCAAGAGAAGACAATTTCCATGCTTCTTGGATTTATCTAATTCTTATTGCGGACTTATGACAGCAATCCCGAAGCTAATTGCTCAGTTTTATTGGCGCTCTTATTGCTATCAATAAACCTCTCATAAATCTGCTGAAAAAAGCTTCAAACGTCAAATACCTATTGACCATATGAACAGATCTATGGTTGTGATAAAGAGCGTAATAAATCTAATTCTCAACTCTCGGATAAAGCTTCAATTTTTGTTCAAATTGGGACAAATGAATTACCCCCATAAGAATGTTTGCATTGCGAAGAGTTTATGACGGTGTTTAATAAAAGCGAAAATTTTCTGATCAAATTCCATGATGGCCATATTGAAAATGAAGTAGCATTTCGCAGTCAGTGAAATATATTACTGAAATTCATGATCTAACGACATTTTCACCGCGTTTCATACTATTTCTGATGAATAGTTTTATTTATTAATAAGTTGGGCAAAGGTACTAATTGATTTAGTGGACATCCTAGTTGGTGTGGTAATAAATATTTTCGATTTATTTCTGTGAACTACGTTATATTGTCGGCGCGTGGTGTTCAATCTTATTTTTTACCCAGCTTTGACCATATAATCAGACGCGCACTTCTTTTCAACGGTACTAAATCGAAAAATAAACCTGAAAATAAATATTATTTTATTGTCATCATCATAATTTTCATCAACAATCCATTTTGTTATTATTTTTCTGCGAAGTTGATCTTGAAAACCATTTTTAGAGCGGAATAAAACTTGAAATGTTACTTGGGAATGTGCGCCACCCACCGCGAGTTTGCATCGGTGGTGACGAAGTCGAGGTGGTAGAAGAATTCGCGTACTTGGGCTCCCTGGTGACGGCCGAAAATGATACCAGCAGGGAAATTCGGAGACGCATAGTGGCTGAAAATCGTACGTACTTGGACTCCGCAAGACGCTCATTAGACCGGTAGTCCTCTGCGGACATGAGACCTGGACGATGCTCGTGGAGGACCAACGCGCACTGGGAGTTTTCGAAAGGAAAGTGTTGCGTACCATCTATGGTGGGGTGCAGATGGCGGACGATACGTGGAGGAGGCGAATGAACCACGAGTAGCATCCTCTGTTGGGAGAACCATCCATCGTTCACACCGCGCGAAAATCGGACGACTGCGGTGGGCCGGGCACGTAGCCAGAATGTCGGACAGTAACCCGGTGAAAATGGTTCACAACGATCCGACGGGCACAAGAAGGCGAGGTGCGCAGCGGGCATGGTGGATCGATCAGGTGGAAGATGACTTGCGGACCCTCCGTAGACTGCGTGGTTAGCGACGTGTACCCATGGACCGAGCCGAATGGAGAAGACTCCTATATACCGCACAGGCCACTTCGGCCTTAGTCTGAATAAATAATAAATAATAAATAATTCTTTTTCTTTTTACGTAACAGGACATGGAATTGTTGGCTCCTTTCAAATACCTACTCAACGCATATTGATTTCACAAGCGTTTATCGAATTTCGCAAGCAGATAAATTAAGATCAACAAATACTTTTTACTGTTTTACTCATTCTTGATAAGTGTTGTTCATACAGATATGTTTTTCTGGTTCTGGAGAGAGAAAATATCTTAGGAAATATGTGTCTTTTTGAAATTAAGATTTCAGCTCGTTGGTGCATTGGAAGTCAATTATCTCCATTTGAAACATTCAAAGTACATTATTCACATCAGTAAACGGTGTTGAGGAACTGTGATCTCTAAAATTAAGCTTAGGAAACTTTCTGATGAAAGGCTTCGACTGTTTTCTACAGGATTAGAGAGATGTATGGCACTTGAAACATCGCATTTGCTGGGTGGCGACTTGTTTTTTAATTGTGTTATTTTAATTTCAGAGCCTACTTTTCATTTCAATGGCCAGAATTCTTACTGTCAAGTAGAAGATTAGGATAAGATAAATGATTTAAGAATGAATTCCCTCAAGCCCCCTCTAAGTTATTGATATGTCCGGAAGTGGACAGATTTCGGTGCTGTACGGATTTCGGTCTCCCTATACCGTGGGAGTAGTTTTTTCATGCGCCGTATATTATACATTGAGTAAATGAAAACAAGCAGTAGATTTTATATTTAATCAATGTTCAATTTAAAAGGCGATATACCACGTTTTGGGTATTATAAAACAAAGAAAGAAATGTAACATCAGTCTAGCCACTTCATTTTGCTAACATGCGACATAAAAAGCTGTACAAACAAAAAATGTTAAAAAAAAACCTCCAATAAATTATTGTCATTACTGGAAAGCGTAAACGTACTCCTTTTAAAGGGCGTGGCAAGGGGAAGGGGAAGGATGGTTAGTTGGACACCTACTTAAGAAAGATGCAGATTTTTTTGGTGTGGAAGCACTTGTCACAAAAAATGTTATTGCGTTTCGAAAATTGATTGTTTAAACCATATGCAAGAAATCAATGTTTTTGCCAGCACTACCGGACAACCTATGGTTATCGAAGGGCAAACCCCATCTTCCTTCTTGTCGGATTTTTTTCTTTGTGGAATAATTCCGGATAGCTCCCATTAGCTCTAAAGCCCTAAGGGATCAATTATTTTGAAATAACACTCAGTCAAATTATTGGTCTATGTAGTTCGGCAGTGCTGGCAGAATAAACGATTTTCTGCATATGGTTTGAACACTCAATGTTCGAAGCGTTAAAACTTTTTTCGTGGACCTTCCAGCAACGTGCTATCTTCAGCAAAGTTTTTCGGCATCCTTCGGGTTATACTTTAACGCAATGTGCCACTTGGTTTACGATGAACTGAAACCTCTAGTAGTAAAAATGCAAAAATATACGTTCTCTCATACTAATTTCCTTACAAACTTCAAACGCGATGCGGAAAGCGAGGAAGCAACCAATCTGTCCCAAATTCTGCACAGTTGTTCAGGACCCAGAATGGCTTCGAAAAACCATTGATTTGAAAAAATGACCATGACGCCCCACTCTAGTATATACTCAACAGTAAGGTCGTCTTCAGTGTCTCGTACTTGACTCGACTTGAAGTAATTGATTTTCTCAAAGCTCATAAATATTTTTTTCAACAAAATGTTGTGGAAGGTTTTAACAGTAGGGACTATGGGTGAGTTTTCTGAGAATATTGGGCCAAATTGCTAGGATATTTCTAATACAAATCTCCAGCACTGCAGTAGTTATGAAAATGCAAACATCATGAAAGACAATGTTCTCCGGACATCCTGAAGCTGGAAAAGTAACAGGATGAGTTGTTCTAAATAATAGAGGTAATAAACTATAGAGGAAGACTGTCGCTGTCGTCACTGGCGAAACATCTTTTGCTGGCGAGGATAGGGCACTAAATGTCAACGAAGGAAAAATCAGTACGTTTTGACAGTTAGGTACCCAACATGTTTGGGGACGATTACAAAGGGAACCGCAGCGACAATCGTCCTCTATAGTTTATTACCTCTATTTTCTAAATATATCAGCAGTATTATCAATATCATTGGACCAGCTGCTATTTTTCATCCACGTAGGAGGGATGGACGGCACCGTCAAAGTGCTAATCGATTGTCGTAACTCGCATCACACCTACAGTTATATGTTGTTGTTACTTAGATCCGGATTCAAATCACGGATCTGCTTTGTTTTTATGTTTCGCTCAGTATTCGGCACACTAACGTCGCGCACAAAGAACAAATTATTCGGAAATTTTTTTAAAATGTGTCAAATTCAAATAAATCAAGGAAAAGCTCTCGATCTGACGAAAACTGATCTATGCGGACCAATCAACACATCATCCTCTGGTAGATGGCAACACTTCACAGACGATTTCACGTGCTTTTCGGTGATTTCGGTGATCACAGTCGATATCGCCGCCGATAGTTACGCTACAACTTGTGACGCCGCAAATACCTCAAGAAGAAGCAACTTCTCAAGGCGCTTGCGCTGTATGACTCGCCTGTATTGCAACAGGCATCTATGGTTCCTGAATTACTGTGACCTGCATAATAAAAAGCCCACTCGCCGTTTTTCATACACAATGGTAATCTTTTGATATTTAGATCTCGATTGCGTGTGAACCAATTTTGCTGAAAATTTTACCAGAGCTCAGATATAACTTGAATTTTACCACACCTAAGTTTCGACCATATTGATTCATAGGGTAAAAAATTATCGCGGTAATACCAAAACGATTTTTTTGGCAAAAAATTGATTTTATAATATCTTGAAAACTACAATTCCTAGTGTACAAGTATATTCCGCAAACTTTTTTGTATTGACAAAATACGCGTTTTTGCTGAATAAGTCAAGAGTTTACAACCTATAGAATTCAAGATAGTAAAAAAATGAATTTTTGCCAAAAAATTCATTTTGGTATTACCGCAATAATTTTTTACCCTATGAATCAATATGGTCGAAACTCAAGTGTGGTAAAATTCAAATTATATCTGAGCTCTGGTCAAATTTTCAGCAAAATTGATTCACACGCAATCGAGATCTAGATCTCCAAAGTTGACCATTTTGTTTGAAAAACGGCGAGTGGGCTTTTTATTCTGCCGGTCACTGTAAGTAATGTCTAACCTTGAATCACCAATATTGTACAGAGAACCAGATAGTGTCCGACGACTTCGTGGAATGTCACGAACAATCTGGCTGCATGCGGTGGAATCGGACCTGGGGACCCTACACGTTCGGGGAAACTGGAGGAACATCGCCCAAGACCGACGATTATGGAGCTCTACAATACGACAGGCATTGGTGTATCGACGCTGCAGCCAACCAGATATCCTGGTAGGTAGCCTTCAGTCACCACGAGTATCATGGTGTATGTTCTTTCCTTACTAACTGTTAATGATAAGAGGATAAACTTATAAAATATCATACTTAAGAATTGCAGTTCCGCAAAGTGCCACACACGATTGAGCCTTCGAAATAATAGCACTGGTAAAAAAAAGACACATTGGCTTCCTTCGATGAGAGTACCACGTCAACATTTTCCTACAAATTAATTTGATTTGCTTTCGAATACGGCCGGCGTTTGTATTGCTTAACTTTGTCTTAATTTTTTTTGGAATTCCCAAGAAAAATTGTTTGGAATTGCCGCCAAAAATTCTTAAGAATTTTCATGAGAAACTCTTCAGAATTTTCACGAAAAATTGTTCTAAATATTCATTTTACGTCTGCTAAATGCGTACTACGGTCAAAAATGTTGACCCGCTTGACTTAATGACATTTTCGACCAAATGGCCTTTTGTCAATCGACCATCTCGACGAACGGAATTTCCAGTTAAATGACCTATTTGGCAAAATGATTTTTTCAACCAAATGGCAAGTTCCGCCGAACGACGTTTTCGGCTGTATGCACATTTCGGCTGAATGACATTTTGCGTTAGCCGGCTTTCAGCATAATTACTTGTTCGGCCAAACTTTCTAGTCGTTTGGCTTAAAGTCAATCGGTGGAAAGCATCTGTCCAAATGTCACTTTGATGAATATCAAGTTATATTGAATTCAATTTGGACAAATTGAACATTTGTCCGAAAAGGTCGAAAATGTCATTTAACCGAAAGCGACATCCAGCCGAACAGGATATTCGGCCAAACTGGTAATTTGGCCGAAAAAGTTAATTGTTCTGACGGCTGGAATGCTGTTGTGCCGAAATGGTAGTTTGGGCGAGAATGTTATTTGACCGAATACATCATTTTTACGAAAATGCCGTTTGGTAGTTAGTCAGTAAGAGCCATTTGGGCCGAAAATATCCTTTCTACCAAACAACCATTGCGGCCAAACGGCATTTTCTGACCTGACCTATTTATCTAAACGGAACCGAACGACACCTTCGACTGAACGTTCATTCCGGCCATATGTTCCTTTCTGCTAAACGACAATTTCCGCTAAAAACCATTTACGGCCAAAAGAGCGATTTAACGACTTTTTCAGCCGAAAGAACTGTTCGACCAAACGACATTTTCGGGCATATGACCCTTTCATTAAAATGACATTTTCGGCCATATAACTTTAAGCTAGGTGGTCAGGAAACATATTCGGTCAAACAACTTTAGGCTTTGTGGTCTGCAGCCAAATGACGCTTCTTCGTCCAAAAATAATATTTCAATGGGAAATTCTTCGGAATTCAAAGTTCTTCTTAGTTTTTACGGAGAGCATTTCGAAATTTCAACCTCAAATTGGGAAAACTGTCGAAACGTATGCAAACGTATCTATTTCTATATTTATCAGCTCATAACAGTCGGGAACTTCTCTGCCGCTAACCGCAAGTCGAGCACATCTGTATATGGCGTCCATATACATATGTGCTCGACTTGCGGTTAGCGGCAGTTCTATGGAATAACAACTGAATCGAGTGCACGATTAAACGTGTTTCGTACCGGACGCAATATTTTCGCAAGATCTGGATGATTAGTTCTGTTTTGTATGGTCGGAAAGCAAACCAATCAATGGGGACGGAGCATGAATCAATCAGGGCGTGATTAAACGTGTTTCGAATCGGACGCAGAACTTTCGCGAGATCCGGGTGTAAGTTAAGGAAATTCCACTCAATCTTTGGAATTTTCAAAGAAAATATTGCGGATTTCTACACATTTGAAATGGCGTGGATAATTTCAGACTAGCGCGCGTGACGCTGCAGCGGCGAGACAAATTTGAGTAGCGCGCCGATGCAAAAATGTCGGCGGCGTGCCAAAAATAGCCGGCGGCGGCGGCGCACACCTCAACTTACAAATAGGTAAACTACTGTTTTTTTAACGAAAAAAAAACTTGATTTATCCACCCAGCGGTGTTGATGTCTTTCTAGTGCAAAAAAAAACAACTAAAAACATCAATGAGTGTTTTTAGTGTGTTTTGCGCATAAAAAAAAGTGTTTTGGCCATAACTGCTGATCCCATAGTCCGCTCTAGCCAAACAATGTGACAGAATTCCCATCGAATGGAACCTGTTTGCAAGTAATTCGGATAATACTGAGTTCCAAAAGGTGTGCCTACAAAATTTGGTACAAATAAGGTAAAATGCCAAAAAGTATCGAAATTTCGCTTTTCCTGCCATTAGGAGTGGAAATTTTCAACCTATTGAATTCGCGTGATATCTAATATCAAGATATTCATCCTCCCTTCACGATACATACATAAAACACTCGAATACATGACGTTATTCGTCGAAAGTAACATTTCAAAGTATGACTGAATTCGCCCTATAGTAGACCCCCTGGGGGTCCATAATAGGAATTTTCTTCCCTATATTCGACGCTTCATTTGATTTTCATGTTCCGTTTCGGAATGTTCTTGTTCCCTATTATGGACCCCTAAAATATCCCTATAATGGATACTCTCGTGTTTGTTTTTTACAAAACTTTAAAAATCATCTATTTTTACTTTCCATATCTTTTCCAATGCATGTAATCAAATCATAAGAATGTAAGGTTGGTTCTCTCGATGGTATTTCATAGAAAAGTGTTTTTTTTCTGTAATAATGCAAATATGGCTGAAGGTTCCACTATTGGGAAGGGGTCCACTATAGGCCATTATACCCTACATACATACATATACATACACACATAACAGATATCACTTCAATTCGTCGAGTTGAGTCAATTGGTATATAACACTATGGGTCTATGATCCTTCTAAAAAAAGTTCAGTTTTGAAGTGATCATAATTCATACAGTGACCGGCATAACAAAAAGCCCATTAGCCGTTTTTCATACAAAATGGTCAACTTTGGAGATCTAGATCTCGATTGCGTGTGAACCAATTTTGCTGAAATTTTTACCAGAGCTCAGATATAACTTGAATTTTACCACACCTGAGTTTCGACCATATTGATTCATAGGGTAAAAAATTAATGCGGTAATACCAAAGTGAATTTTTTGGGAAAAATTTATTTTTTAAATGTCTTGAATTCTATCGGTTGTAAACTGATGACTTATTCAGTAAAAACGCGTATTTTGGCAATACAAAAAAGTTGCGGAATAAACTTGTACACTGAGAGTTGTAATTTTCAAAATATTATAAAACCAATTTTTGGCAAAAAAAAATCGTTTTGGTATTACCGCGATAATTTTTTACCCTATGAATCAATATGGTCGAAACTTAGGTGTGGTAAAATCCAAGTTATATCTGAGCTCTGGTCAAATTTTCAGCAAAATTGGTTCACACGCAATCAAGATCTAGATCTCCAAAGTTGACCATTTTGTATGAAAAAAAGCAAGTGGGCTTTTTATTATGCAGGTCACTGTATGTATAACCTTTACGTATACTCGATATACGAGAAAACCAAAACAATAAGCCACATGGCAACACCGAAAAAGTAGCAGACGACAAATTAATAAGGCTCATTGACCTTTATAAGCCTATAATATTCCCTGAGTATGTACAACTGATTCTATTCGCCAATAAGTAAATAAAAAATCACTTTACATGATAATAGGCTACCCGAGCAAAGCTTGAGAGCAAATCGATAACTTGTTTTGATGTTGTGAAATCGCCGATTATCATTACTTAATTTCAAGACTAAATTTTCAAAACGACTTATCTGCTTTTCTAAACAAAGATTCAAACGACGATTTGACGAATCTGATAGCTCTCCCACGCAAACCAACACCATCAACAGGTAGAGGAAACATTCACCTACCTATTGGTGGTGTTGGTTTGCGTGGGAGAGCTATCAGATTCGTCAAATCGTCGTTCAAATCTTTGTTTACAAAAGCAGATAAGTCGTTTTGAAAATTTTGTCTTGATTTGATATCTTCTTGGTCATTCGTATAGCAGAAAAATCTTACTGGGACATCAAATCGAAAACTATTCTGTGCTATTCCTGCTATCGACGAGAACAAATCAAAAACTTATTTTGATACTGGTTCCGATAACAAAATAAGTATTCAGTTTGATGTCAGATCGTGTAAACTAGAAATCTGTAGGCAAAAAAGAGATCAAAATATGCGGTGTTGAACTTAATCTGTAGATTAAAAAACCTCTTTAATAAAGATTAAAAAAAAGATCAAAATAGGGGAAAAGACGGCTTTGGCAGGTTTTGTTCTATTATTGGCAGGGGGTTTTTGTCGACCAAATTTTATGAATTTTGGCCACAATATTCGTTGATATGCAAAGAATGTTTAGGCCAAATTTGATAAAATAAAAAAAACCCCTGACAATAAAAATAACTCCTGACAATAATAGATAAAAAAACACAGATTAATCCACCTAGCGGTGATGATGCCTTTCTCGTGCATCGTAAAATGTACTGAAAAAATTACATAGGAAAGGTCAAAAAAGCACTTTAGGGGGATAGATCGCATATTTTCTATCATTTTGTATGTTTTTGCATTAATTACTATGCATTTCCACCATTCTTGAAAAAAAAAAAAATTTTTCGATTTTGAATTTTTTTTCCAAGGGGGGACCCTTGGGAAAAAACAATGATTTTTCAATAATTCCGAAATGCAATGTCCGATCCGGCCAATTTTCAATAGCAAACAATGGGACCGCATTCCCCGTCGAATGCAACTTGTTGCGAGTAAATCGGGTAATGCTAAGTTCCAAAAAGTGTGTCTACAAAATTTGTACACATACACACATACACACACACACATACATACATACACACACACACATACATACATACACACAAACAGACATCACCTCAATTCGTCGAGCTGAGTTGATTGGTATATAACACTATGGGTCTCCGAGCCTTCTATCAAAAGTTTGGTTTTGGAGTGAAATTATAGCCTTTACGTATACTTAGTATACGAGAAAGGCAAAACCTGCCAAAGTCGTCATTCCCCCTATGTAATCAATCATATTCATAATGATTCACATTTGTAACAAATTATGATTTCAATTTGATGTGAAAATATTTTCTATATGCTCTCATTATGATTTTCAGACTTTACTCGGGTACTGAAATTCTCAAGGCTTCCTGATGTCACTAAGAGTTCAATGCCAATTTGATAACACCTTCGCTTATATCGGTTGGCGCCTTGGCGGTGCTTCACATGTCATCTAAAACCGAACAATGTACTAAGTCGTAGAAAAATGTTGCCCAGATACTAGTTATTCAAATCACTAATCACTCACTAATCACACCAGCAGTAGTTATCTAGATGAATGGTTTAGATCTGATGTGTGTAAATTTGCATCACAATAAGCACTTACCCGAAGTAGTTGATAGAGAAATCCGTCCCACACGTCATTTCTTCGCACAACCCGGGTCGTTGGCGTTTTTCCCCGGGTTTGAAATGAATTTTCGTTTCAGCGTCATAGCATTCACCGGGGAAATCTGCAACAACGGATAAATCATCACTTTCTTCCAACCCACTCACTAACTACAAGCTAAGGACAACCTACCTTTGTATTCGGAGTTGGGAAGAATCGCCGTATAACCTTGGCAACTGAGAATGAAGCCCCCGATTACAATTAGGCAAATAGATTTCATACTGTCGATCGTGATCGCGGCCGGTATCACAGCTATTGAATATTCTAAATAACCAGCTGGTCGAGCGGACGGTAAACTGTTGACTGATTTGTGCTGCGACCAATGTTTTTAATTACACGTGATGCCGTTGGTCCAGTTTTGTTTCTGTTTTGTGCTTTGGTGGATGGCTTCGTACATTCTACAACCATAACTGAATAAATAATAAAGATTATTTTGTTGACGGCTTTCTACTTGAGGGGGTTATCAATCGATGTATTTTTGATTTATGAAATATACACAGCGCTGTTCGATGTGGTTGGAATATATTCGACCTACGTTAAAAAATCTTTGAAGATGTGTGCTCGAGCTATTAGTTCCATTGTCATGGTCAAAGCGGGTGTCAGTGTTCTGGTGATAACTGGTTCCGAATCTACAGTTTGAATAATTTACGGTTGGAAAACATATCACCTTCGCTGTAATCAATAGATGTAGCAGCTTAATGTTCATATTAGTCTTCAATTTGCTTCACTAATATTTTGTTTTACTGAGCTACAAAACTAGTAAAAGCTGTTGGCGGCTGAGTTCCAATATCGGGTAAGTTTGCGTATTTTTAAATAACTTTTCAAAGTATTCGCTAATTTTGAAAGCATATTTTAAGGCACGTTTTCAAGCTGATCATAAAGTTTTTCGGTGTACGAGAAAGGCGGAAAGGTAAAATGGGCTTGATAGCAGTATACAAGACAGTATTATCCGAGTAAGAAGAAGCAGTAAGTCTCTATCACTCTCTACAGTAAAATCTTCAAACTTTACATTCACGTAGGTATTTGTTTTTTCACAGAAAAAAGGACAGCAAGATTGTTTGGGATCAGCGTTCATCTTCACTTACTGCTAATACTGGTGATCTCATTTGTTTACGGCCACACTGGCGCCTGAAGGCGCCAACGCGATGCAATCGCAATATTTTTATTAGATAGCCTCGCAAGGAATGAAAACGAGTTTTGCGACCATTTCTAAAGAAAGAATATAAGAACGAGACAAAAAAAAACTTTTACTCTTTATTGGAGAAACTTGATATTTGTTAAATCACAGCTGGTTTGATGAAATTATAGTGGAAAAAAATGTTTTAAATGCGTCACTAAACTCCAAGTCACTCTAAGTGGGGCCAATAAAAACAAGAAGAAGATGCGTCGCTAAAGCCCAAGAATATACATAAAAAGTTCGGATTGAAATTGTAAATTGAAAAAAAAATAATTATTTACGAGAATTATTTATTATATTTTTTCTAACTGATGCATACCAATCAAAATATGAGATTTAGCTTTAACTCACTAGCAGGGGCTGTAAGGACTATGTCCAATGCCAGAGACGAGCCAGCCTAGGACTGAAAATCTCCTTAATAAAGACACACAAAAAAAAAACTATGTCCAATGGCTTGACGACCCCTCCCCAGGCCACTGTAAGGGGCTTGCCTAGGACATGAGGGAGTTTGACAGTGGGCTCGGTTCTCTGTTAAACTTCTATAAAAAGCTGAATGTATCCGCAAGCAGCCTACACCAAAGCGATCGTGCCCCGGTCAAAGCGCACTAGCCCAAGTCCTAGTGTTGGATGGGACACTAAAAAGACCCTCGGAACTAAAAAGAGGACAACGGCAGAGGTTTACACAGGCGCAATAATAAACCAAGTGAAACGAATAATTACGAACGACATATGTAAGAGATATTTAATATGATTCGATACAATCAGCAACTACATAGGCGACGAATAAAACACTACAATTGGAAGCTTGGATCATGGAATTGCAAGTCACTAGGTTTCGAAGGCTGCGACAGGATAATTGACGATGAATTACGAGGCGCTGCTGCACTGGGCAGAAAATGTGGAAAAGCGGACATCTTCTACCAAAACTGTGGAACCACCAACAAGCTGGGAGTCGGCTTAATAGTGTTGTGTAAGATGCGCGTAATGCGCGTGGCAACCAATTAGGGCAAGGATGTGCAAGCTGAGGAAAAATACCGTTTCTTCAACTATAGTATCATCAACGTGCACTACTCACACGAAGGGCGACCCGACGAAGAGAAAAAAGTGTTTTATGCACAGGATATCATGATCGTCATCGGTGACATAAACGATAAGGGAGGAAATGTACAGACCGGTGATCGGACCGGATAGTCTGCATACCGTATCGAATAGCAACGGCCAACGATGGATAAACGTTGTAGCCTCTCGCGGAATCGTAGTCCGAAGCACTTTCTGCCCACGCAAGAATATCCACAAGGCTACATGGAGATTACCTTACACATGCAACAGAAAACCAAATCGACCATATTATGTTCGACGGAAATTTATTTTCCGACTTCCCGAACGACCACACTTTTTTGGCCAGAAAGGCCTGTGCAATGCATCAAAGTCTTCTCCATTCAGCACGGTCCACGGCTGCACGTCGCCAATCACGCAGGATCCACCTTGCTGTGCAAATTGCCTTTTTGCACCCAAATTTTCATCTACTCAGTGACTGAGTAAAATTGTATTGCCGTCGTTTTTCTTCCCATGGAAATTTTACTCAATTTCCATCAAAAGCAGGACTATTCATAGTTTTGAGTAGTCCTGCTTGGGACGGAAATGGGTTAAAATTTTCGTAGGAAGAAAAGAGAGGGCAATACAATTTTACTCAGTCACTGACATTGGCGTAACTAGCCCCGATGCCCAGGGGGGGCTATAGCCCCTTCATCTATTTTCTCTATTTTGAGCTTCTTTTAAAAAATTCTCAAACAATTTAAAACCTCATTCTATCTTAGTGGTAATGTGATGAATATCAGAACGTCGGCTCAGGAGGCATGTTTTTTCAGTTGTAGCCCACAGTGTCGAAGAGCATTTGTTTACCAGCCGATGATTACTACAACGACTCAAATTGATAGCTATAGCGACTAAGTGTTGTAGCGCTCGGCTTGGTCCCGCACACTGTGGCGGATCGCTGTCATATTCAAACGTTTCAGGGATCCCAATGAGATTCTGATTAGAGTTCTCCAGGAATTCCGACGCGAATATTCCAGGAATTCCGATGGAAATGTTCCAGGAGCTCCAACGGAAATGTTCCAGAGATTCCGTCTGAAATCCTCCAGGAATTCCAACGTGAATGTTCAGGGTTTTCGTAGCAAATGTTTCAGGGATGTAGAAGAACATCGTCGTAGGATTTCTAAGCAATCTATCGACGGATCTAGAAGCAAATCGATGAGGGACAGTAAATTAATCCTCTAGGGATTCCGTAAAGAATCCTCCAGCGAATGCGAAGGGATGTTGAAGCAAATCGTCGAGGGATTTCGAAGCAAATCATCGAATGATTCCGAAGCAATTCATCGAGGGATTCTGAAGTAAATCGTCGAGGGAGTCCAAACTAAATCTTCGAAGAATTACGAAGCAAACCGTCGATGTATTCTGAAGCGAATCGTCGAATGATTGCGAAGCTATTCCTCGAGAGATTTCAAAGCAAATCGTCAGAGGGACTCCGATCGGTGAGGGTTTCCGAAGCAATTCATTAAGGGATTCCGAGGCAAAATGTCGAGAGACTTCGAATTAAATATTCTAGGGATTCTGTAGAAAATCGTCGACGTATTCTGAAACAAATCGTCAAGGAATTCCGAAGCAAATCTCCAAACGAAACAAATATTCGAACGACTCTGGAGGAATACCGAGGCAATTAACTAGAGATTCTGAAGAGAATCCTTTAGGAATTTTGAAGGGTATCCCCCACAGATTCCCAAGGGTATCAACGATACCGAAAGGAATCCAGTGTGAGTTCTTCTGTATTCCGGATGGAATAATTCGATGATTCTGAAAGGAATTCTTCAGAGGCTCCAATGAGAATTCTTCTCGGATTCTGATGGGAATTCCTCTCGGATTCTGATGAGAATACTTCTCGGATGCATATGGGAATTGTGGAGATTATCATGCTGCTAGGCAAGCGGAGGTCTGCTGAAAATCTTTTACTCTAGTCCGTGATGGTTGACCACATATCTTTGACTGCTAACACGATTGCTTTGATTGATATTTTGGTAGCTCTCCATTGTTGTCCATATCAAGCTTGCTTTGATGCTTTCAAATCAATTAGATATTGGCGAAAAAAGGTTGCATGAAGAAGAAAAAGTCGATGGATGATATTTAAAAAAAAAACGCACCGGAGAGCATACGGAAATTATTTCAAAAGTCTCAAAAATTCTAGGAGCAATTTAATTAGCGGTACGGGGTTGGACTCTTCTTATCTATATATATAAAAACCAATCTATGTATGTATGTTCGCTAACTACTTCTGAACCACTAGGCCGAATCCACCCAAATTTGGTACACACGTTCTCTATCCTCAGGGGGAGTTAACAAAGGGGTGGGAGGGTCATTTAGGAAAGGGGAGGGTTTTGTTTAGAAAACGAACAATTATGTGTAACTTTCATCTCCCAGGACCGATTTCAACCAAATTTTGTACACATATTCACTATAAGGAAACAATCATATGAGAGATTTTGGGAAAGGGGAGGGGTCTGGAGGAGGGTATTGTTCAGAAAACGGGTAATTTAGAGTAAATTCTGAACCCCTGCACCGATTTCAACCAAATTTGATACACACATTCTCTACCCTAAAGAAAAGATAACAAATGGGGTGGGGCGGTCATTGTAAAAAGAGGGAGGGTATGGGGGAGGGTTGTCTTTATAAAACAAGCAATTCAGTGTTACTCCCAACTTCCAGTACCCATATCAACCAAATATTGTACACGTATTCACTAAGAGAAGTCGATCATATGGAAGTGTAATTTGGGAAAGAGGGAAGGGGTCTGGGGTGGGGTATTGTTCAGAAAACAAGCAATTCAGTGTTTCTTTTGAACCCTGGACCGCTTTCATCCAAATTTGGTACACACATTCTCTATCCTAAGGAGAAAATAACAAAGGGTGGGATGATCATTGGGAAAAGGGAGGGTAAGGGGAAGGGTTGTCTTTAGAAAAAGAGCAATTCAGTGTAACACCCAACTCCCAGGACCAATTTCAGCCAAATTTGGTGCACACATTTTCTATTCTAAGGAGAAGATAACAAAGAAGGTGGGAGGGTCATTTTGGAAAAGGGAAAGTTATGGGGGAAGGTTGTCTTTAAAAATGAGCAATTCAGTGTAACTCCCAGGATAAATTCCAACCAGATTTGGTACACTTATTCTCTATTTTTGGAAGATGTTTATTGAAAAGGTAGGGCCAAACAAAGATATAAAAATATATTGATACAAAGGTTCAATTCTATGAGCGGTAGATCTACCTCTGTGGGTTTCGTGCTACAGCATTGGACATTTTAATTCTATAATTTACTTTTCAGTCCCTAGCAAAGCCGGATACATATAGCTATTAGCTATCTATATATCTCGGATACTTATTCAACGTATGTGACGTATGTGATTTTGTAAACAAAAATTTAAACGTTGATTTCTGCAATCTGATAGCACTCCCACGCAAACTATCGCCACATACAGGTAGGGGAGGTTTCGGCTACATGTTCGTTGTATTGGTTTGCGTGGGAGTGCCATCATATTTGACAAATCGACGTATGCATCTTTGTTTACAAAATCACATACGTCCTTTTGAATAAGTTGCCGAGATATATAAAACTCAATGTTTGTATGTATGTTCCAGCATAACTTCTGAACCCATTATTGTATTGTTTAGTTATCGATCAATTCAACCATTTATCGAAATCATGGTTTGCCCAACGTAAAAAGCAATGATTAATGTGTTTCCTTCTGGATGGTGAATGTGATCCCTTCTTTAAAAATAGACGTTTGCTCGGAATAAGGCATCGGTGGATGTTTGTCCTTCTTTAGAAATAGACGTTTGCCCGGAATATGGCGATTATGGATTCGCTCCTTTTCCAAAATCAGTCAATGTTTTCAAATGAAATCTGCCTTCTTTTGATCAAATGATGAAGTATCGATAAGATAACGCAATTATCCTGTTGACCAATTGGTTTATTCATTTTCCGATTGTGAAAAAAACTGCGAATCAAACTGGCAATTCCGAGCAAGGCCGGGTACATAAAGCTAGTACTATGTATAAAGTGCAATATCACAAAATAAAATTCAAAATCGAAATGATGTGTTTTTATACAATACATATAAAAAAAGTTCAATCCCGTACTCCAACCGTTTTTAAATATAATGCTCCTAGATTTTTTGAGGATTTTTCAAAAATATCCGTCTGCTTCCCGTGCATTTTTTTTCAAATATCATCTTTCGGCTTCTTCTTCTTTTTCTTCATGAAACCTTTATTCGCCAATTGCCTTTACATAATTAACACCAAGTGCAATTTTAGTGCCACACAGGAATCTTTCTCAGAAATGAGAAAAAAAAACTCATTTGTCTGCCACTCATTTCATTATGACAGGGTGAATATGCGAGATAACTCATTTGTCTTTAAACTTTTTCAATAATTCGATATGCTACATGTTGAAAACTGATATCACTGCTAACTACTTTGTCAAATCCTAGGGGGGGGGCTAATTTTTTTCTAGGGAGGGCTAAGTTCCCCCTTATTTACGCAAATGGTCACTGAGTAGGTGAATGTTAGCGTGTGCTCGCATCGGATCGTTGTCGAGAGGGTCCGCGACGTTAGGCATAAGTACGTTAGGCATAATGGACGTTAGGCATAACGGATGATAGGCATAATGGACGTTTGGCATAATTCTGCCTTCTTTATGTCATAGGCTGTTCTTTGAGTCATGTTATGCCTAACGTCCATTATGCCAAACGTACATTATGCCTGTCGTCCGTTATGCCTAACGTCCATTATGCCTAACGTACTTATGCCTAACGTATTTATGCCTAACGTACTTATGCCTAATGGGGTATACCCTTGTCGAGAACCATTTTCACCGGGTTACTGTCCGCCATTCCGGCTAGCCCGGCCCACCGCGGTTATCTGATTTTCGCGGTGTGAGCGATGGATGGTTCTCCCAACAGCTGATGCACATACCACCCACCATCTGGATCACACCATAGATGGTACGCAGCACTATCCTTTCATAAACTCCCAGTGTCTTGTGTCCGTAGCGAACTATCGTTACAAAGAGCATTTTGGTAGATAGTTAGTTTGGTACGGCGGCGAATTTTATTCGATCGTGTCTTGCGGAGTCCAAAGTACGTACGATTTCCTGCCATGATGCGTCTTCGAATTTCTCTGTTGGTATCGTTATCGGAGGTCACCAGTGAGCCCAAGTACACGAATTCTTCAACCACCTCGATTTCATCACCACAGGATTTTCTTCTTATGAGCCTCTTCCTATCATGCACTTTTTTTTTTTTTAACTAATTTTATTTGCTAATTATCTAATACATGCATTCATCTCTTAGACTAGGTGTTCCGTGTTTTCTTAACACTATCATCCTTATTTGCTATGTTACGCTTTTAGTTATTATTAATACATTTCAATTGCCTCTAGCAGTTAGAATTTTTTCCTCTAGTTGAATTGAACCATGTAGGAATTACAATGTTTTCTACTTAAACTAAACTTAACCTATTTTATACTAAGGGTACAAGGAGTTAATCGTTGCAATAGAAGATTGCAACGATTTTTGTCTAAAATTGAAATTATTTTGTTGGACATTTGTTGCAATGTCTCAATATTAGAAATTCTATGAAGTTCATTGGTACTATACCACGGAGGCAACTTCAGAATCATTTTCAAAATTTTATTTTGAATCCTCTGGAGTGCCTTCTTTCTGGTATTGCAGCAACTAGTCCATATTGGCACAGCATACAACATGGCAGGTCTAAAATTTGTTTGCAAATCAAAAGTTTGTTCTTAAGACAAAGTTTTGATTTTCTGTTTATAAGTGGATATAGGCACTTAATATATTTGTTACATTTGGCTTGAAGTCCTTCAATGTGATTTTTAAAAGTTAATTTTTGATCTAGCAGAAATCCTAAATATTTAGCTTCGCTAGACCAATTAATTGGAACCCTATTCATAGTGACAATATGTCTGCTAGAAGGTTTCAAATAAGAAGCTCTCGGCTTATGTGGGAAAATTATAAGCTGAGTTTTGGAAGCATTCGGGGAAATTTTCCATTTTTGCAAGTAAGTGGAGAAAATATCCAAACTTTTTTGCAATCTACTACAAATGACACGAAGGCTTCGCCCTTTGGCTGAAAGGCCGTGTCATCTGCAAACAAAGATTTTTGACACCCTGGTGGTAAATCAGGTAAGTCAGAAGTAAAAATGTTATACAATATGGGCCCCAGTATGCTGCCTTGGGGGACACCAGCCCTTACAGGTAATCTATCAGATTTAGTATTCTGATAGTTTACCTGCAGTGAGCGATCTGATAAATAATTTTGGATCAGTTTAATGATGTACAGAGGAAAATTAAAATTCATCAATTTTACAATCAAACCTTCATGCCAAACACTGTCAAATGCTTTCTCTATATCAAGAAGAGCAACTCCAGTCGAATATCCTTTCAGATTTGTTGAGCCGAATTAAGTTCGTAACTCTTAAGGGGATACGGGAAGCACAAACAATCATCAAATCGTCATCATTTTCATCATTGAATGCTTAATTTTTTTTCTACAACAAATATGATCTTGAAAAAGTATCAGCGACGCGTGCTTACTCTCCATCTACATGCTGATACATTTACAGTTACATCAAACAACTAAAAACCGAAATACACCGCTCCAAAGTTACGAGGTGATAATGCTAGAAAGAGACAAAAGATAGGCAAAATAGCACGGTGTGTAGTGCTTCCCCGAGTCACCTTAATAACTGATGAGTGGTTGAATGCCCATGGCGAAAACCAAATTGCTCATCAGCAAAAATAGAATTGTCATTAATATGAACCATCATTCTATTTAAAATAATCTTTTCAAACAGTTTGCTTATTGAAGAAAGCAAACTGATTAAGGATAACTAGAAGCCTCAGCTGGATTTTTATCCGGCTTCAAAATTGGAACAACTTTGACGTTTTTCCATTTATCTGGAAAGTATGCCAATTGAAAACATTTGTTAAATAAATTAACCTCTCAGGAAGTGTTTTGATAAGTATGTAGAAAATACTATCATCACCCGGGGCTTTCATATTTTTAAATTTTCTAGTAATAGATCTCACTTCATCCAAATTAGTTCCCAACGAAGGGTCGAAAACATTCTATTGATTGAGAATGTCTTCGAAGCTCCGTGTGACCTGATACTCAATTGGACTAGTGAGACCTAGACTAAAATGATGGGCACTCTCGAACTGCTGAGCAAGTTTTTGAGCCTTTTCGCCATTTGTTAATAAAATTTTATTTCCCTCTTTAAGCGCTGGAATTGGCTTTTGAGGTTTTTTAAGAATTTTTGTTAATTTCCAAAAGGGTTTCGAACTGGGATCCAACTTCGAGACATTATTCTCAAAGTTGGTATTTCTCAGAATAGAGAAACGTTTTTTAATTTCATTTTGCAAATCTCGCCAAATAACTTTCAACGCGGGATCGCGAGTTCTTTGGTATTGCCTTCTTCTCACATTTTTAAGACGGATCAGTAGCTGAAGATCGTCGTCAATAATAATGGAGTTGAATTTAACTTCACATTTCGGAATAGCAATGCCTCTGGCTTCGACAATTAAATTTGTCAAAGATACGAGAGCATTATCAATATCACTTTTGGTATCGAGAGGAATATCAACATCAAAATTCCTATCGATATACGTTTTGAGAGAATCCCAATCAGCTCTATGATAATTAAAAGTAGAGCTGATTGGATTATAAATGGCTTCTTGTGAGATTTCAAATGTCACAGGAAGGTGATCAGAGTCAAAGTCAGCATGAGTTACCAATTGGCCACACAGCTGACTTGAATCCGTTAAAACTAAATCAATTGTAGAAGGATTTCGACTGGAAGAAAAACAAGTTGGTCCATTGGGATATTGAATAGTATAATATCCCGCAGAACAATCTTCAAATAAAATTTTACCATTGGAATTGCTTTGAGCATTATTCCATGAACGGTGTTTGGCATTGAAGTCACCAATTACGAAGAATTTTGATTTGTTGCGAGTCAGAATTTGAAGATCAGCTTTCAACAAATTCTTTTGCTGCCCATTGCATTGAAAAGGCAAATAGGCTGCAATGAAGGAAAATTGACCAAAATTTGTTTCAACAGAAACTCCCAAGGTTTCAAAAACTTTGGTTTCAAACGAAGAAAATAATTTATGTTTGATACGTCTAGTAATGACAATGGCGACCCCACTACAGGCGCTGTCAAGACGATCATTTCTGTAGATAAAATAGTTTGGATCTCTTTTAATGGAGAGTCCTGGTTTTAAATACGTTTCAGTTATAATGGCAATATGCACATTTTGAACTGAAAGGAAGTTGAATAATTCATCTTCCTTACCCTTTAGAAAGCGGGCATTCCAATTTAGAACTTTCACACAATTATTTGGATCCATTGAAACGGAGTCCGATAACAAAATTTTTTGTGTACTTTATACCAACCTGAACAGCTTCAGGAATGGTATTTGCTTTGAACATTGCATCAATCATGTGATGCAATTGTTCAGTTAAAAAATCAAAATCGGAAGCAGTCATGCTACCTGGATCGGCAACATGACCATTATTTTCCGTTGGGACATGGGTATAAACCTCATTTTGAGAAGAGAAATTTTGTCTACCAGCAGCGATGTTTGCATACGTAGGTACATTGGAAAAATTGGAATTTACTGAAGTGCTTGCTACCCGTTGACGAGCGGCAAAATTTGTTTGTGAATTGTGGTGGGTATGAATTGCTCGACCGGTAACCGGTTTCGAAATTTGAGCGTTTGAATAATTTCTACCCGTCGAATCTGGGATCCGATTGGAATTTCCCGTTATCAATTTTGCACGGGAATTCAAAACTTTTTGCGTGAAGGGCATTCCCAGAAATTGGATTTATGATTGCCCCCACAGTTTGTGCACTTAAATTTATTGGAATCTTCTCTCACAGGACATGCGTCCTTGGCGTGAGAGGTTCCACCACAAATCATGCATTTAGCATCCATGTGGCAATGTTTGGTTCCATGACCCCACTTTTGGCACTTACGGCACTGGGTAGGGTTTTGGAAATTTCCCCAGGCCTGCGGAAATGTTCCCATGTAACACGGACATGAGACATAATACAGGCCTTTTCCAAACTTTTCATATTATTTAGTTCACTTTTGTTAAAATGAACTAAATAAAATTCTTGAGAAATGCCCTCTGGGACGTACCAGAATGGGATTTCTTTTTCATCTTAATTACTTGGACTGGTGAAAATCCAAGTAATTGAGAAATTTCAATTTTAATCTCATCCAGTGATTTGTCATCACTGGGGAGACCTTTCAAGACGACTTTGAACAATCGCTCAGTTTTGTCGTCGTATGTGAAGAATTTATGGCGCTTCTCAGTTAAATAGTGAAGAAGACGTTTGCGATCGTCAAAGGATCCCGGCAAAACGCGGCAGTCACCCTTCTTAGCAATCTGAAATGGAACCTTGATCCCCTGAAGGTTACTCAAAATCTCATTCCTAAAGCCAGAAAACTCGGCAACAGATACCACAATTGGCGGAATCCTTTGCTTTTTCGCATGAATCGAATCACCTGGGCTAGAGGTAGATTCGATTTGCTCAATTTCATCATTAATCAAATCGAACTGATTGCTCAGTTCGATAGGAGAAGAATTATTTCCGATATTAGAGTTAGAAGGAATATCTGAATTCTCCAGCTTCCTTCTATTTTTTCCGAGCTTGGGCAGGACGGTCTTGAAACCTTGTTTCTTTGAAGGAAGTGGAGAAGTCAGTGTCAGAGACTCCCCCTTCCTCTTGTTTTTGTTAATACTCATTGCTGAGCGTGGAGACGTGACCTTCTAAGAGGTTTTTTCCCAGAACGGTGTCCCTGCAGGATTACCACCGCTTGTCGGAATTTTACTTCCGCAAACGGGTCCAACGTAAAACGAAGGCACGGGTCCTTGCAAAGATCGTAACGGGATCAGTGGGTACAAATAGCGCTAAGAAGCACCGTTGAAATTAAAATAGCTTCGGGTAGTATTAAAAACTTCCTTCCGCAAAGAGAGAAAGAACCGCACAGCACGAAAGCACGATGCGGTCTGTCTTATCATGTATCTTCGACGTATTGATAACTAGTCCGATCCGCTTTGCATTTCTCTTCAGTCTGTTGCTTCTATCTTTTCAACATTACATGCCATGATATCAATGTAGTCGGTGGAACCATATAGCTGAACGGACTTCGTGAAAATCGTGTCAATCCCTGCCTTTCGTATTACTCCCTCCAAAGCGATGTTGAATAGCAGCTTCCCTGGGAAGCTTACCAGTCTGACCAAAGCAACGGTGGATGGTGTGCAAAACTGTGTGAAGTTTTCGGACGAAAACTCCAGTTCATTCGAATCGCGCCGGGGACTAAGACAAGGTGATGGACTTTCGTGCTTGTTGTTCAACATAGCGCTAGAAGGTGTCATGCGGAGAGCCGGGTGTAACAGCCGGCGTACGATTTTTAACAGATCCAGTCAATTTATTTGTTTCGCGGATGACATGGACATTGTCGGCCGAACATTTGCAAAGGAGGCAGAACTGTACACCCGCCTGAAACGTGAAGCAACAAAAGTTGGACTGGTGGTGAATGCTTCGAAGACAAAGTACATGCTGGTGGGTGGAACCTAGCGCGACAGGGTCCGCCTGGGAAACAGTGTTACGATATACGGGGATAGCTTCGAGGTGGTCAAGGAGTTCGTCTACCCTGAATCCTTGCCAACGGCTGATAACAATGCACAGTGGGCCACGTCGTGAAATTAGGAGGAAAAAAATATTTTCACCACAATGATATTTTTTTAGGATCAAAGTGTCTTCAGCAAAGTCAAAGCTTATTATTTAAGCTTTATTTTGAAGTTTGTTGCAATAGGGTCGCCCCACTACATTTTGAGATAAAATTTTTAACTTCTATATTGCTAATTTTAGCAGTGCACGATGTTCTAGAAAGTTGTTCCTTATTTAATTTTGGGGCACTTTGCTGAAGAAACCATCTTTGTACGTCGTTTGTATCATTTGTTATGATAATTTTAAATAATTATGTTAGGGTGTCCCTAAAAAATCAATATTTTGATTGTAACTTTTTAGTTTTAATTTTTATCGAAGTGACGTCTTCTATAAAGTTTTAGAGCATAAAAAATGCACGTTTTGGTTACATAACCAAGTAAATTCATTGTCGGATTGCAGAGATATCGCTGTTTTTCTTGAAAAAATCCGTTGTTTTCAAATGCCTGTATTTTTGAATGGGGGAAAAAGGGGGATCCATTTTTCCCTGGGTTAGACAGAAGAAGGGCTAAGGATTGCTCTGCATATTTTGGTATTGGGGAATTTGAGGGAATTTGAGGTTTTTCCTTTATTTAAAAAAAATGGCTTTATGTACGAGGAAATCAAAATCAGTTCTATAAGTGTTATAAAACCAAAAATTCCGATCGCTAGGGTGGTACGGAAAATTAGGTTTTTCGAGCGTATTTTTTTATTTAATTTTTATCTAGATATATATTAGGGTGGTTCAAAAATTCGATTTTTCTCCACAACGATCACTCAATTCTGTCCCATGTTCTGAGTGTCCGATTTGATTTAGCACGAGCCGTCTCAAATTTGCATGGGAATTAGTATGGGCAAAGTGATCTTTTCATCTTACTGATTATGGATAATCGTTCGAATATTTAGTAATCGATTTTAATTTATGTTGTAGTTCTTTGGAGCTTACCGTGAAACTACTTCACAGGCAACATTGCTGCTACTATGTTGCACTGCACGTATCAGTGATGCGCTTCGAGAAGTTCAATAATCATAACCGAAGATTTGCAAGCTGCATTAAAACCGATTACTAATTATTGGAACGATTAATCAACATGGGATTTGTGGGTTATTTTTTCGCCAGCGCTGTATGGGGAAGCGCCATAATCAGTAAGATGAAAAATCCACTTCCCCATACTAATTCCCATGCAAACTTGAAACGGCTCGTGCTAAATCATTTATTATCCAATTTCGCTCAAATTCGCGGAGGGCACTCAGAACATGGGACAGAATTGAGTGATCGGTGTGGAGAAAAATCGAATTTTTGAACCACTCTAATATATATCTAGATAAAAGTTAAATAAAACAATTACGCTCGAAAAACCTAATTTTCCATACCACCCTAACGATTTTAAAGTAAAATCGATTGAACAAGTGATGTAAACAACCTACGATTGTGGTCTGTTCAGTGAAGTTGTCACGTTGATAAGCGTTGATATTATTGAACATGTTATTCTACCAATCGGTATATTGAGTGAAGATGCGCTGGAAATACATAAGGAAGTTATGATTACTATAAACATTTTGTTTTTGACGAATTGGGCGGAATTTTTGGTTTTATAACACTTCTAGAACTGATGATTTTGATTTCCTCGTACATAAAGCCATTTTTTTAATTGATGGAAAAAACCTCAAATTCCCCAATACCAAAATATGCAGAGCAATCCTTAGCCCTTCCTCTGTCTAACCCAGGGAAAAATGATTCCCCCCTTTTCCCCCATTCAAAAATACAGGCATTTGAAAACAACGGATTTTTTCAAGAAAAACAGTGATATCTCTGCAATCAACCAATGAATTCACTCGGTTATGTAACCAAAACGTGCATTTTTATGCTCTAAAACTTTGTAGAAGACGTCACTTCGATAAAAATTAAAACTAAAAAGTTACAATGAAAATATTAATTTTTCAGGGACACCCTAACATAATTATTTAAAATTATCATAACAAATGATACAAACGACGTACAAAAATGGTTTCTTCAGCAAAGTGCCTCAAAATTCAATAAGGAACAACTTTCTAGAACATCGTACAATGCTAAAATAAGAAATATAGAAGTTAAAAATATTATCTCAAAATGTAGTGGGGCCACCCTATTGCAACAAACTTCAAAATAAAGCTTATTATTTAAAAGCTTTGACTTTGCTGAAGACACTTTGATCCTAAAATATTATCATTATGGTGAAAATATTTTTTTCCTCCTAATTTTACGATGTGGCCCAATGTGCAATGTTAGTCGTGAAATACGAGGGCTCCAGACGAATCTGTGGTCAAAAAAGATTCACCTCCGCACCAAATGGGTCATGTACAAGACGCTGATAAGACCGGTAGTCCTCTACGAACATGAAACATGGACAATGCTCAAGAAGGACTCGCCAGCACTCGGAGTATTTGAGAGACGGGTGCTTAGGACCATCTTTGGCGGTGTGCGTGAAGACGGTGTGTGGCGGCGAATAATGAATCACGAGCTCGCCCAGCTCTACGGCGAACCCAGTATCCAGAGGGTAGCTAAAAAGCTGGAAGGATACGATGGGCAGGACATGTTGCAAGAATGCCGGACAGCAACCCTGCAAAGATGGTGTTTGCTTCCGATCCGGCAGGTACGAGACGGCGTGGAGCGCAGCGAGCGAGGTGGGCAGAACAGGTGCAAAACGACTTGGCGAGCGTGGGGCGCATTCCAGGATAGAGAGATGCGGCATCGAACCGTGTATTGTGGCGTCAAATTGTTGATTCAGTGTTATCTGTTTGGATGTAAACTAAATAAATGAAATGAATTTCAAGCCTCTTGAAAGAAGACGTCTGCCTATTACAAAGCGAAGGGAGAATATGATGCCTTTTTTAAATGACTACGTTTTCTCGATATAAGGCGAAAGGAAGAAATAAAAGATTATTCATAAAAACGTCTATACCTAACAAAGTAAAGAGAAGAGATGATCCCTTCATTATATTTGGTGCGTCTGCCAGATTAAATAAAGAATTTGTAAGAGGTAAATGAAATTTAGATAATTACTTCTACATATTCTGGGAGGCCTTCGTTAGCCGTGCGGAAAGATGCGTGGCTGCTAAGAAAGACTATGCTGGGATAAACTTCTGGAAATTCATCGATTGGAAATTTTCTCGACTTTTTTCGGTATAAAAGTTTCAAAGTGTTAATCTCGTGTTAAACGAATGCAAAAAAAAATGATTACATGGCTTAGAAACCTAGCATGTAATAATTATAGAATGCTGAATGAACACTAAGCTATTGTTAATAATATTTCGCGAAATAATACATTCCGCGAAATGGTACATTCCGCCAAAAGTCATTCGGGGAAAAGGTACTTACTTGATACTTGATGGGCTACAGCTCTTCGATGAACCTACGCCGAATGGAGTATCCTTATCCACTGGACTCGATCCTGGGCCAATCGCTTCCAGTCGCCCTGAAGCGCCCTCAGGTCCTCTTCAACTGCAGAAAGCCATCGTGTACGCGGCCTTCCACGAAGCCTGCGGCCTCTTCCGGGTTCTCTACTAAATATTATCTTCGCTTGACGTTCTTCCGGCATACGAACAACGTGACCAGCCCACCGTAGTCTGCCGTGTTGAATAAGCTTAATAATGTCCAGCCCTTTATACACCTGGTACAATTCGTGATTCATGCGGCGCCGCCAGATACCGTTCTCCTGTTTACCGCCGAGTATTTTACGCATCACCTTATGCTCAAACACTCCGAGAGCTCTCCGATCAGCCTCCTTTAACGTCCATGTCTCATGGCCGTATAAAGCCACCGGAAGAATCAGAGTAGTATACAGCGCGAGTTTCCTTTTTGTTTGCAGACTACGGGACTTAAGCTGGTTACGAAGTCCGTAGTAAGCCCTATTTGCAGCTGCAATACGCCTTTTCACCTCGCGGGTAACATCATTATCGCACGTCACTAATGTTCCAAGATACACAAATTCTTCTACCACTTCAAATTTTTCACCATCCAGCACCATTTCGCTACCACCACCACTAATGAACCCACGTTGATTGCCAGCGACCATGTACTTCGTTTTGCTGGTATTGATCGTGAGTCCAATCCTCGCTGTCTCCCTCTTAAAAGGAACAAAAGCCTCTTCCACGGCACGGCGATCAATTCCGATAATATCGATATCGTTCGCAAATCCCAGGAGCATATGCGATTTTGTGATAATGGTACCGCTTCTTTGCACACCAGCTCTCCTAATCGCTCCCTCGAGCGCTATATTGAATAGTAGATTCGAGAGTGCATCACGCTGCTTCAATCCATCAAAGGTAACAAATGACGTCGATATTTCATCCGCAACCCTTACACTTGATTTCGATCCGTCCAACGTTATACGAATCAGTCGTATCAGTTTCGCCGGAAAACCATGTTCAAGCATAATTTGCCATAATTCCGTTTTACTGAATCGTACGCCGCCTTGAAATCAATAAACAGATGATGTGTCTGCAAGTTGTACTCCCGGAATTCACCAAGGATCTGTCTCTGGGTAAACATTTGATCCGTAGTTGATCGGCCCTCACGAAAACCTGCTTGGTATTCGCCGACGAAGGACTCTTCAAGCGGGGAAAAGGTACAATCCGCCAAATGTCGTACCGCAAAAAAAAATACATACCGCCAAATGTTATACCGCAAAATGTTCAACCGCGAAAAGGAATTGCGCGAAATGGCTTTCGGCGAAATGTTATACAATCTCGACAGGGCTTGTCAGCTGCCAGCCAATGGCTTTTGAGTATTTCGACATACTATTAGATAGGAGAGCAGGGCGAGTTTTCTTTAAAATTGAATCATTGCCCATATGAACAACGGTTTACAAAAAGTTTACTGTAAACCCAGAGTTCATAGAGGTCGTACACTAATTACGCAAGGGCCTAAGTGTAAAATATAGCCACATCTTGTGGTATATTATTGTGATCAAATAGTGTTCCTTTCCTAAAGAAAAAAACATGATCTAACATTTTTCAACTTAAAAAATACCAATGACTCTGGCTAAGATTGAGCCCATGCCTATTAGCATGAGAAGCAGAGATGCTTGTTATTGAACCAACAGCGCCGCCATTTATAAAACATTGAAAACCATTATTCTATAGCTCCAATGTTGGAAATCTTATAAAATAGTAGACAAGAAATAAGCAATCGATATACATACTTGACTTATCTAAGCATAACAAATGACTAGCACAAATCGGGTCTCGTCTCGACACCTTTAACATTATCTGCTTTGTATCAATGCATAATTTTGCTGATGCATGAAAGGCCTGGATATACATCGCAGTATTTTTTTTTTTTCCAATTTCGTTTATTTGGTAGGCTCAGGCGTGTATAACACTTTACGGAGCCATTGTTCTTTGTGATATATACAATCAATATCATTTTATTATACGGTTAGTAAGAGGGGGGTAGAAGCCAGCGTACTCGTGGTGACTCGAGGTTAGTTAACAATGTTTAAGGATGGACGGGGCTTAGGATTTGGGATCAGGAAATTTAAGTTTCTCATCCGGGCATTTGGCGTCAGTGACGATGTGGCGTGTCGTCGTGCTCGAGGAATGGTTCGACTGGGAGCATCTTCCGGATGGCAAGAGCTATGGGGCTCTACGGAACAAAAAGGCAGAGACAGAACAAAAAAAAACTTTAAAGAAAGAAAACAAAACAAAATGTTAGATTTTTATGTCAGAAGCACAAAGAAAACTATAAATGGCCTGCATATAGACAACATCACGATCTCCCAAAACACCGCGAACTTCCCTGAAGGGTTGTTTACCTCGGGCCACAAGGGTATCCAATAATTGCTCTCTGGAGGCGTCATTTTCCGAGCAGGACCAAACTACGTGATCGATGTCATCATAACCGGCTCCGCACCTACATAAGTTGCTATCGACAAGGTTTATTCTGTACAGATGTGCGTTTAGTGAATAGTGATTAGACATAAGTCTCGACATCACGCGAATGAAGCCTCGACTTAAGTCCTCACCTCTGAACCACGCTCGCCCAGAAACTTTTGGAACTATGGAAAATAGCCACCGTCCAAGTTCGTTGTGTGTCCAATTTCTTTGCCAACTTTGAAGAGTACTCTGACGGACTAATGGGAAAAACTCGTTGCTCGAGTATTGTCTATCATAAACTTCACCTTCCTGTGCGCCCACCTTTGCCAGCGAGTCTGCCTTCTCATTGCCGTAGATTGAGCAGTGAGATGGGACCCAAACAAAGGTAATCTTGAATGATCTTTCGACCAAAACACGCATCTGCTCTCTTATGTTTGTAAGAAAGTAAGATGCGTGCTTAACAGGTTTCATCGACCGGAGTGCCTCGATAGAACTAAGACTATCCGAGAAGATGAAATAATGGTCTACGGGCTGATTGGAAATTATCCCCAAAGCGAAGTTAATTGCTGCCAGCTCAGCAACATAAACCGAACACGGTTCCTGAAGTTTGTTGAAGGTGGTTGAATTTACATTGAAGACACCGAAGCCAGTGGATCCGTACATGCGAGAACCATCAGTGAAATATCTGTTGTTGCAATTGACATGTTCATATTTTCCTGAAAAAAGGGAGGGAATAGATATTTGTCGAAGATGATCTGGTATTCCTTGAATAGCATGTTTCATGGACAGATCGTATACAATTGAGGAACTGTCGTTGGTGAAGTGAACTCGAGGTGGATTATAACACGGAAGACAAAGATCTGAAGAAATGTAGTTGAGATAGACTCTAAGGAATCTTGAACGACAAGTCAGTTCAAGCATTTTATCGAAGTTATCTAAGACAAGTGTGTTACTTGTTCCACATTTGACGAGTATTCTAAGTGAGAGCTCCCAGTAACGGTGCTTTAAAGGAGTGACTCAGCAAGCACCTCCAGGCTCATGTTATGCGTCGAATGCATGCAGCCAAGGGCAATACGCAAACAACGATACTGAATTCGTTCCAATTTGATCAGGTGGCAATCAGCTGCTGAGAGGAAGCAGAAAGAGCCATACTCTAAAACAGAGAGAATAGTCGTTCTATAGAGTTTGATGAGGTCTTCCGGGTGAGCACCCCACCATGTTCCGGAGATAGAACGTAGAAAATGGATCCTTTTACTCCAAATACTCAAAATGGAGTTTCCAAGTACATTTAGAATCAAACACGACCCCAAGGTATTTAGAAGATAAAGATTGGTTGATGTCATCATTCAACAGTTTTAGTTTCAGTTGAGCTGGGTACCGCTTCCTAGTAAACACAACCAACTGAGTTTTTTGCGGTGAAAACTCGATCCCTAGATGTCTGGCCCAAACAGTCAGATTATCTAGGGTACTTTGGGCTAATGGTCCTTGCAAGACAGCTGCACATGGACCTCTTAGAGAGACCACGGCATCATCTGCAAGTTGTCTGAGCGTGCATTGTCCTTCCAAACAATTGTCAATATCTTTAACATAGAAATTATAAAGCAAGGGACTTAAACACGATCCTTGGGGAAGGCCCATGTAGCTATTTCTGGAAGTTGTCAGAGTGCCGAGTGTGAAGTTCATTTGTTTTTCTGACAACAAATTATACAAGAAATTGTTCAAAATAACGGGTAATCCACTACTGTGCAGATTGTCTGACAGTACTTCTATGGAAACTGAATCAAAAGCGCCCTTAATATCCAAGAATACTGAAGCCAATTGCTCCTTGTGCGCAAAGGCCAGTTGTATATCTGAAGAAAGCAACGCCAGACAATCGTTTGTTCCTTTCCCTTTTCGAAATCCAAACTGAGTATTTGAAAACAATGCATTTTCTTCGACCCAATGGTCGACTCTTGAAAGGATCATTTTCTCCAATAATTTTCTCATGCATGATAGCATGGCAATCGGTCGGTATGAATTGTGATTAGACGCTGGTTTCCCAGGCTTTTGAATAGCTATTACTTTGACCTGTCGCCATTCAGGTGGCACAATGTTGTACTCCATGAAACAGTTGTACAGGTCAAGTAATCGTCTTTTTGCGATATCTGGGAGGTTTTTCAGAAGATTGAATTTGATGTTATCGCATCCCGGAGCAGAGTTATTCGATGAAAGAAGAGACAAAGAAAGTTTCAGCATTGTGAATGGTCCACCCAAAGAACCGGGATCAGTGACTGATTCTCGAAATAGCGGTTCTGCTGGTACGGAATCTGGGCAGACCTTTTTTGCGAAGTTGAATATCCATCGATTGGAGTATTCTTCACTCTCATTGGTAGAAACGCGGTTCCGCATGTTGCGAGCCGTTTTCCAAAGTGTTGTCATTGAGGTTTCTCGTGATAGTCCCTCGACAAAACGTCGCCAGTAGCTACGTTTTTTTGCCTTGAGAAGATTTTTGAGTTTTCTTTCGAGCCTCAAATACCCTTCCGTGTTTACGGAAGGCCTTGAAGGCATCAGATTTCTCAGAATACAACTTAGTACATTCATCATCCCATCCAGGAGTGGCTGGTCTTCTGATGACAGATGTACTTGGAACGCGTCGTTTCTGAGCTTCTAGTGCGCTTTTTGAATCAACTCAGTAAGGAATCGATATTCATCCAAAGGTGGAAGTGTATCAGTTGATTCAATACCAATTTTTACCGCCGATGCAAATTTTGCCAGTCAATGTTCTTCGTGAGATCGAAAGGAACATTAACTGGCTCAGATTGTTGATAGCCACTCTTAATTGTGGTGACTATCGGCATATGGTCACTACCATGGGGATCTTGAATTACCTTCCACGTGCAATCTAATGATAGTGAATTTGAACATAAAGACAGATCAATACGGCTTTGTTGACCATTTGGTCCTATTCGAGTTACTTCACCAGTGTTCAAAATATTCAAATTGAAATCGTCATACAAATCATAGAAAATAGGCGCTCTATAATCGTCATACGTTTCGCCCCATCCAATACCATGTGCGTTCATATCACCCAATATCAATACTGGAGATGATAGGAGGGAGACTGCGCTCCAAAAACACGTCTAATTTATTTTTCAGACTATGACAGTTCCACTGCAGCACAGTGATTGTATCTTGGGTATTGGCCGTATTATCCATCGAAAGATACAATTCCTGCAAGAAGGGCCATGAAACAGTCAATTGCTTCAGATAACTTTCCACTGTTGGTATGAAAAGGTCAATGATAGGCCTCAATGAATTCGGAATATTGAATAAATTCAAAAACGGTCCACAAGGTCCTTAAAGGAGATCAATCCTCGCTTGGACGGAATACTTTTACTAGAAGTGCGAATTACTTTTTTTCTTTCGTTGATTCTCCTAGCCGGATGTTTCTTCGAAACATCGGATTTTGGCAATGGCGGGAATGCCTTACTGCAACTAGGATCAAAAGAAGCAGTAGGGACAGGTTGCTTCGGGATTTTAAATTAACCCAACTTACCTTCAGATTTTGCCAAGCTTTTATGGATGATTTTTGTTCTCTTGCGGCGCGATCCCGGGGAAGACGGTTGCTTCCTCTTTTCGGGCACGTGTACCTCCGCAGGATCATCCATATCGGCAGCGTCAGAGTCCAATTCATCAATGGATATGGAATCATAATAATCACTTACACGAACGGTGGCTGAAATAGCAGTCGATGCAGTGGCTGTGGCGGATGTGTCTTGCGACTTAACCATTTCCGCATACGACTGCTTGGAGCGCTGTACCAACGAGCGCTTCACTTTTTGGGTGCGCTTTTGTACACCGGGCATTCCTGCAAACCATGGGGAGGATTCAAACCAGAATAAGCACATTTTGTTGCCTGTTGCTGGCAGGACTCCTCCCTATGCCTTTCAGAACATTTGCCACAACGTGGTTTGTTGTCACAAAACTCGGCAGTGTGACCAAGTTGTTTGCAATTGGTACAATTAAATACCCTTGGCACAAAAGACGCACCGGAAATAGCATGTTTTCAATATCAACATATTTTGGGAGCATCGAACCGGCGAACGTCACCCGAAGCGAACCTGACTTGGAATATACCTTCTTTCCATCTACCGTGGCTGCTGAATGCAATTCCTTGCAGTCCAGAATATCCACGGTAGACTCCATTGCATTCTTTAGGCGGCCTTTTCCCGCAAGTACATCCTTGCAAGTCAGGCTCGCTGCGTTGATCACACCTTCAATTTCGACCTCTCGCGAGGGGACATAAACCATATATTCAACATTGTACGCCCTGTCGCCAGCAATTTCATTCGCCACCTGGTATGTAGGTGCGGTGATGCGTAGTTTGTTCCTGTTGATCTGGCTAAAATCAAGCTTCGGAAAACGACGCGTCAAATCTCGTTTAATGCCGAGAAAATCTAGGCTTTTTACTTTCTGCCGAAAGTAAACAACCCAAGGCCCAGGCGAAGCCGCATGGTACAATCGAGTGCGCCCTCCATCTTTAGCAGGCACATTGCCTTCTCCAGTCTCCTCCTCCATTCTCACCCCGCAAGGTGGAAGGATAATTTTGCTTATACTAACTTAGAACTAATAGCAAATTAGAAAAAACTTTAAAAAACTAATTCGATTAATTCTAAGCAGTCCCACTCTGTATCAAACAGAAGGGAGAACAATAAAAAGTTTTGCCACTTATCTGCCCCTGCTGCTGTAGGTAGCAGCAGTAACAATAGCCTGCTTCACTGGCGTCGCCAGAAGCAGCTACTTCACTCGCCGACAGCGATCGCCTTGGATCCGTAGGTAGGAGCACCACACAATAGCCTTTTCACTACCGAACACAATCCGCGATGAGACACAGCACACACGTCTGGCTCGTTCGAACTATCGGCACGGAATGATGAACATCGCAGTATTATAATCTCCGTTCCTCAAGAACTCTTGTTTATTATTTTTTAAACAGCCCTAGGCTGACTCACCTCTGAGAAGATTAAGAACTCTAGATTCTCAATTATCATAAGTTTCACCAAAAAAACTTCCATCATATTTCTGAGCACAAGCAAATAATTTTCTCTGAAATGAAATCTAGTGATTGCATTTCTAGAACTTCGTTCAGAATTGTAGGATTCCAGGAACTGCTTCAAAAATTATTAACTTGTCATTTTTATGAACCGGGAATTGAATACTTTCTTATATTTGATAAAAAAAAACTTCCGATTCGGTTTCTACGATGAAGCATTTCGCAACATGTTCCATGTGAGTCGAAGAAACTGCTTCGGAAGATTTTGAGCGCCCATAATAATAATAGACATCTAATACTAAGTACACACCTGTGGTACTTGTACCATGGTACAAGAGGACAAGAAAATTATTCCAGGACTATCTTTGATAAAGACAATAATCGATACGGTACTCATTTCAAGATTCTTGTACCCGGGTACTTATACCACCAATGTGTCATTAGTATAAATGACATAAAAACTGACAAATTGACTCTGACAATAAAATGACAAAAATGACAAATATTACGAAGTTAGTTAGCTTTAGACCTCATGATTCCCTTCGATTCAGTTGCAACAGCGTCTTCTTGGACGATATGTTCCGTGTACAGCTAACAAACTGCTTTGAATGGAATTTTTCGGTGCTTTCTTGAAATGAGCTTCAGAATATGAAATGGTTAAAACAGTAAGTTGAAAAAAAAAAGATAATTACTTGCTGAATTGTTCTTAACATTGGCCCGCTTGGGCCTTTCGATTCAGTTTCAGAAACTTTCACTAAATAATCTTTAAAATTGTAGGCGTTTCTTATTTCTTCTTCTTCTTCTTCTTCTTCTTATTGGCATTACATCCCCACACTGGGATAGAGCCGCCTCGCAGCTTAGTGTTCATTAAGCACTTTCACAGTTATTAACTGCGAGGTTTCTAAGCCAGGTTACCATTTTTGCATTCGTATATCATGAGGCTAACAACGATGATACTTTTATGCCCAGGGAAGTCGAGACAATTTCCAATCCGAAAATTACCTAGACCGGCACCGGGAATCGAACCCAGCCACCCTCAGCATGGTCTTGCTTTGTAGCCGCGCGTCTTACCGCACGGCTAAGGAGGGCCAGGAGGGCGTTTCTAATTTATTAAAATCTATTGCGATGTTATTCTTCAAAATACGTTTCCATTAGGTTTCTTATTCATCATCAACTAATAATAAAACTGACTCTTGTGAATGATGATAAACTCAATATAAAATTTTCAAAGGGACTCAGTTTTTGTACGCGGGGATGCGAACGTTGATTTGATGAATTAGATTCAACTTTCTTTTCGTTCAAGTGAATTGAATGAAGGTGTTTAGACGTTCAATTCAGGCTAAATTCAAGCGACTTGCTCAATTCACTTGCCTTGCTTAAACTTAGCATAATACGCTGTCTCGCAACGAGTAAAAAGTTGCACGCCCGGTGGCATATGGAAAATGAGAAGAATCGCGTTTTGGACGACCGAACGGAAGCGCAGCACTCGGTACTCACTTGCTCGATGGCTACTGCAAACTATTGAAGATCGCGCTTGTTTCGACCAGAGCAAAACGCAATACATGCGCATGAGCCACCAAACACCAAAACAGATCAGTTATGTACGATTTTCTTTTTAAGCAAATACACAGAAAACAAATTTAAAATATTAATAACCTCAAAGATGAAGGGCCATGTCACTTATTCTGTAAAATCACTTTAAATACACTAAAATTGAAAAATAGAATGAAATTATTGAAGAAAAAAAAAGAGTTTGAGGTATGCACAGAAAGTGCAGTGAAGATTTTGGAGCTAGTTCAAATTAGATAAAACTGATCGAACATTATATTTTTTTAAAATTTTACAGAAACTATTGCAAGTTTGAATTCTAATCTTATCTTATTTCTTCTTTATTTGTACTACTTCTGGAATCTCAAGGTCTCTGTTCTACGAATAAGTGATGCATTTTAATGCGATAAGAACTTAATTTTAAAACTGAAAATGAAAACCATAGAGAGTTGTACGGAAAACAAAAGGTCACCTGTACTTTGCGTCTTATCTATAAGTGCTCGTTGTATAATGGTTTATAATCTCTAAACTGATACATCCTGACATTCGTTTTCCAGTTTCCATTTCATCTGCCAATTGGAGCAATTAGGGATAACGAGCTCTTTGGAAAGCTAATCTATTGATTGCGTTGGTTCCCTCATTTCGCCAGACAGCCTGACCAGGATTACGGAATGAGCTGAGAAGTGCAGCTGACTGGCAGCAGAGCGGACATGTACTTGGAAGTAGCCTCTAAAAACGATACAATTTTCCCATAGCGTGCACATACGGTGAGCTAAATTAGAGAACCACAGACGGTGGCATACAGCGGGAGAAAGTCATGACGTTTATTTTTATTTTTGGGGAATCTGTAAATATTTCGTTATTTGTTAATACCGTGTTTCGGTAATTCGAACACCCCAGGGTAAGCTATTTCTAACTCCAGCTTTGGCCTTTATACAGTTGATACGTTGGATCAGAGGCGATATGTGGTTAGATGTACTCGTCGATACAAACCATTGTTCAAAAAGCCTGAACTGAACCAACATTTTAGATGCCCCCCCCCCCTCTTTTTCGACTTAAGTGGATCCCTTCCCTGATCTTGAATTGAAACGTCGAGAAAACTGAAAAATGACAAATTTTCCATATACTCCATAAACCATTTCGTATTTCGAGAAATTTCAACCTACGGAATAAATTCAATGGTTTATTGCAATTTATTTTCAACCAACGTTTTAACCATATTTGATTGACGTTTTGAAGTGTAATGTCCTCTCTCGAACATATAAAATAAGGAAGCTCAATATGTGGAAATGCTACTCAATTTGACCATCTTTTCTGGAACTTTGCGCCACCGTTTGGCGGGGAGTCAGATTCGTCCTTCGGCATCGAGCCGAGATCGGCATACACGAGGAAAAGAGGATAATCAGGAAATTAAACTTTGGATAATGGCATCGGTCCAAAGCACATACTCGGAAGATTGACACCGACCGATAACATCAAAGGGAGACCACAAGTGAAATTTTATGTTTTAGCTTTTAGATTCATTCGTTTAATGAAGTTATACCTACACAATTTTGATTCTGTTCAACAAAGTCGCCATTAGCAGAGACATTTCGATCATTTAGCAGTTTTTGTCAATCACTCATTCCAGAGATTGAATTTCAAAATGCGTTGTGTGATGAACGATGTGTGTTTTTACAATTCTTTCCTAGCAGCTCGTTATTTGAATTCCATTAGTAACGGTGATGAAATTTATCAGTCATCGTAAGGCAATCACATTGAGGCGTGAAAAAAGCAAAAAATAACTATTTGTACCATTAATATATGAAACACTGAATTGCAAAATCTGACATTATAGCCTTTTCATATATCCTTATTATTCTAAATTGTGTGTCTTTTTAGAAGAATCTCAGGGTTGCAAGTTAAAAGTCAAACAAGTTAAGAGTCTAAAAAACCAAAGCAACGTTAAGTGTAAAAAGTAAAATTTGTAGTACGGTTAGTGAACTAGAAGATAAAACCCAATCTAATTTGTTTAAAACAATTATTTTACATGCTTTGAGTCAAATTATAAATTGTTCAAATAGTGTATCTGCACAGCTAAAAGACAAGAAACAGGTAAATAAAAGAACATAAATGTTAAAAATAAATGTAAAAGCATAAATACGTCACATGGTAGGTGTACTTATGCCCGATGGCAGGTCCATTATCAGGGCCTTTTTCTCGGACGACGGACGACGTTGTTCAACCGCGACTAGAGGTGTGCAACGACTAGCAAAGCCAGAGATTCGATAATGCCGGATTATGGTGCATGATTCCGTGTTACTAATGTCCGATCGAGCCAGAGTGACCATTGTAACGCCGGCCGCCATTTTGTTCCGGCCATGAATCCACATCCGCCGGCTGTCATGTTCCGGACATCCCAAAGTCAGACCCGCCGCGCTACCATCTCATCGACCAGCGGCCACGGTGTTGAACTTAGTCTGTAGATTAAAAAAACACCTTAATAAACATTAAAAAAAAAATGACCAGCGGCCAGCTATTCAGAATACAGGGCATGACGATGCCTTGCTACAAGTACCCTACCATTTGTGACGTCAGGTCAAGACTAGTCTAAGATAGAACCCCCCTGTGAAATAAAATTAAAATAAGAGTGAACTTGGAACTTGATTCATGGAAAGAATGGAAGTGAAAGGGTATAAGCCGATTAATTGACCATGTGTTTCCTTTCCTATCCGCTAGCAGCGTTTCAGTTTCAGTCTTTAGTTGTTGGATGGCATCCCGAGCAGAAGCAATGGACAGAATAACATAACATGATATGGACTTGATTGATATAAGAGATAAAAGAACAGGCAACAATATCAAAAAATTGCACCGAAATATCATTTAAATATAAAGATATGCATCATCTTATATCAATCATGTCCATATCTCATTTTGCTATCTTATCAACATTTGATATTATTGAGCTATTTTCGTCTACTCGGGATTCTTAACTTCCCTCAAGGTAAGGGCTGGTTAGCGTTCATCGTCCGCTGAACTGACGTAGTCATCTCCTCCGCTGCCTTGACTTTCACTGCCCGTACTCTCAGCGCCTGTTAATCACCAGACGTTCGTTATCAAGATGCTCCGATCCTACACATCTCGGCTCGTGGCACGAAGCCTTTGAGGGATGCGTTATGCTTCTAATAGAACTTGCGTGTTTCTTGAGAATGGCACAGCTGTTCCATTTCCTCGCACTCCGCTTCCTCCAGGCGGCGTTTCTTTCCCTGAAAAAGGCGAGTCTACTGTCTCCGCTTCCGTCTATAACATTCCACGTTCTGCCGGGTCCTTTGCTGAAGCGCGACCGCCCACGCTGCATCTTTCTCCTCCCGAATCTGTCTGCACTCTTCGTCGAACCAATCGTTCCTTCGACTTCATCCCACATACCCGACGTTGTTCTCCGGTACTTTAACTGTATTCTAGCAGTCCTCAAGAGGGGCCCCATCAAGCTTCCGGCAACGAGATGCTGTGCGTATGCAGTGGTGATATAAGGTTGCTTCAATCGCTCTAGCTCGGCTACATTGTTGATGACGGATAGTTTTGGGCGCAGTTTAACCATCACCAGATAGTAGTCAGAGTTGATGTTAGCTCCACGATATGTCCTAACGTTGATAATGTCGGAGAAGTGCCGTTCATCAATCAGAACGAGATTGATTTGTGATTCTGTCTGCAGTGAGGATCTCCAGGTGTACCGATACGGACGGCTGTGTTGGAAGTAGGTGCTGCGAATAGCCATATTCTTGAAGGCGGTGAAATCAATTAGTCGTAGGCCGTTTTCGTTCGTCAGCCGGTAGGCGCTGAACTTTCCAATAGTCGATCTAAACTCCTCCCCTCGGCCAACCTTAGCGTTCCAATCCCCTATCATGGTTTTGACGTCGTGGCTTGGGCAGCTGTCGTACTCACGTTCCAGCTGCGCTTAGAATGCGTCCTTATCATCATCAGAGCTTCCGGAGAGTGGGCTATGGACATTTATTATGCTAAAGTTGAAGAACCGGCCTTTGATTCTCAACCTGCACATTGATCGGCCACCACCCGATCACGCGCCTTTGCATATCGCCCATCACTATGAAAGCTGTTCCCAGCTCGTGTGTGTTGCTGCAGCTCTGGTAGATAGTATGATTACCTCTAAACGTTCGCACCATTGATCCCTTCTAACAATCCTCCTGCAGTGCTACGATGTCGAATCCACGGTCCTTGAGCACATCGGCGAGTACGCGTGTGCTCCCGATGAATTTGCTAGATTTGTAGTTCCACGAACCGAGTTTCCAATCGCTAGTCTCTTTTCGTCGCAATGGTCTTCACCGATTGTTTCAGTGCTGTCTTTTTGATCATTCGTTGCGTGAGTTTTTTTTAAGGCTGGTTTGAGGGCCTGACACCAAGTCCCCTGAATTTCCGGAGGAATATTCCGCCTAAATTTCCGGTGGACTATGATCTACAATTGTGAGGACTGGCAGTCGGACGATGGTCATGGAGAACTCCACACCCCACAGTTTTTGCATTGATTTATCGGACAATTATTGTTAGAAATTTAATAATTAAAAATATGCTTTATAGGGTGTTAAACCGCTCCAAAGAAAAGAATGCTTTCCCACGATCTCCTACACTGGGGGGGATCGCAGATAGATTTTGAATTATTCGCAAATAACAAAAAAGAAAATATCATCCAACCATTCCCATCTAACAATTTGAATCATAAAAACAGTTTAAACAAATTTGATGGAAGTTGGAAGATGCACAATTTGATGGTGCTTCATAGCTACCATGGGGAGCATAAGGTTTAATAAATGAAGATCAATAGCTGCAACACATTTTGCATTAGTTACAGACCGAAGCATATCGAGTGAACTATGTAAATGGTCACTACACCGTTTGGCTCTATTTTGGCTGATTTTAGAAGAATAAAATATTATAGAAGAACCGTATAGATGATTAGGATCAACAGTTACTCTGGCAAATTGGTTCAAGAAGACGATGCACAAATTAACCAGCGTTTCCTAATTCCAGAATCAGACGACATGAGTGAAAAATCAGGAATTTGAATAGGGAGACGGCAGGTATTTTCGTCTGTTCGTCATAGTCTCGAAAACCAATAAAAGAGACGCTTTTTTGTAAAACTCATACGTACCAAATCGTAAACTCAGGAGAAACGTTCTGCTATAGTGGAGTTCTAGCAAATGTACGTTGCTTCCGTTGGTTTTAGCCCCTATGACGATGGACGGTAATACCTGCCGTGTCCCTAGGTAAGAAAAAATATAGGGAAGATAAATATAGGATGAAAATATAGGGATGATACTGAAATCGTTATTTTGTCCATTTTCTTTCTATAGCGATGTACTCTTCCGAATTAATCCTCACAACGCCATCTTCGCCATATTGAATCGTGAGTAATTAATCCAAATACCACGAGTAAGCTATCAAGCAGGACAATTTTTATAATCTTTGTAGCTAAAATTGAAAAGGAAAAAATAACAGCATAGAAGAAAAATCCGCCCATCCTGATCAAGGCCTACTTCGCAGCTCAGTATTTTAAAAACTTACCTTAACCGGATTTTTTTTCAGAATAACTGAATCACCCGACGGTTCCTAATGATTCGACCACCGGGGAAAGTAGTACCGGAATAAATGTCCTACAATAATTCTAGGAACTTTTTTCAAATGGGCGTAATTGATTCTGACATTGATTTTTGGAACGGCGATTGTGCTCTTCATTCAAACTATTTTGGTAAACTAATGTACTCAACAGAAAGAATAGATTGCGGACTATCCGGTAGAAACGTTTGTTGAGCGAAATTTGGTGAATAGACAGAGTATGAGTCGATTCAAAATTCAAAGTCAAATACAGTTAGGCCTATTTGAAAAAAGTTCCTAGAATTGTTTAAACATTACTTCATGTTCTCACCATTTACCCTAAGTAGATTGGATAAGTTAATAAAACATCGAAATGCCTTCATTTGATTTATTTGAATGGAATTAAAGTTGAACACCTGTAACTTTTAGGAATTTTATTGAATACAATTGAGTCCATTTGCCAATATGAACTTTATATTACATACCTACCTGAAAAATATCTTTGTTCTGGACTCAGAGCTTTTCAATCATCCCATCTGGCCCAGCAATGCATGTATGGGGCATGCATGTATGTCACGATATTTATATAATATTTCAAATCATATACAAGTTTTAATTGAAAGTCATATTGTACGATTAATTATTTCCTACACTCGACTTTACCAGCACAAATTTTAACCCAACCAATAGGAACGAATCGAAAGTTATTGCTTGACTAACATGTGTACGGCACTAATGAATGCAAATATACTGGAGGTTGTCTACTTGGAAGCTACTGTCAACAACGTGGTCTAGACGAACACATAGCTCTTCTAGCGCTTGCTCTATCATCTTCATCCGGGTAGGGTTCATATCTTTGTAAAAGCTCGAGCATCGATAGAGCATTGTACGATGACACCCATAAGAGTGGACAAGTCATCAGACGGTGATAGCAAGCTCTTGATTCGAGTTGGTAATCCGCTTGTTCGGTAGAAGTTGAAAATCGTTCGCATTGGGGATGTGATGCAAATAAACTATTTAAGATTTTGGAAGAAAAATTAGGCCATAACAGGTTTGATGATTCATCAATATTATATTTTTTTGTTTTACCACATTGTATGTGATTTTATTTAGCATTAATTTTTTTTAAAGGTTTTTAAACGACGTTGAATTAAGCGCTTTAAGATTTGCAAATTTCGTTGTAGAAAATTATTAAAATTTCGTTTAGCAATACATATCTCAAAGCATTTCAAGAGTCATTTGATGAAAAATGACATTTAGTGTTATTCGACTGTTTTGACGAGAGCTTTTTCAGAAGTCATTGTAATTATCAAATTGTGTTTAACTGAAAATAACATTCTCTAGCAGAACATTGTTATATAATTGTTAAATATTGAACATAGAGATAAATGAAGCAAAAGGCCTGTTGAGAGAGAATCAGTAGATTATCCTAATAGTCAGTTCTTCGAGAAGTGCGGCAGTCATGTATATAAACTAATAGCATATTTTTCCTGTTAGAAGCAATAGTTTGTACACATTTTAAACATGATTTTTTCCTCAAAATATCCTCAATGCGGATTTTTAGAAACGTAAAGGGTACATAAGTAATACAGACATATACAAATCCATTGAACAGAGAAAACTTGTTCATGTACACGTTATTCGTGTTTCCAAAAGGCAGAAGGCTGCATGCTTTATAATGGTATAGCTTCATCCTACCAGCCAAGTGGAGTCGTTATCGTTATCCTACACACCCTCAGTTTAATAGTCTTCCATTGCCTTCAGAATAGATGTCACCCTCTCATAGTGCTTCTTTTGTCTACTCGGTTAGCCACAGGACTGCGGAAATGCTATACCTTTATTGTGTGAAAGGTGCAGAACGCTCACTAAAATTAATCCTTCTGTGTAATAAAATAGCGGTCGGATAGCTTGTGAATGCTGGATTTTCTAAATGACTCAATAAAGTTTAAAATACCTAGCATTGTGAGTGAGGAAGTATTTCTGTCAGTTTTGGGTTGTCCAGTCGAAGTTATTACCTCATTACCGAATAAAGTGGAAAAGCGGGATACGAGGAGGGCTACAACGGTGTGGATAGCAATTTCATCAACAATAAAAAAGAGTTAAATATAATCCAGATCAGCCCATTTTGGCGTATAGCACAAGTTTTATTCGCTCTTATATTTGGTTGCAAGGCACGTTCATTGTTGCAACAGTTGGATTGGTTAGTGAAAGTACGGTTTTTACATTCTCTAAATCTGCAGAAAAATTGACTAGTGCAACCTTGTAATAATTCCACGTACAGTTTGTCATAATTTGTCACATATTGCAAACTCATATTATCCCAGCATCCTAAAAATAGGAGAGAAGCGTTAAAGTCCCAGCGTTCTGTATATAGGACAGTACTTGCACTGCATATTTCTCGGATTGAACACCATATTTCGAGATACGGTCTTCAGTAAGTAGATTCCTAGATCCATACGGTTGACCGGATGGCCATTTCACTTCAGATTTTTCTCACCAGGTGGCGCACATCCAAAGCAAAAAAAGAATTTGTTTGTGTCAGACTCTTATACACTCAAAAATAGGGGAACTGGGGGTAGGACGCCCACGTTAAGGAAAATGCCATTTTTATCAATGAAAACCACCATTTCAGCCAGTTTTCATCAGCGCATACTGAAGAACAGCATATCTGCGACTGACTACCGATAACAGATATCTAATTGTCCATTTTATTGCACAGAAATTTGATTTTAAAAAGCACCCGAAAAAATGATTTTGAAACCATGCGGGGTGAGATGCGCCAGTGGATGGGTTAAAACGCGCATGTGCTTATCGTACTGATTTTCATTTTAATTGCCTACATTAAGGCAATTAACCGAATGTTTCAGCTGTTTCGGTCATACGAAATGAGCATGGGCGTAATGCCCCACACCGACCTCAGAAGTTTGAAGGCCCATAAAATCGTTTTAAAACCATTTTTGACGACGATTTCGTGTGGAACATAAAGAACACGAGTAAGCAGCATGGCTCATGGCTCAATTATTAATTTATCAATGTATAACAGCGACAGAAAGACTAAATTCCACCGAGCTAGAATTGCATCAAAACACGCAAAAATCGTTTTTTCGAGTTTTTCATGTATAACTAGAGAAAAATCATGAAATATATATATCCAATGGCAATATTTTTCATTGCTTTATCGTATAGACTATTGAAAATAATCAAAATGGGGATATTTAACCTTATTCAGGGGTGGCGCGTTTTAACCCCTATGGGCGTGCTACCCCCACTTCCCCTACATAACAGAACGGCATGAAAACTTGCAGGCAGAGTTTTTAAGGCCAGGGAAGGTTCCTATGATAGTCCCCCTCAGGAAGGAGGGCTTCCCATTCAAAAGAAGCATGAATTTCTGCATAACTCGAGAGCTAGCCAAGAAAATGGGAGCAAATTCGGCAAGTCGAGGTTTTCTAAGACAAGAAACGTTTCTGTGGTAGTTCGAGACCCTTCCCTTCTCCGGAAGGAGGGGGTACCATACAAAATACACAGAAATCTCTGCATAACTCGAGAGCTGATCAAGCAAAGGGTACCAAATTTGGCGCGTGGAGGTTTTCGAAGACAGGAAACGTTTCTATGGTAGTTCTGAACTCCTCCCCTCTCTGGAAAAGGGAGGTGCCATACAAATGAAATGGAAATTTCTGTATAACTCGAGAACTAATCAGGCAAATGGAATCAAATTTGGCATGTAAAAGTGTTTTGAGACAAGAAACGTTTCTGTAGTAGTTCGAGACCCCTCCCCTCTAGAAAGAGGGGTCCCCGTCCAAAAGGATCAGTTTTTTCATAACTTGTGAATGAATGTAACCAAATTTGATTTATGCACGTTTTTAACGACAAAAAAGTTTCTGTGGTAGTTCAAAACCCCTCCCCTCTCTAGAAAAGGGGCTCCTATACAAAAGAATCAGAATTTTAGTTCATAACTCGAAAATGAATCAGACAAATGGAATCAAAAATAGTTTGTGGAGTTGTCTGAAGACAAGGATCGTTTCTGTGGTAGTTCGAGACCCTTTCCCCTCTGAAAGGAGAGGCCCCGTACAAAAGAATCAGATTTTTTCATAATTCGAGAATGAATCAAGCAAACCAAATTTGGTTTGCACAAGTTTTTAAAGACAAGAAACGGCAGTTTGGCAGTTTGGGACCCCTCCCTTCTCGGGAAGGAGGGGCTCCCATACAAAAGAAACATATTTTTCATAACTCGTGAACTTATCAGGCAAATGGTACCGAATTTGATTTGCGGATGTTTTTGAAAACATTAATAGTTTCTGTGGTTTTTCGAGGCGTTCCCTCTCTGGAAAGAGGGGCTCCCATACAAAAGAAACATAAATTTCAACATAACTCGAATGAATCAACAAGAAATGTTTCTGTGGTGGTTTGAGACCCCTCCCCTCTCTGAAAGAAGGGGTTAACATACATAAATTTGTACATAACTCGAAAATGAATCAAGTAAATGGAATCAAACTTGGTTCGTGGAGTTTTTTGAAGACAATAAATGTTTCTTTGGTAGTTTGAGATCCCCCCTCTCTGGAAGAGAGGAGGGCACCTATACAAATAAAACAGATATTCTTGCAACACCCGAGAACTAATGAAGCAAATGGACCAAATTTGACATGTGAAGGTTTTTGAAGATATGAAACGTCTCTGTGGTGGTCCATACAAAAAACAGAAATTTCAGCATAACTCGAGAGCTATTCAAGCAAATGGAATCAAATTTGGCATTTGGAGGATCTCGAAGACAAGAAACGTTTCCGTGGTGCTTCGAGACTCTTTGCGTATAGACCTACGGATCAATCAGCGTAACGATAAACGTCGTGTTAAGAAAGTTCAACAAGCTGATTGGTGAAACTGGCAACACGGAAAAGTTGAAGAATATTATAGTGAAAAATATGTTGGAAAAAAGGTCCGCTAAATTATAATACTAGAATGTAAGTTTTGTTTGAATGAATTAATATTGTAATTGAATAATAAATAAATTAATTACAGCTTTGAAGCTGATCAAAAAGAATCTGCTATCAAAAAGTATTTTGATGTGACTACAGGCAATCTTCGATATAACGTACCCCCGATATAACGTACACTCGATATAACGTCAATCGATTTAGCGCACATTTTTCCCCGTTATAACGTACATAATTTTAATTTGGGTAGTTATTACAAAATAATTTACTAATTTCATTCATTCATCTAATGATCATTCAAGTAGGGCTGACATTATTGTATGGAGTCTAATTTTATCAGCTAGAGGTATTAATTACTGTTTTCCCCCGTTTGCACTATCATCAGAATTCTCCCGAGGTATTGGATGACATTAAGTCAATGAAGTTTTAGGCATATTCTATGAACAAATGACTAGTTGATATTAGTCAAAGTCAGAATTGATGACGGGTTGTTTTCAGGTCTAAGTCAGCCAATGTCGAGTAAAGTATTGGTATTGTACATCCAGGCTTGAAATGTGTACAAAAATGTACATTATTTTTAAATTGTTCCTAGAGGAAATTCCTGAAGGAGCTCCCAAAATAATTTCTTGCAAATTTTGTGGAGGAGTTCCTGTAGGAAATTCTAAAAGAGTTCCTAAAAGAATTTCCGAATCAATTTTTAAAAAAACTGATTGAATTGGGTCCTAAAGCCCTACCTCGTTTATGGTTGCAAACGATAGTGCATCGGTCAAGAATACTTGTACCGTTGTTATAAAAATTATGGTAAAATTAAAATAAGTAAAAATAATATTTTTGTGTTTAAGATATTTTAAGGCAAATTTTGGGCTGTGCAACATTTCAGAACGAATGAACCATCAGCCCAAAACGTCAGGCCCATATATGAAGTGTCAAATGTTGAGTCAAGTGCCCTGCGGTGTTTTGCTAGTGCGTTTGAATCCGTACGTCAAACAAGACCGAAAATGTCGAGGTAGCAATTTTCATCTATTTTTCAATTTCAAATTAAACAATGTTCTTTTCGATTTTTGAGTCTAAAGAAAAACTGACACGTTTAGAATGATTACCTTCATCGAAAGAAAATCGAATATCGATTCTACATTTTAGGACCCAATTCATGTAGGAATTAAAAAAAACTGAAGAAATTTTTGAAACGAATTCGTGAAGTAATTTCTGGAGGAATATTTTAAAGAATTTCCAACGGAATTTTTGAAGGAATTCCCATACAAATTTCCGAAGTAGTTTCCTGAATGCATTTCTAAGCAATTCCTAAAGGAATTTAGGAAGGAACTCCAAATAGAATTTGCGAAGAATTTCCTAGATTTCTATAGGAATTGCTTCGGAAATTCCTTCAGGAACTCCTTTTGGAATTGTGATATCTGGAATTTCTCCTGGATTTTCTTCGAAAATAGCCCCAGGTAGTTGTTCTTTCAGAAAATGCACCAGTAATTTATTCTAAAATTCCTCCAAAAATCCCTTGAAGATTACTCTAGGAATATTTTTCGCAGATTCTCGGAGGAATTTCTTCAAAACATCTTTTCCAGAAATGAAACCAATAACTCCTTCGAAAGTCTTCCAGGAATTCCTTCGGAATTTCCCTTAGACATTAGGTCGTTACTTCCCCATCGAATTCTTTCTTCAATTTATTTCAAGGAAATCCTTAGACCTCCGGAAATTCCTACAAGCATTCCTTCAGAAACTCCTTGAGCAACACTTTTAGGAATTATCCCAGGAATTCTCAAAAAATTCTAGAATAAAACTCAAAGAAACTCCTGGGGAATTTCTAAACGAATTTGTAAGTGTTGGTTATGTTATGTGATAAGTGTTGCCGAGAAATTCATGAAAATGTAGTCTAATGAGTAAATTGTTCGTGAATGGCAGATAAAACTCGTTTTTATGTGTAGGGTTTCCCAGTACTTAAGCAACCGCAGTAGAGCAGGGCATGATTAGCCTCCACCACCCTATAAGACCGCATCCAACCACTCATTATAATCCTCTTACTCAACACCAGAGGGCCAGAAGCACCTTCGTTAAATAGCCAGTATGGGGTGGCGTTAATGGGTCGAAACTATGAGACGAGGTGACTGACCTGTCGGAAGTTCCTTCAGGAGTTCAATTTAAAAATCCTTCAGGAATTCGTAATTATCGGGTAAGTATGCACAGCGCCATGCTGAGAATCCCTGAACCAATGCACAGTGGGGAAAATCCGACCCAAAAAGGTACCTATTTATTGCGGCTACTTGCTGCGTCGGAAAAATACCATTCCTAAAGGGAAAATCCACGACAAATCGAATGGTGCTATTTTTATGCACCGGAATTTATGGGAACTGGCCGTTTTGCCCCATTTACTCTTAAAAATCATATTTTTTCTATGACAGCTACAATTTAAAATCGATTGCGGCTAACTATTTCTATGTTTTCTGATGCTAATTAAGTAGAAAATACGAGTGGTGTCTATTCCGACCTTAAACCATGACTGGAAGTGGCTGTTTTGCCCCATTCACCACTGGAATCGTAGTTTTTCTATGACAGCTTCAATTCAAAATCAATTGCGGCTAGGTATTTCTATGTTTTCTAATGCTAATTTGTAAGAAAATACGGCTGTTACATTTTCCAGCCTAGGATCATGACTGCAAGTTGCAAGTGCAACGGCCGTTTTGCCCTATTTGCCTCTAAAAATATTTTTTTCAAGCAAAGCTACTATTTTTTTAAATCGATTGTGCTTTACTATTTCCATTTTAATTATTGAGAAGAGCGGAAAAGTTTCCTGAGGTGTGAGGCTACTTTAAGCATCAGAAAACATAGAATTAGCTAGCCGCAATAGATTTAAAAAAGTAAATGGGGCAAAATAGCCACTTCTAGTCATGATCCAAGGCCGGAATTTATACCATTTGTATTTTCTACTAAATTAGCATCAGAAAACAAAGAAATAGTTAGCTTAATTCAATTTCAAATTGTAGTTGTCATAGAAAAATACGATTCCAGGGGGTAAATAGGGCAAAACGACCACTTCCAGTCGTGGTATAAGGTCGGAATAAATTCTACTCGGCCATTTCCTGTCATGATTCAAGGCCGAAATTAGCATCAGAAAACATAGAAATAATTAGCCACAATCAATTTTAAATTGTAGCTTCCAGAAAAAAAATCGAAGGTGAATGGAGCAAAATGGCCACTTCCAGTCATTTTTCAAAACCGAAATTTATACCATTCGTATTTTCCACTAAACTAGCATAAAAACAATGTCGAATATGCCGAATATGATTTTAAATTGTAGCTGTCATAGAAAAATGCGATTCCAGGGGTAAATGGGGCAAAACAGCCACTTCCACTCATGGTATAAGTGCGGAATAGATACCATAAGTATTTTCTACTTAATTAGCATCAGAAAACATAGAAATAGTTAGCCGCAATCGATTTTAAATTGTAGCTGTCATAGAAAAAATATGATATTTAGGAGTAAATGGGGCAAAACGGCCAGTTGCCATAATTTCCGGCGAATGAAAATAGCACCATTCGATTTGTCGTGGATTTTCCCTTTGGGAATGGTATTTTTCCGGCGCAGCAAGTAGCCGCAATAAATAGGTACCTTTTTGGGTCGCATTTTCCCCACTGTGCAATGGCCTCAGGGTCGGCAAGCTTACCTCAAGCAAATTGCAGACAGGGAAGTCTCGCAATCAAATGCAGGAAAGACCACAGAGCTTCACCTCGCGACACTTTATTTACTTCTGTCTTAACTCTCTCTTAAAGCTAGTTAACCTGTCTTTGGAGCCCCTCTGCCTGGCAGCACTGCACCACTCCATTTCTTTCCTTCCTCTTCTTCCTTCCTTCCTTCTGTGACCGACGACCCGGCAGCGAGCAACTCTGTTCCCTGTAGGCTTACCGCTAGTATTACCGGGGTAGCTTGAAGATTCATTCATTTATTTAGTTTACATCTAAACTGATAACACTGAATCAACAGTTTGACTCCACAATACACGGTTCGAGGCCGCATCTCTCCATCCTCGGATACGCCCCACGCTCGCCAAGTCGTTTTGCACCTGGTCTGCCCATCTCGCTCGCTGCGCTCCACGCCGTCTCGTACCTGCCGGATCGGAAGCGAACACCATCTTTGCAGGGTTGCTGTCCGGCGTTCTTGCAACATGTCCTGCCCATCGTACCCTTCCGGCTTTAGCTACCTTCTGGATACTGGGTTCACCGTAGAGTTGGGCGAGCTCATGGTTCATTCTTCGCTGCCACACACCGTCTTCTTGCACACCGCCAAAGATGGTCCTAAGCACCCGTCTCTCGAATACCCGAGTGCTTGCAAGTCCTCCTCGAGCATTGTCCATGTTTCATGTCCGTAGAGGACAACCGGTCTTATAAGCGTCTTGAACATGACACATTTGGTGCGGTGACGAATCTTTTTCGAACGCAGTTTCTTCTGGAGCCCGTAGTAGGCCCGACTTCCACAGATGATGCGCCTTCGTATTTCACGCCAAACGTTGTTGTCAGCCGTTAGCAAGGATCCGAGGTAGACGAATTCCTCGACCACCTCGAAGGTCTATCGTAACACTGCTTCCCAGGCGGGCCCTGTCGCGCTCGGTTCCGCCCACAAGCATGTACTTTGTCTTTGACGCATTCACCACCAGTCCAACTTTTGTTGCTTCACGTTTCAGGCGGGTGTACAGGTCTGCCACCTTTGCAAATGTTCGGCCGACGATGTCCATGTCATCCGCGAAGCAAATAAATTGACTGGATCTGTTGAAAATCGTACCCCGGCTGTTAAACCCGGCTCTCCGCATGACACGTTCTAGCGCAATGTTGAACAACAGGCACGAAAGTCCATCACCTTGTCTTAGTCCCCGGCGCGATTCGAACGAACTGGAGTGTTCGCCCGAAATCTTCACACAGTTTTGCACACCATCCATCCAAGTCTGGTAAGCTTCCTAGGGAAGCTGTTCTCGTCCATAATTTTCCATAGCTTTACGCGGTCTATACTGTCGTATGCCGCCTTGAAATCAACGAACAGATGGTGCGTTGGGACCGGGTATTCACGGCATTTTTGAAGGATTTGCCGTACTGTAAAGATCTGGTCCGTTGTAGAGCGGCCGTCAACGAAGCCGGCTTGATAACTTCCCACGAACTCGTTCACTAATGGTGACAGACGACAGAAGATGATCTGGGATATCACCTTGTAGGCAGCATTAAGGATGGTGATCGCTCGAAAGTTCTCACACTCCAGTCGCCTTTCTTGTAGATGGGGCATATAACCCCTTCCTTCCACTCCTCCGGTAGCTGTTCGGTTTCCCAGATTCTGACTATCAGTTTGTGCAGGCAAGTGGCCAGCTTTTCCGGGGCCATCTTGATGAGCTCAGCTCCGATACCATCCTTACCAGCTGCTTTATTGGTCTTCAGCTGTTGAATGACATCCTTAATTTCCCTCAAGGTGAGGGCTGGTTGGCTTCCATCGCCCGCTGAACTGACGTAGTAATCTCCTCCGCTGCCTTGACTTTCACTGCCTGTACTCTCAGCGCCATTCAGATGTTCCTCGTAGTGCTGCTTCCACCTTTCGATCACCACACGTTCGTCCGTCAAGATGCTCCCATCCTTATCCCGGCACATTTCGGCTAGCGGCACGAAGCCTTTGCGGGATGCGTTGAGCTTCTGATAGAACTGTTCCATCTCCTCTCACTCCGCTTCTTCCAGGCGGCGTTTCTTCTCCTGAAAAAGGCGGGTCTGCTGTCTCCGCTTCCGTCTATAACGTTCCACGTTCTGCCGGGTACCTTGCTGCAGCGCGACCGCCCGCGTTGCGCCCTTCTCCTCCAGAATCTGTCTGCACTCTTCGTCGAACCAACCGTTCCGTCGACTTCGACCCATATACCCGACGTTGTTCTCCGCTGCGTCGTTAATGGCTGCTTTGACTGTATTGCAGCAGTCCTCAAGAGGGGCCCCATCGAGCTCACCCTCTTCCGGCAACGCTGCCTGGAGATGCTGCGCGTATGCAGTGGCGACATCAGGTTGCTTCAGTCGCTCTAGGTCGTACCGCGGCGGTCGTCGGTACCGAACATTGTTGATGACGGATAGTTTTGGGCGCAGTTTAACCATCACCAGATAGTGGTAAGAGTCGATGTTAGCGCCACGATATGTCCTGACGTCGATAATGTCGGAGAAGTGCCGTCCATTAATCAGAACGTGGTCGATTTGTGATTCTGTCTGCAGTGGTGATCTCCAGGTGTGCCGATACGGAAGGCTGTGTTGGAAGTAGGTGCTGCGAATGGTCATATTCTTGGAGGCGGTGAAATCAATTAGTCGTAGGCCGTTTTCGTTCGTCAGCCGGTGAGCACTGAACTTTCCAATAGTCGGTCTAAACTCCTCCTCTTGGCCAACCTGAGCGTTCAAATCTCCTATGATGATTTTGACGTCGTGGCTTGGGCAGCTGTCGTACTCACGTTCCAGCTGCGCGTAGAATGCGTCCTTATCATCATCAGTGCTTCCGGAGTGTGGGCTATGGACGTTGATTATGCTGAAGTTGAAGAACCGGCCTTTGATCCTCAACCTGCACATTCTTTCATTGATCGGGATCACGCGCCTTTGCATATCGCCCATCCCTATGAAAGCTGTTCCCAGCTCGTGTGTGTTGCCGCAGCTCTGGTAGATGGTATGATTACCTCTAAACGTTCGCACCATTGATCCCTTCCAACAAACCTCCTGCAGCGCTGCGATGTCGAATCCACGGTCCTTGAGCACATCGGCGAGTATGCGTGTGCTCCCGATGAAGTTGAGAGATTTGCAGTTCCACGAACCGAGTTTCCAATCGCTAGTCCCTTTTCGTCGCAGTGGTCTTCGCCGATGGTTCCGGTCCGTACTCTCTTGTTGATTGTTCGTTGCGTGAGTTTTTTTTTTGGCTGGCTTGCAGGGCCTGACACCAAACCCCCTAAATTGTTGTGCTGTGTTGTGCTGATCGGTCGACTATTATTTTGCTCTTCAGTCTGACTTGTATTTTTTGTTGATTTTGTAATTTGAAATCGCAAAAAAGCGATTTTAGTTGAAACTCGTGATTTCCATATCACAACACCTCTATCTGGCCGCCGTATCGTGTGAAAACTAGAAAATACAGTAGCTTCAAGATCGCTATGGATTGCAAAAAGTGCCACCATGCCGTCCTAACGAAAGAACAGCCTCACATCTATTGTAATGGAACGTGCGCCGAAGTTTACCACGCTACTTGTGTTGGGTTGAACAAAGAACAACTTGCTGCTGTGTCACCGCCGTACAGAAACAGCTTTTGGTTGTGTGATGATTGTTTTACTGAGTTTGTACAGTGGAGGAATGAGAAAAAGGAGAGAAACGTATCAACCGCAAACGTTCAAAAATCTGTGGGTCCGAAATGCGTACTTCATGATGACATTATTGAGCTCAAGGCAAAAGTTGATTCAATAATGTCTATGCTCTCTTCGAATGGAGAATGCAACTTGGATACTGTTATGAAACACTCTACTCCAAATCAAATCGTTTGTAGTGATCCGTTTACATCTGGTTCATCAGATCAAACAGCTCTGGATGATTCTGCGAGAGTATCAAATAGTGCTAATGATAGTTTCGCATTGTTGCTTACAAATATCGACAGCAGTGTCTCTGAAGACGACGTTCAAGTGATGGTATCTAGATGTCTGGGTGCCTGTGATACTGAATGCAAAAGTATTAGGAAATTAGTACCGCGATGGGTCGATACCAGCTCTCTAGATTATATCTCATTCAAAATTGTATTGAATCGGAAATGGAAATCAAAGGCTATGATGCCGTCTACGTGGCCAAGAAATGTTAAATCTCGTGAGTTTAGGCAGAGACAATGTACCTGGAAACCAGATGATAGATAATTTGCTATATTTTTGTATCGATCACTTATATTGTTGTTTTTCTTATTATATTTAATGGAAAGCTAGCGTCTAATTTTATGTTGTGTTTTGAAGTTGTGAGTAATTTTAACTGTTTAGTGATGTTAGATACTGCCAGTGCAAAATTTGTGAAGTTTATTTTTTTTTAGAATTAGAATTATTCAATTAGACTAATACTAGTCCGTTGAATTAAGAAATAATAAAGAAAGAATAAAGAAAGAAATTTCCGGAGGACCATTCCTCCTTATTTCCGGTGGACCATGGTGAACAGTTTCACTTAGAGTCTCCCGCTGGCACTCGGACGATGATCAGCCGCCCCTAACATGGAGAACAGACGCTGTTGTGAGCCAATACTGACATGGAGAACAGACGCTCAATAAGATTTGCACCTCCGGAGAGGAGCAAACCCCCCCTTCCCTGTCAGCATACGACCATAGTTCCCACCGGGGTTGGTTACCCGATCTTCCCTAAGGTTGCTCGTACCCCGGCCAGCACCGCGGGGAGGTAGGGATAGGAGTTGCTGGGTAAGAGGCTAAGGACCGCGAGATGGGGTCTATTTTATTCCTTTAGGTACGCGAAGTACCAATGCTACGCTTTACCCAGCATTTGCCGTGCCAACATCATTTATGTATAATATGAAAATAAGCGGGCCCAATACGCTTCCTTGAGGGACTCCTACATCAATCCATTTATACTCCGATTCCTGCCCTTCAAATAGAGTGGCATGTGATCTCAAAGACAAATAACTTTTGAACCACTCAATGATTTTTTCACAAATACCTATCATCTTATTCAGCACCCCGATTAACTTTTCTCTGTCAATAGCTTCAAACGCTCTTTTTAAATCCAAAAATATAGCAATGATCACTTTTTTCTCTTCTAGAGCATTTTTCCACTTTAACAATAACAAATTTAACGCAGTTTCACATGAATGTTGTTTCCGAAACAGTGGCGTAGCCACGGGGGTGGTTTTGGACATAAACCCTCCCAGAGACAAATTTTTTGGAAGAAACTTTTTTTTGGAATTTTTTTTCGGAACCTACCCAAACCAATTTACTGGCTACGCCACTATTCCGAAATCCCGATTGTTCGTCCAATAAAATGTTATATCTATGCATAAAATCTACCAGCTCTTCTTTAACGATCTCTAAAACCTTCTCATACAATGTTAACATATTTACAGGCCGTCTATCTTCTATCTTCCTGGAATTGGGAGCTTTTGGAAGCGGTATCACCAAACACCATTCAGCCTGAAGGAAATTCTCCTCTATGGGGACATGCTTATCAGAGTAAGAAATTCATATTTTATAGATTCAAAAGAGTTAATCATTACCGAAGTATTGATGTTATTATTTCCTCCACAATTCTCCAATTCCATTAACATTTTTCATAAGGTTCAAATTACTGTCATCCAGTCATTGACGAGAAAGACAGTCACGTGCTCGTACCACCCCCAGCAATAAAACCACCCACCGAGGAGAAAAAGCTGGATGGGGGAAGTATTTTTGTTTCAAAACTACATCATCCAATAGCGAGGACATAATTACATATATCCGGTGGATGCTTCATTTGGTTTAGTTGGTTTAGTTTTCAAAAAACTGCCTTTTGCAACATTTTTTACCAAGAGGGGAAATCGACGATTTACTCTCGCGCTCTCTCAAATTTAAGCCTTATATGGGGCACATACTTGTGGTATTCGTACCATGGTCAAGGCGACAAGAAAATAATTTCAAGGCTATCTTTAATGAAGACAATAATTGGTATGGCACTCATTTCAAATTGTTGTACCATGGTATGAATACCACAAGTGTGTCCCCCATATTAATCGCAACGCATGGACATAATTATTCCTTTTCCTCTGATACCTTTTCCAATCCGATCGATTTTTGGATCTGCTATTAATATTTAATGGGCTTGGTCTCTTTGCCTCTTCACCGACAACAGAGAACTCGTATACTATGGGATTCTTTCTGGAATAACAATTTCTTTCTCTTCCAAACAGCATGGTGAAGAGAACTATTCTCTAATTAGCTACCTCATATGTATTATTATACTCAAAATAATCTCACAATCTTAAACGAAGTTCAGAATGTAGACGAACTTTAGAATAGTCATTTTTGATGTAACTGGCATCGGTGCGACGTACCTACCACTTATCAAAATTCTGACCATGCGACAGATATCTTATCTGATGGTAATTCAAACACTGTTAATGCCTCATTGTTACTAAACAAAAGATCAATCATGGTGCTAGTTCTGTCATTTATTCTAGTTGATACGAAGGTACGAAGAGGCTGCACAGCACTAAACTAAGGGGCCGTACACTAATTACGTAAGCATTTTTTTGGGGTTTTCAACCATGTAAGATTTTTTCCATACAAATCATTTTGTATCTATATGGAACGTAAGAAAATGGCAGAAAACCCCCTTCCTCCCCTATAAGTGCTTACGTAATTAGTGTACGACCTCTAAGTGACGGATGTTGTTAAGGGCCGAAAACCCTTAACAACGTCATGTCATTCACGTGTCTCCTCTCCTTTATTCAGAAAGTTCCCTCTCATATTTATATTTTTAATTAGAGGGAATTAAAAATTTGCGCGAGATTTAAGAAACTCGCAGTTTTTATATCCGAAAAACAGTGTAAACGAATTTTGTAGCTGTCCTGTTAGAAGCACAACATGGCTCATTATCGATGGTCAGACTGTTTTCTTTTAAGCTTGGCTGCAAAGATTCGTAGATGCGAAAAGCTCGAGCTTTTCACATTGATACCAAAGACTATTTAGTAGAAGATATCGGAGTCCATCTATGTTTTGGAATAAGTTTTATTTATGTGTTATGCGATGAATCACGAAACATTGGTTATGGGAACAGTTTTGAACAATAGATTTTTTTAGGTTTTCTAATGGAAAAACGCTGATGGCTTTTTTTTATTCAATCAGTTTCTAACGGATAGATTCTCTGTAACGTTGTGATTTGTTTATTGAATTTGAGCTCAAAATAAAATATTGATAATTTTTTACGAGCTAGTGAAAAAAAGCTGAATTGTTAAGTGAAAAATGCGTTTTGTGTTGACAAGTGATCCGTTCCGAAATCAAATTATTATGTGTTGACTTAAAATAAATAAATGATGGCTTCTTTCGAATTGAAATGCATAGTTTCCCGCAGTTTTAATCCCACGCAAAGACACACTACGCCAGCAAAAGGCTCATGTATGTATCACGTAGAATGTACCAGAAGGTGTGAATCTAATGATTAATTAATATTAAGCGGCTTAGGGGAAAATGTTACAAAGTTAAAAGACTTCACTTTTCCATTTCCTTCCAATAGTGAAGTCTTTAAACTTCGTTGGTGATAATCTAAGTATTCGGTGATGGGGAATATTAGCGTGTGCGACAACTCTGCGCTTGTATGTAGCTGCTAGATACTGCGTAACTTTGCGTAACGCTGCGCCTAAAGCGCAACTTCAACTTTGGTTCGAAAAGCGTGTGCTTTTACAAAGCTCCATTCAATTGTTTGACAATGAGATCGACGAAAATAGGGCAATCCGAAATTTAATGACACCAAGGTTGGAATGATTTTGTCCGATTGATTACAATCAAATACAAAACATAAATTAAATATTTCAAAGGAATTTCGCTTTTTATTTATTTGAACTTACAAATATGTGCTAAGATTTTGTAAACAAATTAAAATCTGCTGGTTGGAAGTGATTTAAAAAATGACTTCAAAGCATCAAATGAATTTATAATAGACACAATGTTTTTAAAGTTTTAGTAAGCTTTTTGTTGTTAGCATCACACCAAAACCAAAATGCTGCAATTTTATTTGAATAAAAAAAAAATTTAAATGCTTTTATTTCACTCAAAATTCCAAAGAATTATCTTGAATAAATTGAAAGTGTTATCATTTGTAACCGGTAGTCTGACTCACAAGAATAAAATGTTTATTTTTAACGTCTATAACGTCCAATGGAACTGACCTTTCTCAAAATGCCCTAAGTAATTTGTGTACAAACTCTAATTAAAAAGAATTGAAATGGTTTCGTTCAAGTAATTCAATTATCAAGTGCAGATCACGGCAACAGCGCTGGAAGTGTGCATACCTCGTCGGATGAGCTTGCACAAGTTGTGGGATGAACCTGAACAGATAACCCGGCTAGCAAGCAACCACCCACGGAGCGATGGATTCAGTGTGAATGTGCGATGAAATCAGTGAAAAGAACATTCCGACAGTTTGTTAAGTTGTGCAATTTCCAACTCTTTTTACTTCTTAGTGCCGTGCCGACAGTTTGAGCCGCATCAGAAAGGCGAAGACGACGACCGACCGACCAACGAAGGTTGTTCCCGGGAGACGCACTGCAAGTTACACTTTCCGACCGTAAAGCAAATTGCTGGTGGCACGTGTGGTGTGCCGGATGGGTACCAGGTGTAGGGGTCCAACACCCGCTACAGTCATCCCGCAGATATGAATCCCCATTCATTCGAGACATGCAGATAAGCAAAATTATTCCCTTCAATCAATTTAATCGTTAGAATACTTTGATTGGATTATTAACCACGCTCTTGGCAAATAATGCGTGATTTCTTAGTACAGTAACTGTTCTTCGAGGCGATTTTTTCATTTAAATGCCACGTGGTCGTAAAAAAACCTCTTTGGTTATAAAATAAGCATTTCATAGATAAAATAGTTGCGGTGGTGCTCCTATAAATATAATTGCGAGTCTCTTTTTAAAAACAATGTGATTTGCAACTGTAAGAACTGTATAGTCAGAATAGTCCTTGGTGTTAGTTTTAACGTTTTAATAAGTTAGTGACACATGTTTAAATAAGATAGTGTTCGTTCATATGGATCTTAGCTGATTCCCGTGTGGACGTTGACTGTACATCGTTTTATTCAGTTTGAGAAAAAAAAGGAGCATAAAATCGAGATACTAAATTTCACACAGTTTTCCAGCGAATACCTTGGTAAAAAGAAATCCACTCAAAGAAAAGCATAGTGGAGTTGAGAGTGTGTTTCACGGCAAGCCAGATTGCATTCGAACTTTGTTTGGTCAGTCGGTCTGAGGGGGGAAATTGTACTCGAGTGTACAATTTCTTATTTTGTCTGTGTCATTTGCCTCTATTTTTGCGACACCAGCCCGATGAATTGGAAACCATTCAGAAACAGGACACAAAAACTGTAAGATACGTTTTGAGGGAAAATTTAAATTGGATTTTTATATTTGAATCTAAATAATGTTCAATTGCACAGCAATCGCATAAAGTTGTAATGTAATAAAATACCATTCCTTTATAAGTACCAACAAAGAAACATGAAACAAACAATCTAGAAGCATGAACATTAAAAAAGTTATAAATCAAAAAATCAAATCAAAATCTGATACAGTAAGAGAATATTGCGAAACGGAAATGAGTTCTAAGTAGTGAAATGTGTACAGTAACAAATAAGTAGTTGAAAGTGAAAAATGAGAAGTGAGAAGTGAGTTGTGAGAAGTGAGATGTGATAGTTGTGACGTGATAGGGAAGATCCATTAATTACGTAACGCAATAAATGGGAATTTTCAACCCCCCGTCCCCCTATGTCACACTTTTTGTATGAAACATCTAAAAATTTTGTATGGGTTGTCACACTTCGCTCAACCCCCTCCCTCTCTAAGCGTTACGTAATTTGTGGACGCTCCCTAAGCAGGATGTGAGTAGTGAGATAAACAGAAGCAAGGACTGAGCAGAGAGAGAGATGATAATTGGGAACTGAGAAGCGTGATGTTGAGTAGTAAGTGGAGAGTTATAAGACAGGAAGAAGAAGAAAGATAGAAGACATAAGAAGAAACAAAAAATAAGGGAAGAGAAAGAATCTTATTTCTTCTCTTTCTTCGATCCTCATTTCTCACTTCTTCTAAAAATCAAAAAATCTAAAAATCTAAAAATCTAAAAATCTAAAAATTTAAAAATCTAAAAATCTAAAAATCTGAAAATCTAAAAATCTTAAATTCTAAGAATCTAAAAATCTAAAAACCTAAAAATCTAAAAATCCAAAAATCTAAAAATCTAAAAATCTAAAAATCTAAAAATCTAAAAATCTAAAAATCTAAAAATCCAAAAATCTAAAAATCTAAAATCTAAAACCTAAAAATCCAAAAATCTAAAAATCCAAAAATCAAAAAACCTAAAAATCTAAAAATCTAAAAATCTAAAAATCTAAAAATCCAAAAATCTAAAAATCTAAAGATCTAAAAGTAAAAATCTAAAATCTAAAATCTAAAAATCTAAAAAATCTAAAAATCTAAAAATCTAAAATCTAAAAATCTAAAATCTAAAAAATCTAAAAATCTAAAATCTAAAAATCTAAAAATCTAAAAATCTAAAAATCTGAAAATCTAGAATCTAAAATCTTAAATCTAAAATCTAAAATCTAAAATCTTAAATCTAAAATCTAAAATCTAAAATCTAAAAATCAAAAATCTAAAATCTAAGGATCTAAAAATCTAAAAATCTAAAAATCTAAAAATCTAAAAATCTAAAAATCTAAAAATCTAAAAATCTAAAAATCTAAAAATCTAAAAATCTAAAAATCCGAAAATCTAAAAGTCCAAAAATTCAAAAATCTAAAAATCTAAAAATCATAGAATCATAAAATCTTAAAATCTAAAAATCTTAAAATCTAAAAATCTAAAAATCTAAAAATCTTAAAATCTAAAAATCTAAAAATCTAAAAATCTAAAAATCTAAAAATCTAAAAATCCAAAAATCTAAAAATCTAAAAATCTAAAAATCTGAAGATCTTAAAATCTAAAAATCTAAAAATCTAAAAATCTAAAAATCCAAAAATCATAAAATTTAAAATCTAAAAATTCTACAAATCTAAATATCTAAAAATCTAAAATCTAAAAATCTAAAAATTTAAAATCTCAACATCTAAAAATCTAAAAATCTAAAAATCAAAAAATCTAAAAATCTAAAAATCTAAAAATCTAAAAATCTAAAAATCTAAAAAATCTAAAATCTTAAATATTGAAAATCTAAAAATCCAAAGATCTAAAAATTTGAAAACCTAAAAATCTAAAAATCTAAAAATCTAAAAATCTAAAAATCTAAAAATCTAAAATCTAAAAATCTTAAAATATCTAAAAATCTAAAAATCTAAAATCTAAAAATCTAAAAATCTAAAAATCTAAAAATCTAAAAATCTAAAAATCTAAAAATCTAAAAATCTAAAAATCTAAAAATCTAAAAATCTAAAAATCTAAAAATCTAAAAATCTAAAAATCTAAAAATTTAAAAATCTAAAAATCTAAAAATCTAAAAATCTAAAAATCTAAAAATCTAAAAATTTTTTTTTTGTGGTTTAAAATTCAGTTTATTTTGTCAAATTCATGTTAGTTTTTATAATGTTGTTTCGAATTCAAAAATCTACAGTTAGTTCAAACTCTAAAGCGTTTACATCAATTCTTCCATTACAAAGATTAACGTAGCAGATGTAATTAATTAGAAGTTTTAGAATTTGTACACGAGGTGCTTTTCGTATGCCTGGCAAAGCGGGCTTCGCGAGGTCTTCAAACGAAAGTCGTCTCCATCCATCCGTTACTTCCGCCAGCTTCTGCTGCAGGACCGTCCATGCCGGGCCGACACGAGCACAGGAAGAAAACTTGTGTTGAAGTGTTTCGGGGTAGCCACAGTGCTGGCAGTTCTCGTCAGCTGCTAATTGCATCACGTGTAGCAGTTTACGGTGCTCAATTTTCCCTTTCACGAAAAGATAGAGTTGTGTACGTTGTGCTGATGATAGCTCTTTCATGCGTATATTGCGCCACGCGCGTGGCCAGTCAACTGCCGGACTGTTGCGTTCCACCTTTGGTAGCTCAGTTTGCAGTACGAAATGCTGGTGGATTTGATCGGCGGAGGGGTTTTGTAAGATTTGGCGAGGAATGTGGGATAAGTTTGAAAGGATTGATTTGATGTCGGGATTTGCGTGGAGAATAAAGGATTTATAGTGAGGAATGGAATCGATCTCTGTTATGTGTCTATTTATTGCAAGACTCTTTGCTTTCAGTGCTGGGACTTGTAAGCCTTAGCCACCGTGGTCCTTCTTCCGAACAAGTTGCATAATGGGAACGCGGGCGACTATTCCTCTCCATAGGAAAGATCCCATCGTCGATGTGATTTTTGCTGTATGCACGCCAAGCGGAGGCAGCACTGAAGAGAGGTACCACAATTTCGACGTGCCGAACGTATTCAGCGTGATTACCTTCTGGTGCAGTGTAAGCTTACGCAAAGATTGTAGCCACATTTGTTGCGCAAACTTTCCCACCATCGCGTTCCAATTCATCGATGTCATCAAGCGTATTGAGTTTGCGAAGGAAATACCCAAAATTTTGACTACATGAGTAGTTTGTAGCCACTGGGTTTCAAACATATTCCCTTCGCAAAACCCAACATTTACCGCAACTGTTTTGCGCAAATTCAGTCTCGCGCCGGCGGCAAGACCAAAACGACGAAAAACTTCCTCATCGCCTCGATCTGCCACGGTGACGTTACGATGACGCTGATGTCGTCGGCGTAGGCAACGAGCAGATCATCCCCACACACTTGCTCAAGCCTACACACCAGTGGATGGAGATAGAGCACGAACAGATGCATGGACAACGGGTCGCCTTGCCGCACCGACCGTGTGATCTCAAACGATCGAGAGAGGTGCCCATTGATAAGCAGCCGGGATGTGGACCGACTGGCTATGTTCGAGACAAAAGAGATGAGTTCCTCGTTGAACCCGAGCGACCGCATGGTTTCGAAAAGGAACGAGTGCCGCACCCGATCGAAGGCGTTCTCCAGATCGAAGCTGATGAGCTTACCAGCGCGACGGTGATGACGGAGACTGGCGATCCGATCTTTCAAAGCGAGAGTGGCCTGGAAGATGTTTCGCTCTGCGTTTGAGCATTTCTGTCCGTTGCTAAGGACGCGGTGGGCCTGCATAACGCGTTCCATCCTGTTTTTCAGGATGCGGGAGAGCAATTTATAATCGCTGTTGAGCAGCGATATGGGCCGGTATGCTCGCGCTGTGTTGTCGCCTTCCTTCTTCTTCACTAACACGATGACGCCCTCCACGAAGGCATGAGGGAGATTTCCGTTGAGTGCTTCATTCATAAGCATGTTCAACACACGGTGGATGACATCGAACATCCGGAGATAAAATTATCGTGGGATCCCGTCGGCCCCGGGGGGTCGTTTGGGGGCGCTCGCCCTGATGGCAGACAGAATTTCTGCTGTTTGTATCTCCTCCATGCACGCTTCGTTCAGTGGGTCGTCCGGTGGGATAACGTGTTCCCAAGCAAAATCGTCCCCGTCGTTGGCATTGCCGTCGTTTTCTGCTGTTTCTTCTGAGTACAGGCTCGAGAAAAACCAAACAGATTTGCCTCGATCGCTTGAGGCTCGACGATGATTTCGTCTTCTCCCGTCTGTAGCTGCGAGATCGTTGTTTTCTTCCGTCGTCTTTCCCCCAGCTGGAAGATCGACATTGGCTCGCCGGCCACGTGCGTCTCGTTGATGCGCATAAACATGTGGGAGAAATTACGCTGCAGTGCCAACATTTCCCCTTTCAGCCGGTTGATGGTGGTGATCATTTGTGGCTGCTGATAATAGCCGTCGTACGCTAGCCGTAGTTGCGCATAGAGGTGCTGATGCGTATCGTGGAACTCCTCGTAGACGACACGAGATTTCCACTTGAAAAAAGATTTGATTTTTGGCTTAGCGTACGACAGCCACCATTGCATACACGACGCGTAGTTTCTGCGCTGACGAGTCCAATATTGCCACTTATACTGAAACTCGGCAACGTTTTCTTCGGTAAGAAGATGCGGTCGAAGGGCCCAGAAACCGCGCCCGGGCTCGTGTCCCAGTGGGGGAAGACAAAGTCTGAGCGTTAGCGCCTTGTGATCCGTGAAACAGCAGACGTGCGTGTAGGCCGACTGCAGTTTGTCGCGAAGACCACGGCTGACATAGATCCGATCGAGTCGAGATCGCGCGTTTCGACAGACATAGGTAAAACCTGCATCACGTGGACACAACTTCTCCCATACATCATGTAGCTGCAGCTGCTGTACAGCTGTTTTGAGGGACGGACTGGTGTTCGGGCTGGACGAATCGCACGCACGCAGCACGCAATTGAAATCGCCAGCTACGATGACGTTCTCGGTGTGGTGGCGGAGATAATAGGCAAGCGTGCCATTGAAGAACTCCTCTCTAGCAGCGCGTTGAGCAGTGCCGGAGGGAGCGTAGACGTTGCAAATCGTTGTGTCGTGCACTCGCAGCGCGATTAGTCGGCTGTCCAGGCTCTTCTCCACGTGAGTGACATGGAAGTGCTCCTTCACCGCAACAGCTGTGCCTCTCCTCGTGTGGTCCACATTTGCGAAAACGACAAAGCCAGGCAAGGAAAGCTGTTCGTTCTCGACTTCCTGCAGACACACGATATCGAGGTTTTGGCTGCTTATAAAGGTTCGGAGTGCGTTCAGTTTTGTGGGGTTCGTGATCGTGCCGATGTTGATGGATGCGAGATTGTAAGACGTGAGAGCCATTTATGGAAGAAAGTCCACATCCTGCTCGTCGTCACCGTCGTTGCATCGCTGTTTCTTGCCGGGCGGGCGTCCTCGGCTTCGGCTGCTTCTCGTCGATGTGGATGAATCGTCCGTGTCGTTGCCGGCGGTTCGGTCTTTCGATCGCAACGCGTTTGCTGGCTTTTTGAATATGTCAACCAAGACCACTTCAGCGGTCTGTGGTTGTGTGCGCAACGACGACGATGTGCTGCGCGCGATTTGTGTTTGCAGCGGGTTGGGAGACACCGTTCGTGCAATGGGCGCAGTCGGCTGGCTTGCAGTTGGGTTTATTGAGCCAGACGGTTCGGTCTGACTCGATGGCTGTGGCAGCTCGGGGAAAGTCTCCAGCGATGCTGGTGGTGGAGCGACAGAACGCTGACCGACCGGTTTGGCGCTCGGGGGTTTTGCACCGTTCGCCTTCTTCGGTGGTTGTCGTGGCCCAGTTTGCTTCGCCACGTTCGCATAGCTCTTCTGGACTAGCAGCTTTTTGTTCTGGACACACGATATGCCAGTATGCGCTTGCTCTTTGCAGTATTTACAAGAGACGATCTGCCCCTTGTAAACAATGTAGGCCTGCTGTCCATCGATCGTTACCCACGAATCGATGTTTCGATGGACTAGCATTCGGGCCGACCAAATGCCGAGCGGTATCCCACCGAACTCGAACCCTTCTCCCCATGTTAGCTCTCGCAGCGAAAACACTTCACCGAACGCACTCAAGAATTCCACGATTTTTTCTTCGGGGACGTTTTCTGGCAGGTCGTGGACTTTAACCTCTACACATCCATCTTCCATGGTGATGCGAAGCTTGTATTTTTTCCCCGCGTGCTCCACTTCATGCTTCTCGTCATGTTCTTGCACTATTCGTTGTGCGAGCGCCAGGTTGTCAACCTTGACGAACGCACATTGTTCACCTCTGTGGCACTGTAGTCTCAACACTTCTTCCGAGTACCGTGCGGCAAAAGCCGTGAACCTTTTCGAATGACGGCTTCACCGGGAAACTCGAATAGTCAATACGAAAAGTATTTTCTCGCCTCATCGCGGATCACTAAAACGCGCGACGCGGCACAGACGGAATCGAACTTTAACCACTGTAATCGATCACTTGACTTTCCAAGAGCGCAATCGGAAACACGTCTGCACGTCTCAGAAGCTGAGCGGTAACTGAAAAAAAATCTAAAAATCTAAAAATCTAAAAATCTAAAAATCTAAAAATCTAAAAATCTAAAAATCTAAAAATCTAAAAATCTAAAAAGTAAAAATCTAAAAATCTAAAAATCTAAAAATCTAAAAATCCAAAAATCTAAAAATCTAAAATCTAAAAATTTAAAATCTAAAAATCTAAAAGTCTAAAAATCTAAAAATCATAAAATCTAAAAATCTAAAAATCTAAAAATCTAAAAATCTAAAAATCTAAAAATCTAAAAATCTAAAAATCTAAAAATCTAAAACTCAAAAACTCTAAAAATCTATACATTTAAAAATCTAAATATCCAAAAATCTAAAAATCTAAAAATCTAAAAATCTAAAAATCTAAAAATCTAAAAATCTAGAGATCTAAAAATCTAAAAATCTAAAATCTAAAAATCTAAAAATTTTAAAATCTTAAAATCTTAAAATCTTAAAATCCTAAAATCTTAAAATCTTAAAATCTTAAAATCTTAAAATCTTAAAATCTTAAAATCTTAAAATCTTAAAATCTTAAAATCTTAAAATCTTAAAATCTTAAAATCTTAAAATCTTAAAATCTTAAAATCTTAAAATCTTAAAATCTTAAAATCTTAAAATCTTAAAATCTTAAAATCTTAAAATCTTAAAATCTTAAAATCTTAAAATCTTAAAATCTTAAAATCTTAAAATCTTAAAATCTAAAAACCTAACAATCTAAAAATCGTAAAATCTTAAAATCTTAAAATCTAAAAATCAAAAAATCTAAAAATCTAAAAATCTAAAAATCTAAAAATTCAAAATTCAAAATCTAAAATCTTAAAATCTTAAAATCTTAAAATCTTAAAATCTTAAAATCTTAAAATCTAAAAACTTTAAAACTTTAAAATCTTAAAATCTTAAAATCTTAAAATCTTAAAATCTTAAAATCTTAAAATCTTAAAATCTTAAAATCTTAAAATCTTAAAATCTTAAAATCTTAAAATCTTAAAATCTTAAAATCTTAAAATCTTAAAATCTTAAAATCTTAAAATCTTAAAATCTTAAAATCTTAAAATCTTAAAATCTTAAAATCTTAAAATCTTAAAATCTTAAAATCTTAAAATCTTAAAATCTTAAAATCTTAAAATCTTAAAATCTTAAAATCTTAAAATCTTAAAATCTTAAAATCTTAAAATCTTAAAATCTTAAAATTCAAAATCTTAAAATCTTAAAATCTTAAAATCTTAAAATCTTAAAATCTTAAAATCTTAAAATCTTAAAATCTTAAAATCTTAAAATCTTAAAAATCTTAAAATCTTAAAATCTTAAAATCTTAAAATCTTAAAATCTTAAAATCTTAAAATCTTAAAATCTTAAAATCTTAAAATCTTAAAATCTTAAAATCTTAAAATCTTAAAATCTTAAAATCTTAAAATCTTAAAATCTTAAAATCTTAAAATCTTAAAATCTTAAAATCTTAAAATCTTAAAATCTTAAAATCTTAAAATCTTAAAATCTTAAAATCTTAAAATCTTAAAATCTTAAAATCTTAAAATCTTAAAATCTTAAAATCTTAAAATCTTAAAATCTTAAAATTCAAAATCTTAAAATCTTAAAATCTTAAAATCTTAAAATCTTAAAATCTTAAAATCTTAAAATCTTAAAATTAAAATTCAAAATTAAAATCTTAAAATTCAAAATCTTAAAATCTTAAAATCTTAAAATCTTAAAATTCAAAATTAAAATCTTAAAATCTTAAAATCTTAAAATCTTAAAATCTTAAAATCTTAAAATCTTAAAATCTTAAAATCTTAAAATCTTAAAATCTTAAAATCTTAAAATCTTAAAATCTTAAAATCTTAAAATCTTAAAATCTTAAAATTCAAAATAAAAATCTTAAAATTAAAATTAAAATTCAAAATCTTAAAATCTTAAAATTCAAAATTAAAATCTTAAAATCTTAAAATCTTAAAATCTTAAAATTCAAAATCTTAAAATCTTAAAATCTTAAAATTCAAAATTCAAAATCTAAAAATCTAAAAATCTAAAAATCCAAAAATCTTAAAATCTTAAAATCTTAAAATCTTAAAATCTTAAAATCTTAAAATCTTAAAATCTTAAAATCTTAAAATCTTAAAATCTTAAAATCTTAAAATCTTAAAATCTTAAAATCTTAAAATCTTAAAATCTTAAAATCTTAAAATCTTAAAATCTTAAAATCTTAAAATCTTAAAATCTTAAAATTCAAAATCTTAAAATCTTAAAATCTTAAAATTCAAAATCTTAAAATCTTAAAATCTTAAAATCTTAAAATCTTAAAATCTTAAATTCAAAATCTAAAATTCAAAATTAAAATCTTAAAATCTTAAAATCTTAAAATCTTAAAATCTTAAAATCTTAAAATCTTAAAATCTTAAAATCTTAAAATCTTAAAATCTTAAAATCTTAAAATCTTAAAATCTTAAAATCTTAAAATCTTAAAATCTTAAAATCTTAAAATCTTAAAATCTTAAAATCTTAAAATCTTAAAATCTTAAAATCTTAAATCTTAAAATCTTAAAATCTTAAAATCTTAAAATCTTAAAATTCAAAATCTTAAAATCTTAAAATCTTAAAATCTTAAAATCTTAAAATCTTAAAATCTTAAAATCTTAAAATCTTAAAATCTTAAAATCTTAAAATCTTAAAATTCAAAATCTTAAAATCTTAAAATCTTAAAATCTTAAAATCTTAAAATCTTAAAATCTTAAAATCTTAAAATCTTAAAATCTTAAAATCTTAAAATCTTAAAATCTTAAAATCTTAAAATCTTAAAATCTTAAAATCTTAAAATCTTAAAATCTTAAAATCTTAAAATCTTAAAATCTTAAAATCTTAAAATCTTAAAATCTTAAAATCTTAAAATCTTAAAATCTTAAAATCTTAAAATCTTAAAATCTTAAAATTCAAATTAAAATCTTAAAATCTTAAAATCTTAAAATCTTAAAATCTTAAAATCTTAAAATCTTAAAATCTTAAAATCTTAAAATCTTAAAATCTTAAAATCTTAAAATCTTAAAATCTTAAAATCTTAAAATCTTAAAATCTTAAAATCTTAAAATCTTAAAATCTTAAAATTCAAAATCTTAAAATCTTAAAATCTTAAAATCTTAAAATCTTAAAATCTTAAAATCTTAAAATCTTAAAATCTTAAAATCTTAAAATCTTAAAATCTTAAAATCTTAAAATCTTAAAATCTTAAAATCTTAAAATCTTAAAATCTTAAAATCTTAAAATCTTAAAATCTTAAAATCTTAAAATCTTAAAATCTTAAAATCTTAAAATCTTAAAATCTTAAAATCTTAAAATCTTAAAATCTTAAAATCTTAAAATCTTAAAATCTTAAAATCTTAAAATCTTAAAATCTTAAAATCTTAAAATCTTAAAATCTTAAAATCTTAAAATCTTAAAATCTTAAAATCTTAAAATCTTAAAATCTTAAAATCTTAAAATCTTAAAATCTTAAAATCTTAAAATCTTAAAATCTTAAAATCTTAAAATCTTAAAATCTTAAAATCTTAAAATCTTAAAATCTTAAAATCTTAAAATCTTAAAATCTTAAAATCTTAAAATCTTAAAATCTTAAAATCTTAAAATCTTAAAATCTTAAAATCTTAAAATCTTAAAATCTTAAAATCTTAAAATCTTAAAATCTTAAAATTCAAAATCTTAAAATCTTAAAATCTTAAAATCTTAAAATCTTAAAATCTTAAAATCTTAAAATCTTAAAATCTTAAAATCTTAAAATCTTAAAAAATCTTAAAATCTTAAAATTTAAAATTTAAAATTTAAAATTCAAAAATCTTAAAATCTTAAAATCTTAAAATCTTAAAATCTTAAAATCTTAAAAATCTTAAAAATCTTAAAATCTTAAAATCTTAAAATCTTAAAATCTTAAAATCTTAAAATCTTAAATCTTAAAATCTTAAAATCTTAAAATCTTAAAATCTTAAAATCTTAAAATCTTAAAAATCTTAAAATCTTAAAATCTTAAAATCTTAAAATCTTAAAATCTTAAAATCTTAAAATCTTAAAATCTTAAAATCTTAAAATCTTAAAATCTTAAAATCTTAAAATCTTAAAATCTTAAAATCTTAAAATCTTAAAATCTTAAAATCTTAAAATCTTAAAATCTTAAAATCTTAAAATCTTAAAATCTTAAAATCTTAAAATCTTAAAATCTTAAAATCTTAAAATCTTAAAATCTTAAAATCTTAAAATCTTAAAATCTTAAAATCTTAAAATCTTAAAATCTTAAAATCTTAAAATCTTAAAATCTTAAAATCTTAAAATCTTAAAATCTTAAAATCTTAAAATCTTAAAATTAAAATCTTAAAATCTTAAAATCTTAAAATCTTAAAATCTTAAAATCTTAAAATCTTAAAATCTTAAAATCTTAAAATCTTAAAATCTTAAAATCTTAAAATTCAAAATCTTAAAATCTTAAAATTCAAAATCTTAAAATCTTAAAATCTTAAAATCTTAAAAATCTTAAAATCTTAAAATCTTAAAATCTTAAAATTCAAAATCTTAAAATCTTAAAATCTTAAAATCTTAAAATCTTAAAATCTTAAAATCTTAAAATCTCAAAATCTTAAAATCTTAAAATCTTAAAATCTTAAAATCTTAAAATCTTAAAATCTTAAAATCTTAAAATCTTAAAATCTTAAAATCTTAAAATTCAAAATCTAAAATCTTAAAATCTTAAAATCTTAAAATCTTAAAATCTTAAAATCTTAAAATCTTAAAAAAATCTTAAAATCTTAAAATCTTAAAATCTTAAAATCTTAAAATCTTAAAATCTTAAAATCTTAAAATCTTAAAATTCAAAATCTTAAAATCTTAAAATCTTAAAATCTTAAAATTCAAATCTTAAAAATCTTAAAATCTTAAAATCTTAAAATCTTAAAATCTTAAAATCTTAAAATCTTAAAATCTTAAAATCTTAAAATCTTAAAATCTTAAAATCTTAAAATTCAAAATTCAAAATCTTAAAATCTTAAAATTCTTAAAATCTTAAAATCTTAAAATCTTAAAATCTTAAAATCTTAAAATCTTAAAATCTTAAAATCTTAAAATCTTAAAATCTTAAAATTCAAAATCTTAAAATTCAAAATCTTAAAATCTTAAAATTAAAATCTTAAAATCTTAAAATCTTAAAATCTTAAAAATCTTAAAATCTTAAAATCTTAAAATCTTAAAATTCAAATTAAAATCTTAAAATCTTAAAATCTTAAAATCTTAAAATCTTAAAATCTTAAAAATCTTAAAATCTTAAAATCTTAAAATCTTAAAATCTTAAAATCTTAAAATCTTAAAATCTTAAAATTCAAATTAAAATCTTAAAATTCAAAATCTTAAAATCTTAAAATCTTAAAATCTTAAAATCTTAAAATCTTAAAATCTTAAAATTAAAATCTTAAAATCTTAAAATCTTAAAATCTTAAAATCTTAAAATCTTAAAATCTTAAAATCTTAAAATCTTAAAATCTTAAAATCTTAAAATTAAAATTAAAATCTTAAAATCTTAAAATCTTCAAAATCTTAAAATCTTAAAATTCAAAATCTTAAAATCTTAAAATCTTAAAATCTTAAAATCTTAAAATCTTAAAATCTTAAAATCTTAAAATCTTAAAATCTTAAAATCTTAAAATTCTTAAAATCTTAAAATCTTAAAATCTTAAAATCTTAAAATCTTAAAATCTTAAAATTCTTAAAATCTTAAAATCTTAAAATCAAAATTAAAATTCAAAATTAAAATCTTAAAATCTAAAATCTTAAAATCTTAAAATCTTAAAATCTTAAAATCTTAAAATCTTAAATTCAAAATCTTAAAATCTTAAAATCTTAAAATCTTAAAATCTTAAAATCTTAAAATCTTAAAATCTTAAAATCTTAAAATCTTAAAATCTTAAAATCTTAAAATCTTAAAATCTTAAAATCTTAAAATCTTAAAATCTTAAAATCTTAAAATCTTAAAATCTTAAAATCTTAAAATCTTAAAATCTTAAAATCTTAAAATTCAAAATCTTAAAATCTTAAAATCTTAAAATCTTAAAATCTTAAAATCTTAAAATTCAAAATCTTAAAATCTTAAAATCTTAAAATCTTAAAATCTTAAAATCTTAAAATCTTAAAAATCTTAAAATCTTAAAATCTTAAAATCTTAAAATCTTAAAATCTTAAAATCTTAAAAATCTTAAAATCTTAAAATCTTAAAATCTTAAAAATCTTAAAATCTTAAAATTCAAAATCTTAAAATCTTAAAATCTTAAAATCTAAAATCTTAAAATCTTAAAATCTTAAAATCTTAAAATCTTAAAATCTTAAAATCTTAAAATCTTAAAATCTTAAAATCTTAAAATCTTAAATCTTAAAATCTTAAAATCTTAAAATTCAAAATCTTAAAATCTTAAAATCTTAAAATCTTAAAATCTTAAAATCTTAAAATCTTAAAATCTTAAAATCTTAAAATCTTAAAATCTTAAAATCTTAAAATCTTAAAATCTTAAAATCTTAAAATTCAAAATCTTAAAATCTTAAAATCTTAAAATCTTAAAATCTTAAAATTCAAAATCTTAAAATCTTAAAATCTTAAAATCTTAAAATCTTAAAATCTTAAAATTCAAAATTAAAATCTTAAAATCTTAAAATCTTAAAATCTTAAAATTCAAAAATCTTAAAATTCAAAATTAAAATCTTAAAATCTTAAAATCTTAAAATCTTAAAATCTTAAAATCTTAAAATCTTAAAATCTTAAAATTCAAAATCTTAAAATCTTAAAATCTTAAAATCTTAAAATCTTAAAATCTTAAAATCTTAAAATCTTAAAATTCAAAATTAAAATCTTAAAATCTTAAAATCTTAAAATCTTAAAATTAAAATCTTAAAATCTTAAAATCTTAAAATCTTAAAAATCTTAAAATCTTAAAATTCAAAATCTTAAAATCTTAAAATCTTAAAATCTTAAAATCTTAAAATCTTAAAATCTTAAAATTCAAAATCTTAAAATCTTAAAATCTTAAAATTCAAAATCTTAAAATCTTAAAATCTTAAAATCTTAAAATCTTAAAATCTTAAAATTCAAAATCTTAAAATCTTAAAATCTTAAAATCTTAAAATCTTAAAATCTTAAAATCTTAAAATCTCAAAATCTTAAAATCTTAAAATCTTAAAATTAAAATCTTAAAATCTTAAAATCTTAAAATCTTAAAATCTTTAAAATCTTAAAATCTTAAAATCTTAAAATCTTAAAATCTTAAAATTCAAAATCTTAAAATCTTAAAATCTTAAAATCTTAAAATCTTAAAATCTTAAAATCTTAAAATTCAAAATCTTAAAATCTTAAAATTCAAATTAAAAATCTTAAAATCTTAAAATTCAAAATCTTAAAATCTTAAAATCTTAAAATCTTAAAATCTTAAAATCTTAAAATCTTAAAATCTTAAAAATTCAAAATCTTAAAATTCAAAATCTTAAAATCTTAAAATTCAAAATCTTAAAATCTTAAAATCTTAAAATCTTAAAATTCAAAATTAAAATCTTAAAATCTTAAAATCTTAAAATTCAAAATCTTAAAATCTTAAAATCTTAAAATCTTAAAATCTTAAAATCTTAAAATCTTAAAATCTTAAAATCTTAAAATCTTAAAAATCTTAAAATCTTAAAATCTTAAAATCTTAAAATCTTAAAATCTTAAAATTCAAAATCTTAAAATCTTAAAATCTTAAAATTCAAAATCTTAAAATCTTAAAATCTTAAAATCTTAAAATCTTAAAATCTTAAAATCTTAAAATTCAAAATCTTAAAATCTTAAAATCTTAAAATCTTAAAATCTTAAAATCTTAAAATCTTAAAATCTTAAAATCTCAAAATCTTAAAATCTTAAAATTCAAAATCTTAAAATCTTAAAATCTTAAAATCTTAAAATCTTAAAATCTTAAAATCTTAAAATTCAAAATTAAAATCTTAAAATTCAAAATCTTAAAATCTTAAAATCTTAAAATCTTAAAATCTTAAAATCTTAAAATCTTAAATCTTAAAATCTTAAAATCTTAAAATCTTAAAATCTTAAATTCTTAAAATCTCAAGATCTTAAAATTCAAAATTAAAATCTTAAAATCTTAAAATCTTAAAATCTTAAAATTAAAATTAAAATCTTAAAATCTTAAAATCTTAAAATTCAAAATCTTAAAATCTTAAAATCTTAAAATCTTAAAATCTTAAAATCTTAAAATTCAAAATCTTAAAATTCAAAATCTAAAAATCTAAAAATCTTAAAATCTTAAAATCTTAAAATCTTAAAATCTTAAAATCTTAAAATCTTAAGATCTTAAAATCTTAAAATCTTAAAATCTTAAAATCTTAAAATCTTAAAATCTAAAAAACTAAAAATCTTAAAATCTTAAAATCTTAAAATCTTAAAATCTTAAAATTCAAAATTCAAATTAAAATTCAAAATCTTAAAATCTTAAAATCTTAAAATCTTAAAATCTTAAAATCTTAAAATCTTAAAATCTTAAAATCTTAAAATCTTCAAAATTCAAAATTCAAAATCTTAAAAACTTAAAAACTTCAAAATCTTAAAAATTCAAAATCTTAAAATCTTAAAATCTTAAAATCTAAAAAACTAAAAATCTTAAAATCTTAAAATCTTAAAATCTTAAAATCTTAAAATCTTAAAATCTTAAAATCTTAAAATCTTAAAATCTTAAAATCTTAAAATCTTAAAATCTTAAAATCTTAAAATCTTAAAATCTTAAAATCCTAAAATCTTAAAATCTTAAAATCTTAAAATTAAAATCTTAAAATCTTAAAATTCAAAAATCTTAAAATCTTAAAATCTTAAAATCTTAAAATTCAAAATCTTAAAATCTTAAAAATCTTAAAATCTTAAAATCTTAAAATCTTAAAATCTTAAAATCTTAAAATCTTAAAATCTTAAAATCTTAAAATCTTAAAATCTTAAAATCTTAAAATCTTAAAATCTTAAAATCTTAAAATTAAAATCTTAAAATCTTAAAATCTTAAAATCTTAAAATCTTAAAATCTTAAAATCTTAAAATCTTAAAATCTTAAAATTCAAAATCTTAAAATCTTAAAATCTTAAAATCTTAAAATTAAAATCTTAAAATTAAAATTAAAATCTTAAAATCTTAAAATCTTAAAATCTTAAAATCTTAAAATCTTAAAATTCAAAATCTTAAAATCTTAAAATCTTAAAATCTTAAAATCTTAAAATCTTAAAATCTTAAAATCTTAAAATCTTAAAATCTTAAAATCTTAAAATCTTAAAATCTTAAAATTCAAAATTAAAATCTTAAAAATCTTAAAATCTTAAAATCTTAAAATCTTAAAATCTTAAAATCTTTAAAATTCAAATCTTAAAATTCTTAAAAATCTTAAAATCTTAAAATCTTAAAATCTTAAAATCTTAAAATCTTAAAATCTTAAAATCTTAAAATCTTAAAATCTTAAAATCTTAAAATCTTAAAATCTAAAATTAAAATCTTAAAATCTTAAAATCAAAATTCAAAATCTTAAAATCTTAAAATCTTAAAATCTTAAAATCTTAAAATCTTAAAATCTTAAAATCTAAAATCTTAAAATCTTAAAATCTTAAAATCTTAAAATTAAAATCTTAAAATCTTAAAATCTTAAAATTCAAAATCTTAAAATCTTAAAATCTTAAAATCTTAAAATCTTAAAATTCAAAATCTTAAAATCTTAAAATCTTAAAATTAAAATTAAAATTAAAATCTTAAAATCTTAAAATCTTAAAATCTTAAAATCTTAAAATCTTAAAATTAAAATCTTAAAATCTTAAAATTCAAAATTAAAATCTTAAAATCTTAAAATTCAAAATCTTAAAATCTTAAAATTCTTAAAATCTTAAAATCTTAAAATCTTAAAATCTTAAAATCTTAAAAATCTTAAAATCTTAAAATCTTAAAATCTTAAAATCTTAAAATTCAAAATTAAAATCTTAAAATTCAAAATCTTAAAATCTTAAAATCTTAAAATCTTAAAATCTTAAAATCTTAAAATCTTAAAATTCAAAATTAAAATCTTAAAATCTTAAAATCTTAAAATTAAAATCTTAAAATCTTAAAATCTTAAAATCTTAAAATCTTAAAATCTTAAAATCTTAAAATCTTAAAATCTTAAAATCTTAAAATCTTAAAATCTTAAAATCTTAAAATCTTAAAATTAAAATCTTAAAATCTTAAAATTAAAATCTTAAAATTAAAATCTTAAAATCTTAAAATCTAAAATCTTAAAATCTTAAAATCTTAAAATCTTAAAATCTTAAAATCTTAAAATCTTAAAATCTTAAAATCTTAAAATTCTTAAAATCTTAAAATCTTAAAATTCAAATCTTAAAATCTTAAAATCTTAAAATCTTAAAATCTTAAAATCTTAAAATTAAAATCTTAAAATTCAAAATTAAAATTCAAAATTAAAATCTTAAAATTAAAATTAAAATTTTAAAATTCAAAATCTTAAAATCTTAAAATTAAATCTTAAAATTCAAAATCTTAAAATCTTAAAATCTTAAAATTCAAAATTCAAAATCTTAAAAATCTTAAAATCTTAAAATTCAAAATCTTAAAATCTTAAAATCTTAAAATCTTAAAATCTTAAAATTCAAAATCTTAAAATCTTAAAATCTTAAAATCTTAAAATCTTAAAATCTTAAAATCTTAAAAATCTTAAAATCTTAAAATCTTAAAATCTTAAAATCTTAAAATCTTAAAATCTTAAAATCTTAAAATCTTAAAATCTTAAAATCTTAAAATCTTAAAATTCAAAATCTTAAAATCTTAAAATCTTAAAATCTTAAAATCTTAAATTCAAATCTTAAAATTAAAATCTTAAAATCTTAAAATTAAAATTAAAATCTTAAAATCTTAAAATCTTAAAAATCTTAAAATCTTAAAATCTTAAAATCTTAAAATTCAAAATCTTAAAATCTTAAAATTAAAATTCAAAATCTTAAAATCTTAAAATCTTAAAATCTTAAAATTAAAATCTTAAAATCTTAAAATCTTAAAATCTTAAAATTCAAAATTCAAAATCTCAAAATTAAAATCTTTAAAATCTTAAAATCTTAAAATCTTAAAATCTTAAAATCTTAAAAATCTTAAAATCTTAAAATCTTAAAATCTTAAAATCTTAAAATCTTAAAATCTTAAAATCTTAAAATCTTAAAATTCAAATTCAAAATCTTAAAATTAAAATCTTAAAATTCAAAATCTTAAAAATTCAAAATTAAAATCTTAAAATTCAAAATCTTAAAATCTTAAAATCTTAAAATCTTAAAAATCTTAAAATTCTAAAATTCAAATCTTAAAATCTTAAAATCTTAAAATCTTAAAATCTTAAAATCTTAAAATCTTAAAATCTTAAAATCTTAAAATCTTAAAATTCAAAATCTTAAAATCTTAAAATCTTAAAATCTTAAAATCTTAAAATCTTAAAATCTTAAAATCTTAAAATCTTAAAATTCAAAATCTTAAAATCTTAAAATCTTAAAATCTTAAAATCTTAAAATTCAAAATTAAAATCTTAAAATTAAAATCTTAAAATCTTAAAATTAAAATTAAAATCTTAAAATTCAAAATTAAAATCTTAAAATCTTAAAATCTTAAAATCTTAAAATCTTAAAATCTTAAAATTAAAATTCAAAATCTTAAAATCTTAAAATCTTAAAATCTTAAAATCTTAAAATCTTAAAATCTTAAAATCTTAAAATTCAAAATCTTAAAATCTTAAAATTAAAATTAAAATCTTAAAATTCAAAATTAAAATTCAAATCTTAAATCTTAAAATCTTAAAATCTTAAAATCTTAAAATCTTAAAATTTTAAAATCTTAAAAGCTTAAAATTCAAAATCTTAAAATCTTAAAATCTTAAAATTCAAAATTAAAATCTTAAAATCTTAAAATCTTAAAATTCAAAAATCTTAAAATCTTAAAATCTTAAAATCTTAAAATCTTAAAATCTTAAAATCTTAAAATTCAAAATCTTAAAATCTTAAAATCTTAAAATCTTAAAATCTTAAAATCTTAAAATTAAAATTAAAATCTTAAAATTAAAATCTTAAAATTCAAAATCTTAAAATTCAAAATCTTAAAATCTTAAAATCTTAAAATTCAAAATTCAAAATCTTAAAATCTTAAAATCTTAAAATCTTAAAATCTTAAAATCTTAAAATCTTAAAATCTTAAAATCTTAAAATTCAAAATCTTAAAATCTTAAAATTCAAAATTAAAATTCAAAATTAAAATCTTAAAATCTTAAAATCTTAAAATTCAAAATCTTAAAATCTTAAAATCTTAAATTCAAAATCTTAAAATCTTAAAATCTCAAAATCTTAAAATTCAAAATTCAAAAATCTTAAAATCTTAAAATCTTAAAATCTTAAAATCTTAAAATCTTAAAATCTTAAAATCTTAAAATCTTAAAATCTTAAAATCTTAAAATCTTAAAATCTTAAAATTCAAAATCTTAAAATCTTAAAATTCAAAATCTTAAAATCTTAAAATCTTAAAATCTTAAAATCTTAAAATCTTAAAATCTTAAAATCTTAAAATCTTAAAATTCAAAATTAAAAATCTTAAAATCTTAAAATCTTAAAATCTTAAAATCTTAAAATCTTAAAATTAAAATCTTAAAATCTTAAAATTAAAATCTTAAAATCTTAAAATCTTAAAATCTTAAAATCTTAAAATTCAAATTAAAATCTTAAAATTAAAATCTTAAAATCTTAAAATCTTAAAATCTTAAAATCTTAAAATCTTAAAATCTTAAAATCTTAAAATTAAAATTCTTAAAATCTTAAAATTCTTAAAATCTTAAAATCTTAAAATTCAAAATTAAAATCTTAAAATCTTAAAATCTTAAAATCTTAAAATCTTAAAATCTTAAAATCTTAAAATCTTAAAATTCAAAATCTTAAAATCTTAAAATCTTAAAATTCAAAATTAAAATCTTAAAATCTTTAAAATTCAAAATCTTAAAATCTTAAAATCTTAAAATCTTAAAATCTTAAAATCTTAAAATCTTAAATTCAAAATCTTAAAATCTTAAAATTCAAAATCTTAAAATCTTAAAATCTTAAAATTCAAAATTAAAATCTTAAAATCTTAAAATCTTAAAATCTTAAAATCTTAAAATCTTAAAATCTTTAAAATCTTAAAATTCAAAATTAAAATCTTAAAATTTCAAAATCTTAAAATCTTAAAATCTTAAAATCTTAAAATCTTAAAATCTTAAAATCTTAAAATCTTAAAATCTTAAAATCTTAAAATCTTAAAATCTTAAAATCTTAAAATCTTAAAATCTTAAAATCTTAAAATCTTAAAATCTTAAAATCTTAAAATCTTAAAATCTTAAAATCTTAAAATCTTAAAATCTTAAAATTAAAATTAAAATCTTAAAATCTTAAAATTCTTAAAATCTTAAAATCTTAAAATCTTAAAATTCAAAATTAAAATCTTAAAATTCAAAATTCAAAATTAAAATCTTAAAATCTTAAAATCTTAAAATCTTAAAATCTTAAAATCTTAAAATCTTAAAATCTTAAAATTAAAATTAAAATTAAAATCTTAAAATTCAAAATCTTAAAATCTTAAAATCTTAAAATTCAAAATTAAAATTAAAATCTTAAAATCTTAAAATTCAAAATCTTAAAATTCAAAATTAAAATCTTAAAATCTTAAAATTCAAAATCTTAAAATCTTAAAATCTTAAAATCTAAAATCTTAAAATCTTAAAATTAAAATTAAAATCTTAAAATTAAAATTCAAAATTCAAAATCTTAAAATCTTAAAATCTTAAAATCTTAAAATCTTAAATCTTAAAATTCTTAAAATCTTAAAATTAAAATCTTAAAATCTTAAAATCTTAAAATCTTAAAATCTTAAAATCTTAAAATTCAAAATCTTAAAATCTTAAAATCTTAAAATCTTAAAATCTTAAAATCTTAAAATCTTAAAATCTTAAAATCTTAAAATCTTAAAATTCAAATTAAAATCTTAAATCTTAAAATCTTAAAATCTTAAAAATCTTAAAATCTTAAAATCTTAAAATCTTAAAATCTTAAAATTCTTAAATTAAATCTTAAAATCTTAAAATCTTAAAATCTTAAAATTCAAAATTCAAAATCTTAAAATCTTAAAAATCTTAAAATCTTAAAATCTTAAAATCTTAAAATTCAAAATTAAAATCTTAAAATCTTAAAATTCAAAATCTTAAAATCTTAAAATCTTAAAATCTTAAAATCTTAAAATTAAAATTAAAAATCTTAAAATCTTAAAAATCTTAAAATCTTAAAATCTTAAAATCTTAAAATCTTAAAATCTTAAAATCTTAAAATCTTAAAAATCTTAAAATCTTAAAATCTTAAAATCTTAAAATCTTAAAATCTTAAAATCTTAAAATCTTAAAATTAAAATTCAAAATTAAAATCTTAAAATTCAAAATTAAAATCTTAAAATCTTAAAAATTCAAAATTCAAAATCTTAAAAATTCAAAATCTTAAAATCTTAAAATCTTAAAATCTTAAAAATCTTAAAATCTTAAAATCTTAAAATCTTAAAATCTTAAAATCTTAAAATCTTAAAATCTTAAAATTAAATTCTTAAAATCTTAAAATCTTAAAATCTTAAAATCTTAAAATTCAAAATCTTAAAATTAAAAATCTTAAAATCTTAAAATCTTAAAATCTTAAAATCTTAAAATCTTAAAATCTTAAAATTAAAATTCAAAATCTTAAAATCTTAAAATCTTAAAATTAAAACTAAAATTAAAATTCAAAATCTTAAAATTCAAAATCTTAAAATCTTAAAATCTTAAAATTAAAATCTTAAAATCTTAAAATCTTAAAATCTTAAAATCTTAAAATCTTAAAATCTTAAAATCTTAAAATCTTAAAATCTTAAAATTCAAAAATCTTAAAATCTTAAAATCTTAAAATCTTAAAATCTTAAAATCTTAAAAAATCTTAAAATCTTAAAATTAAAAATTAAAATCTTAAAATCTTAAAATCTTAAAATCTTAAAATTAAAATCTTAAAATCTTAAAAATCTTAAAATCTTAAAATCTTAAAATTAAAATCTTAAAATCTTAAAATCTTAAAATTCAAAAATCTTAAAATCTTAAAATCTCAAAAATCTTAAAATCTTAAAATCTTAAAAATTCAAAATCTTAAAATCTTAAAATTAAAAATCTTAAAATTAAAATCTTAAAATCTCAAAATCTTAAAATTAAAATCTTAAAATCTCAAAATCTTAAAATCTTAAAATCTTAAAATCTTAAAATCTTAAAATCTTAAAATCTTAAAATCTTAAAATCTTAAAATTCAAAATCTAAAATCTTAAAATCTCAAAATTCTCAAAAACTTAAAATCTAAAAATCCTAAAATTCAAAATCTTAAAATTCAAAATTCAAAATCTTAAAATCTTAAAATCTTAAAATCTTAAAATCTTAAAATTCAAAATTAAAATCTTAAAATTCAAAATCTTAAAATCTTAAAATCTTAAAATCTTAAAATTCAAAATCTTAAAATCTTAAAATCTTAAAATCTTAAAATTAAAATCTTAAAATCTTAAAATCTTAAAATTCAAAAATCTTAAAAATTAAAATCTTAAAATTCAAAATCTTAAAATCTTAAAATCT